>NC_080428.1:88076447-88385804 GCF_029873635.1 Malania oleifera | reverse complement strand
GATTATTATCAGTGTGTGACAACATGAGTTACGGTATGTTATAAACATATACTGTAAGTAATTAACTGTAACTGATAAATCATGTAAATCTCTACTCATAATTATAAAAATCTAATAGAATCATATTTTGTAATATAAGCATACTGAGTCATAATAAATTTTTTATATATATGTAAATAATCTGCTATATATGTATAATTCTGAAATTTTCACTAGATGGAAGGCTAAGTCATGAATTAACCCCGCTTGATTTGGGTTATGCGGCCCAAGGACTATACTTAACCATGGTTGGCCTACCAAGTTAAGTCAAACTAAATTGAAACTAAAACTGAAGTACTATTGGCCTACCCAACCTGGTCAGAATTGCCAAGGAGCTTCTCTAAGGCACAATTGACTGTCATCCACCTACACCATATCTAATACTGTGGCTGCACTGGATGTCTAATCTGAATAGCAACGATACCGTGCTCTGAGTCTAGACGATCCATTAGGGTTCTGCTACCATATAGTACATTCCACATAATACTTCTGTACATAAATATTATTTTCTTACATCTGAGTAAAATCTAGTGTATACATGTTTCTGTATAAAATCTGTCATTTCATAATTTCTGAGTAAATTGTCATATTAAAACTAATCATGGCACTAGTGTAATAACCCGAGAAAAAAAATTAAAATAAAAAAAATAATTAATTAAAATAATTAATTAATTAATTGGTTAAACACTATTAAATTAATGTATTAAATAAACAAATAAAAATAAATAATATGAAAAAAATAATAATTATTAATTAATTAATTAATCAATTAAATATTACGAAAATAAATAAATAAATAAATAAATAAAATAGTAAAAAAAAAAAGGAATAAAGATATATATTTATATATATATATGTAAGTTTAATATATGTATATATAAAAGTTAAAGTATAATATATATATATATATATATATATGATATAATATTATTATGATAAGTTAAAGTAATAAATATATATAAGTATATGTAAAGTAAAACGAAGGAAGAAGAAGAAGAAAGAAGAAGAAGAAGTCCGCAGAAGGCATTTGAGACACGCCCCCCCCCCCCCGAACTGATTTCCTGTGCCATCCACTCCTCCGTCTCCGTTTCTCTCTCTTCCCTCGTTTCTCGATGAATATTCAACGATCGGAAAACAGAAGGTGTCGTTAGGTTCCTAACTCCGCTACCGACATTTCTACTCGAGCGGATTTGTCGTGGGAACGGCTTAGGTACTGCTCCTAGGGAAAGGTAATTTTTCCTCAATTTCTCAATTTCTGGTTAAATCTGCTGTTAAATCGACGATCAGGCACCAACACCGGGTCCTACTCGTCGTTGTCGTCATTTTTAGCGTAGGTAATTTTTCAATTGGGGTTTTCTAGGCCCTACTCCAAAGCGAGAGTGAGATTTAGAAATTTTGGCAATTTGGCTAAATTTAAAGGTATAATTATTTATTGGGTATTTAAGAGTTTAGGAAGTATTAAAATAATATTTTATTTAGGAATAATTTATTGGAGTAAGGAATTTTTGATTCAGGGTCCGAGTGAGCGCCGCAGGTGTTTTTTGAAGTCCTTATTGGCGTAGTTCAAGAAATCAGGTAAGGGGAAAAATATATATTAAATCAGAATTTTTTTGAATTTAATGGAAAAATAAATTGTGTTATATGTTCGTGTATATGTTTTGGTATGGTTAAAATGCCAACTGTTTAAATTATATTTTTTCGAGTTTAAGGCTATTTATTAGATATGTATATATGAAAACGAACTGATGAAAGTAGGAAATATTTTCAAGATAATTAAGTAAGAAATGAAAGGTATTTTCAGTATATAAACGTTAAATGTTGGTTGGCTTATTTTACAGGTAATGTATGAATTTTACTGTTAAATTGTGTGGCATGAGAATCTATGCAAATATATGTTAAATGTATGAGATGCAGGCTAAGTAAGTAAAATAATGAGAATAAAAATATGATATGGACAATGTTGCCTGTATATGTTAAATGCAACCATGTAAATGTAAGACAGCTGAAAGACAGCCATTTTAGCAGATCTAACACACTTCTGTGTAGACTAACTGATGACAGCTAAAAGGAGCTGTGTTAGCAGATCTAGCACGTTTCTACATAGACTAACTAATGATGGCTAAAGACCAGCTGTAGTACGAAGTAATGAAATGAAATGTTATGCAATGAAATGATGATGAAATGACAATGAAATGAAATGACAAAGGTAAATGATGTAAATGGGAAAGAGTCACTTAAAGTGAATGAAATGCAAAGTTAAGTTAATGACAGAAATGAAGGTGCATGAATGTATAATGACAGAACAGAATGATGTATTATGATAATAGAAGTATGTATGTACGTAGAACATGTTACTATTGGGCGAGGCATACTCTTCACCTAAGGGCTTGCTGAGTAAAACGAGTGCACTAGTAGCTACAGATGTGGCAGTAGTCGCATAACGTATTAGGGCAGAGGGAACCTACTTGTATGGGCGGGTATATTTCCCTATCCTTAGGGCCTTTGCCGGTAACTTATTGCTGAACAGTGTAAGTACGAGATTAATTTATCACTTGAGGGCTTACTGAGTAAGGTGAGTGCCCTAGTATACTTTAGCTGTGACCTTTGGGTTGCAAAAGTATCAGAGCAGAGGGGTGCTACTTGTATGGGTGAGTAATCACCCCAATCCTCGGGTAATCTTGTGGGTTAAACATTTGCATGTGTTTGATTAGGATCAGGGAATGATTTCAGAAATTATGTTAAGGATTTTCAAATTTTAAATATTATGTTATATATAAACTCATGTTGGCCACACACTGATTTAATATATTGTTTCTTCCTTTACTGAGATGTGTCTCACCCGAATATGAATTCATCTTTTTCAGGATTTCTCAGGATCGAGCTTTGAGAGCTCGAGATTTTATAACATTTTTGGAAGACATAAGAAAAAGGGTATATTTTTATGTTAATTCTGATATGTATATTTTATGTTTTATATCTTTATGTTTTAAGTCAGTTATGAAAGGATAGTTGTGAAACTTACTGGTATTAGTGGATAATGTTTTGGAGACATGTATATATTTGAATACTGGTGAATGATTAATTTATTATGATTGGTAGTTAGAATTAGTAAACTCTGGTATTATGTTATATGGAGATTATGGTTATGTTTTTTGCTGCGTATATTATGGATTATGGATTATCAGGAATTTTATCAGGCATAACGCGCTGGACCCGAGTTTAAAGGTCAGGTTGTTACAACTAGGCCGGCTAAAACTGAATTGTTACAGCACTAGGCCAACTAAAACTGAATTATCACGACACTAGGCCGACTAAAACTAAATTGTCACAGCACTAGGCCGGCTAAAACTAAATTGTCACGATATATTGAAAAATATCATAATTTCTGCACTATTTATAGTTTTTCTAAAAATCGTTATCAAATCATGCTTGTTCAGTGTAATCATAAAACAATCTGAGTATTATTCTATAATATGCTAACGATATAGGAATAATATATTTAGCTAAAAAATAATATTAAATCATCTTTTAGGGTTTACTCAACTCAAACACTTGGTTTCCCAAAAAATATAATAACTCATAATCGTAATACTCACATGCTTGAATATTCTGAAAAATTATATATCTCTTTTTATAATTAAATACTATGAATTAATCGGTGAAATTTCTGAAAATACTTGACATAATCTATCCCCTTCTTAGAATTGATGATTTATTTTATCAGCTCCAGGGGACTCGGATCTACTCCAAGATTGACCTTCGGTGGGGATATCACTAGGTGAAAGTTAAATTAGAGGACGTTGCGAAGACAACTTTTCGAACCAGGTATGGGCACTACGAGTTCTTGGTAATGTCGTTCAAATTGACTAATGCATCGGCGGTGTTTATGGACCTAATGAATCGGGTGTTCCATTAGTACTTGGACCAGTTTGTTATGGTATTTATTGATGATATACTGGTATACTTGAAGAGTTTTGAGGAGCACGAAGATCATTTGAGGTTGGTATTGCAGGTATTAAGGGAAAAGAAGCTATACGCCAAATTCAAGAAATGTGAATTCTGGCTGAGGTGGGTCACTTTTCTCGGGCATGTGATCTCTGGGGATAGCATATCAGTAGATCCGAGCAAGATAGAAGCAGTGGTGAATTGGGTGAGACTGATGAATGTTCGGGAGATCAGAAGCTTCCTAGGTTTGGCGGGGTACTATCGGTGTTTTGTGGATAGTTTTTCTAGATTATCGAGTCCATTGACATGACTCACGAGGAAAAATGTGATGTTTGAATAGATCGACGAGTGTGAGTAGAGCTTCCAGGAGTTGAAGCAACAGCTGATCACTGCACCAATGTCATCTATTCCATTAGGAGAGGATGTATTTGTTATATATAGTGATGCATCCGAGAAGGGACTTAGGTATGTGTTGATGCAGTATGGGAGGGTTATTGGTTATGCTTCTCGATAGCTTAAGGAGTATGAAAAGAACTACCTAGTGCATGATTTTGAATTAGTTGCCATGGTGTATGCTTTAAAGATCTGGAGGCATTATCTTTATGGTGGGGGATGTGAGATCTTCACTGACCGTAAAAGTTTAAAGTATTTTTTTCACTTAGAAAGATTTGAATATGAGGCAGAGAAGATGGTTGAAGCTCATTAAAGATTATGATTGCACTGTCAGCTACCACCCAGGGAAAGCAAACGTGGTGGCTGATGCTCTAAGCCGGAAATCAGTAGGAGCAGCATTGTCAGTAGTAGAGATTCAGCATCTGATTCAGATGGATTTGGAGAAGCTCGGTGTGGAGCTAGTAAAGGATGATCACCAGGCATTTATTGCCAACCTAGTGTTACAACCTACCTTGCAGGAGAGTATTAAAGCTACTAAGAGAAATGACGCAGAATTAGTAGAGTTGATTAATAAAGTGCATGATGAACAGGGAGAGGAGTTCAGTATTTCAGATGACGAAGCTCTGAGGTTCCATACCAGACTATGCACACCTGCAGATATTGAGATTAGGAGGGCTATCCTAGAGCAGACACATAAATCCCTTTACACAGTGCATCCTAGCAACACCAAAATGTGTCGGGACCTCTGGGAGTCATTCTGGTGGAGCGGCATGAAGAGGGAGATAGCGGAGTTCATGGATTAGTGTTTGACATGCCAGCAGGTAAAGGGACCTCACAAAATGAATAAAAATTCGTTAATACGAACCGCATTCGACTCGTTTTAACCGACTTATAATTATTTATTTGCTAAACAAGTCGAATATGATTTTTCATTTTCATATCCACCCCCTTAGTGGGTCGGGTCGGGTTTATCCAGTGGATATCCGCCAACCCGCTTACAACATTAACCCAGGAAAGCCCAACAAGCTACAACCCAAACCCTTTAACCCAGCTAGCCTAGTGAGCCCACTACCCAAGTGCTCACACGGCCCACACGCCCTGGCCCCGCTCAGCGCCTCGCTGCCTCAGCCTCTCCCACTCCCAATTCCCAACCCAGCCCGACAACCCCTATTCAATTCGAGACCTAGACTCACAAGCCCCTGAATCTGATCGACCAGTAGCTGGAGCTTGGAGTTTATTGCCAGAGAGTGCTACTGCCCTATTCAATTCTTCACCGGGATGACTGACAAGCCACGATCATCTCTGTTCAGACTTTAGAGAGCCAGCACGAGAGGAGAGAGTGAGAGACGAAGACCCTTCGGCTTTCAGTTCTAGCCTTCATGAGTTCGTCGTGAACCTTTCGGGCCTTGAACCAGCAAGGCTGTAGGAGCTTTTACTACACAACTACAAAATACCCTTCGTAAGTATTCTTCTTCTTCTTCAGATCTTATACAGATCTAATAAATATGTCATTCGGTTCTAGCATGGCTTCGGTATGTTCATGCTTCAGATATCTTCTGCTTCAATGAAAAATTTAGCATCCTTTTAACAAATGATCCACAACCAAATCTTGTATTATTATTGGTAGCAACTTAGTGTACTGAAAGAGTAAAAAACATATTGTGGTGGCCTGATCAAGTGTTGAGTCAGAGTATCGCATGTGAACTTGTTTGGTTAAAGAACATGTTGGAAGAAATTAGTTTTCCACATTCTAGACCTATGGAGATGATGTATAATAATCAAGTTGCCATTCATATTCCTTCCAACCCAATTTTCCATGAGCACAAAAGGCATATTGAAATTGATTGTCACTTTGTTCAGGAAAAAATTGCCCAAAAGCTCATTACAACCACCCATATGAAGTTTGATTCGCAACATGCAGAGTTATTCATAAAAGCTTTGGGGTTTCCCATGTTAAATTCATTAGTCACAAGTTAGGAACTTATGATATCGACCCTCCAGCTTGAGGGGGAGTCTTGCTGGTTATTTTTGGTCATTTAGCATGTGTTACGATAGTAGGATATTGTGGTCATTGTTATGTACTTGATATATATCAAAAATAGAGGTTAAGACCTATCATTATGATTAGATCATTTGAGGAAAGGAAGGGAGAAAAGTGAAAAACGAATTCAGATTATAGAATTTTTTTTTTCTTAAATTATATGCTACCCAAGAAAGCAAAATCATCCACTCTAGGCTATTGTAGGCCTAGTTCTCTTTGGGTGTATTTGTTTGGCAAGATTTTACTGGTGCATAGATTGGATATAGTTTATAACAATTATTTGTTAGGTGTTTGACTTGCCATATATAAGTTGCAGGATAATGGGGCATGGATTTTCTGCCTACCAAACATGGGTAAGAGAGCTCAGCCAAGCATGTCCTGCCTTTATTTTAAGAGAAGCTGTGGTTTATTTTTATTTTTATGATAAACTAGATGATTGCAAATTTTTTTTCCCTTAAAATATATTTCAGGATTCTTAAAGTTGAAAATCTAAAAGAAAAACGTTGATAATTTATTATGTTTTGTTGCTTACAGTTTTACTTGCATGAATCAGAAGTTGTTAATTAGTATAAATGATTGAATGATTGATATATTTACTAAAAAAGTTAATACACAAACTAATCGCAAGTTATCGTATACAATTTAAATTATTATGACAAAAAAAAAATTATTAATAAAATTATATTTGAGAATGGCGGATTATCCGCCCATCCGCTATGAATTATCCGACCCAAAACCGCCTAATCCGCCACTTAAACGATTTGAATATGAATTATGATTTTTTTCACTTGATAATCTGCCTTATCCGCCATGGATAAACTGACCCTATCCGCTTTTCCAGGTCTTAGGTTGAGCATTAAAGATCGACGGGACAGTTGCAGCCACTCCACATCCCTGAGTGGAAGTGGGAACATATATTTATGGATTTCGTTACAAGGTTATCGCCAGCGTTGCATGGGCAAAACGCTATTTGGGTGGTTATAGACCGACTGATGAACTCACTTTCTCCCTATCAAAGTTAACTACTCTATAAACAAACTAGCAGAGTTATACATTTAGGAGATAATTCGATCCCATAGTGTGCCAATATCTATAGTTTCAAACCGAGACTCACGCTTTATGTCACGGTTTTGGAGGAGTTTGTAGGAAGCTCTGGGGCCTCATTTATCATTCAGAACAGCCTTTTATCCTCATACTGATGGGCAGATAGAGAGGGCGATCCAGATACTTGAGGATATGCTACGAGCACATGTGCTGGATTTTGGGGATAGTTGGACCCAGTATATGCAGCTAGTTGAATTCGTGTATAATAATAGCTACCAGGTTAGTATCTGGATGGCACCTTACGACGAATTATATGGTAGAAGGTGTCGTGCTCCACTATACTAGGATGAAATGGGTGAAAGGTGAGTTATGGGAGCTGAGTTGGTGTAGCAAGCGTATGATAAAGTTTGACTTATTAAAGACAAAATCGGTGCAGCTCAGAGTTAGTAGAAAAACTATGCAGACACTCGCCGCCGGAAGTTGGAGTTTAGTGTAGGAGACCAGGTATTTTTTAGAGTAGCACCGCTGAGGAGAGTTATGAGATTTGGAAGGAAGGGTAAGTTGAGCCCTAGGTACATAGGCCCATTTGAGATACTTTAGAGAATGGGTCCAATTGCCTACAAGTTAGCTTTACCACCAGCATTATGTAGGATACACGATGTATTTCATGTTTTTATGTCGAGGAAATACATCCCAGATCCCTCCCACGTGATCATCTACGAGGAGATAAAGCTTAGAGATACTTTAGCATGTGAGAAAAAACTAGTGCAGATTCTAGATAGAGAAGAATAGGAATTGCGCACCAAAGAAATATCACTAGTAAAAGTCCTGTGGAGGAATCACGTAGTGGAGGAAGCTTCGTGGGAGCTTGAGGAGGAAATATAACAGTGGTATCCACATCTGTTTTGTGGAGATCAGTATTAGTTAGGAAAAAGATGGTAATAGTTTAGATAAAGACAGTATTGTTTAATAAAATTAGTATCGTTTATACAGTACAGGGTAATTAATGTATAAATTGTATTATAGATTATAATATAGGTAGTATTTTTGATTTTGGGAGAATTTTCTTTTATGTGTATACTTGTAATCTCTCAGAACCATAAATGTAACCACGGTATTCCTCCGCCATAAGTGAGGGTAATTAATATAATAAGTAGCAAATTTTCCTCAGAGGATGGTGTGTAGCACAGATACCAAATTTCGAGGACGAAGTTTTATAAGGAGTGGAGAATATAGGGACCCAAAAAATAATAGCAATTAAATAATAGAGAAAAAGAGGAATAATGGAAGAAAAAGGAAAATTCAAAAAGGAACAAAAGTCAGGGTTCGTTGATGAACTACCTAGTTTTGCCGATGAACGCCCTTGTATGTTTCATGGATGAGCCTCAATGTCTCAATGATGAAAGGATACCGAGAAGGGAAAATTTTAGACATTTGGTTCATCGATGAACTCATTACCTTCGTCAGTAGAGGGGAGAGAGAAGAGAGAGGGGAGAGGGGCGGTTCTACATGGCATGACCATGTGTATGTAAAGGGGTGTAAAATTTCTTTTTATAAAAAAAAAATGACCAAACCGACTTTTTAAAAGTCGGTTTGGTAAATTTTTTTTGTCTATATATATTCATATTATCCTCCAACTGATATATATTCACATCATCATCCAACTGCCCTCCAACTGATAAATATTTACTCTATCTTCACACTCCCCACTATATTTAACACGAAGAGATGGAATTTGGTCCACTTTATTCATCTATATTGAAATTGGGGACTGTACATCCTTCCTACAGAGTGTGGGAGGAGAATCATTCTGCTGTCTTTAAAGGGTGTCAGTGTGTGCGCATATTAGAGACTATGTGGCATGCCCATCCTAGAAGCATTATGTGGATTCAACGAGCATGGTTCTATCCACTATACCAGATTCAATACATTCACTTAGACCAACATTTAATTAGTGCATCGTTGGAGCATTGGAGGTATGAGACGCACACGTTTCATTTTCCTTACGACAAGGCGACGATAATGCTGTAGGATATTGCAATCATCATAGGATTACCTGTTGATGTCGACGCTGTTACGGGCACGATGCAGCAAGACTGGGAGATGTTGTGTCAAAGCCTACTTGGATGCAACCCCCCACTAGTCAGAGTGGATGAAACGAAGCATCCCTGAATATGACATGGATGGATGCGAACTTACCTAGTTATGCTGATGAAGCATCTGCGGAGGTTGTATTGCAATACGCTCGAGGGTACATACTACGTCTAATGTGCGGCTTGTTGTTCATGAGCAAGTCGCAATACTATGTGTCGCTAATGTTCCTCCCGTTGCTGAGTGACTTGGAGAGGGCATTGACGTATAGCTGGGGTAGCGCTACCCTTGCATAGCTGTATAAAGAGATGTGCCAAGTTGGTCGTGGGTAGGTGTAATCAGTTGGAGGTGTGCTATTCCTCCTACAGGTTTGGGCATTGGAGCGCATGCCCTTTCTTGCACCAATTAGAGTTAGTCTGCCACCTCTGCCTGCTGATGTCAACAATGGCCCATTCCCACTTGCAGTCAGATGGCGAGCTTCATTTCATGCCACGCACATCCCTCGGCATACTCTGCAGTCATATCGATATGGCATTGATATGATGTGTGAGGACCAGGTAATACCGTATTTATTGCATTTGAATCGTTCAATATGGGTTCGAAACGTTTACTATTCGTAGTAATTTTCTGACATAAATTCATTGTTAGTAGTTTATATGGATGTCGTATACTGCGGATGTCTATGTGAATCTACCCCTTATATGCCTCATAGGTGTACAAGTTTGGTTTGTTTGTACTCCTATGATTTGCTTTTTGATCATCGAGTGGCACTTGTCGAACCGTGTAATGCTGCAGTTTGGGCTGAGGCATCAAATCCCTCGTCCAGCTCAGAGAGGTTACAACTCGGAAAACCATAATTCGGATCTACATAATTGTGACCAGCCCGGCAATCAACAAATCAATGAGCGCAATAAGTACGAGCACACTGTCCAGATGTGGCAACACAAACTAGACACTTCCGTCAATATACTTAGGGAGCTTCCACTCCTTAGGCATACACCTACACGGGCGGAAGACGGATATAATGACTGGTACCTGTCCATCACGATTCGTTACGTAAGTAAAACCGCCAGTTTACACATGACAATGGTGAGTGAAAAAATTACTAAACATATGTAAGGAACAGACCCCGCCTAACTTATTCATACTTTCAAAACATATATTGTTGTAGGAGCATATAATGGGTAGCATCCACTTATCAGACTGTGCCCCAACATGTCCCACTCGACCGAGTGCAGAGGCATGTATGCAGTTTGTCGCTAAGGAAACTCGTATGTCAATTCAAAGGTCCCCCCGTGCCGATGCAGAGGGCCCTAAATCGAATGATGATGTTGTAGCTGCTGAGCAAGCGTCGCATCGAAGAGGTCACGGTGGACCTCACTAGAGCAGTGGGGGGGTCGTGTTCAAGTTGAAGGGGGGCTCCCACCCAACCATCCCAGTGGATGCAAGGTGATTCAGGAGCATCAACACTGCAGTTCACACTGCCACAAACCTTCATCTGGAACGCAGAGGTTTCTTCTTCCCATATGCCATGTGGGGGGTATCAGCATCAGTACGGGGCATCCACCAGTACACCATACTAGCTGGAGGATCTGTAGTCCACACAAAGCGACCCACCCCCAATGTATCAGGAACAAATGCAATACCACAAATTCCCGAGCTCATCGCCTATCCTATTTGATCTTTTTGTTGATGGGGGTTCGGTTGATGTTGGATTAAAGGAACATATCCCACCAACAACTGAAGATAATGATGGTGCAGAATGGCTAGCTAGACGTCACAGAAGGCAACGAAAACCGCCGCAAGAACAATGCCAATAGCCGCCCAAATAGAGGAGACTGTGACAATACACAGTACAATACACATTAAGTACATATTTTGAAGTTATTATGATAGTCCAGCATGGTCATAACCTCCTAAGCAACCTTGGACACCGATTGCGATTGTGACCTTCATTGTGGTAAAGCCCGCACCATATCCTCTGGCCGCCCTTTCATACATTCATTTTGTTACGCAGTCTCAAACTTTTGGGGTGTCCTTTCTACCTAAAAAAACTTTTGCTTACTATGTAATGTTGGTGCCACTGTATCCGTCCAATATTGTTCATGGAGGATTGGGATGAAGTACATCGTATATGTCGCATAATGCTCCAACACCGTGAAATAAGAGTCAATATAGCCACTGTACCCCAATCTCCTAGCACTACAGACAACTAACAAGTGAGAATAAGGGTAGTGTAGATTTTTCCACTTCCCACATGTATATTGGCATCCCTTTATGTCAACTATTTGAATATTTCGACCCTTATTAGGTGGTCGCGGTGCAGTTTGAATACTGAACAACCCCCTTTCAATGTTGAAGTTGATAACCTCATGTCCAACATACGCCATTTCCCTCCTCTACATTTGCAACAACATACGTGGCGTGTAACCATTCCCCGACTCCATTGCTTGGTGAGATGCCTACCACCGGGTACTAAAGTACTGTGCAACGCGATAAAATGTCATTTGAACACTGGCCATTATCAGTAGACTGAGTTCCTTTCAAGATGGCATTAAAATTTTCAACAAGATTTGTGTCATGTTTTAGTACCTGATGCCACCATTGTGACATTACGTCCACATGTCAGGAGGGATCTCTTCAAAAAAGGACTTTGCAATTGGCCCACCCTCTGTTAGGATTCTTTCAATCCTACTATTGAATTTCCTAACTTGGTGCTCCTTACTAGCTATTTCAACCATCCTTTTGAGCATCGTATTGTGCACCCTCTGCTTGAAGTTGCTAACAACATGACTCAAGCAAAACTGATGGTGCGCACGTAGCGGTTGCCAGTTATAGTTGTAACAAACAGGAGCAAGAATATCGGCATGTCTATCTGATATAAGACACAAATTATCGCGATCAGTCACTTCATCCCGAATGCACTAAAAGAACCAGGACCATGTGCGTATGCTCTCCTCCTCAACGATGGCAAATGCTACAGGAAAAATTTGTTGATTTACATCAAGGGCCGTTGCAATTAACAATTTACCTTTATATTTGCAGTACAAGTGCGTTTCGTACACACAGAGAACTGGAGGACAATAACGAAATCCTTTTATTGATGCTACAAATGACCAGAACACACATGTAAAAATAGTAGCGTTGTTAGCATTGAGGATTTATGTCCACACCCACTTCACCTTTGTACCAATATTTGTTTCACACATAACATGCATCCACTTTGGAAACATTTGATATGAAATATCCCAATCTCTAACCACTTTTGCAACTGCTATTTGCTTCCCGAGCCATACCTTTCTGTACGATACATGGTACTGGTACTTTGACCTCAAGCGTGCTTGCAAAGCTACAATGGAAGCACCAGCGTAAGTTTTGATAATTTCTACGATTTCATTTGCTACTAAGATGGACTTCAGTTGCAGGTGGTCTTGCGAGAGAGTCTTGTTTATGCATGTATGTGGCCATCTATATTGTGTAATTTCAAATAGCTCATGCTTTCTGCGTTGAGCTGCACATAACCACCAAACACATTGTTGGGGTGGATTGCACCACATTAAAGTTGTGGTGTGTTTGTGCATAGTGGACTTGCATAGAGTGCATGAGGTCATCCTTCGTGTCAAAAATCATACCTTTCCCAAATTCCGAGACACCATCCCAATGTCTGCCCTCGAGTGAACTTTCAACTTCAGTTCTGATATGACCGGCTTTGACATCAACCATGTATGCTAACGACGGCATGTCGCGCACCCTCCTATAGCTAACAGGTGTGTTTTGAGGATGCATGACAACTTCTTCATGGTGAACCTCATAATCATTTTGTGCACCGGCTTCATCTGCCCCTCGGTCTGCCTCTTTAAAATCCTTTTCTTCCTCTAATTCACAGTCACAGTCCATATCAGGTTGCATTGGCTGGACTGTGTATGCCCCCCTCTCATTCATGACAATAGATGGAACCATTTGGAAGTCTGGTATGGGGACAGCTCCAGTTGAACTTCGGTTATGCCTATACTTTGTTGATGGTTGTGGTTTGTGATGATAATTGCTTCCCACATTGAATCCTTGCAAAGTAGACTACTCACCTCGGATCTCGGTTGACAAGAATTTTGGCTTAAATGATGTACCGGGGATGTCATTCAAATCTAACGCCACAGTCACCTATGAAAGATTATCAAATAGTCTGCTCGTCTCACCAGTATCATATTTGGTATATGGTTGAGAATGGATGAATGCTTCCCCTTGCAAACTGGGGGCTCCGCCCATATTGCTGCTTCAAGGAATGCGTTTAACAAAAATCTCAACTACATATACGTCCGGACAAGAACTCTACGAGTCCAACACAATTAGGACGTCTGCATCAATTTTTATTATGATGTTAATAGACACGAAATTTCCACCACCCCCTCATTGCGGATATCTCGATGTCAGTTCTAACATGTACTCATTTGAATCAATTGCTAATCCTTCGTATAGTTTGCGTTTCAAACTTTCTAACTTCATCCTCCTTCGAACTCGAATGGCTTTTGTTGGCCCAGTGCTATACTCAATACCAGTCGATCCATGAATAATCTCACCGTTAATGTATAATAAGACAGTCACTTTTTTAGCTGACGAATTTGATGTCATTATGACTTCTTAAAAAAAAAAAGTTTATCTGCAAGAGAAAGCTTAAGTGATGGCCGAGAGATGATGAACGAATATATAAGGGGCATGCAAAACCAAACCGACTTTTGGAAAGTCAATTTTGATTTTTTTTACGTACGCATATGCATACAGGAGCGAGCAAAATTATTTTTTTAATACCAAATTGACTTTCTAAAAGTGGGTTTGGATAGCGAAATTAATTTTTTAATACCAAACCAACTTTCCAAAAGTCGATTTGGAGAGGCAAGCTCTAGCCTAAAGAAAAATTTGATGAGGACTCTACTGAAGAGACTGAGGAAGAAGGAGAAGCTTCTAATGGAAAAGACTCCAAAGGAAAAGAAGTTACTGAAGATAGTACTTCAGAATCTAATGCTTGATTATGCTTATCAATGATGTTTTGTAACTTTTAAAAAAACATTGACAATAATTCTACAAATGATATTCCCTCGTTCGGTCCAACGATCCAAGCACTCGAATCGTCAATAAATTTAGAAAAAAAGATTTGAAACAAGGTGTACAAGAGATGCTCTTAAAAGAGCTTATTAGTACAAATTCAAAACTATATATGTCAAAGCAAATCAAATATGAAATTCATATTGAAGCCCCAAGAGTATATCACCAAATGATTCTTTCAATGGATGAAAGAATTTAGAATTGTGGCACAATACTAGAGATTGAGAGTCAGCAAAGCCTCAATAGTTTTTGTGCAAGTTAAGAGTGAGAGAGCCTTTGAGAGTTTGAGAGCAATTGAGAGAGATTGAGTGTTGTAATTGATTCTTGGTGGTTGAATTGATTGATCCTGAGGGGTATTTAAAGATTTAGAAAAGTATTTAACTTGTTCCCCATGTTTACTCGGAGGAGGATCCAAGTTTTGAATAGATTTGAGCCCCAAGTAATTGACTTTTCAAAAATATGTCCGTTATAAATTTTAATTCTGCCACATAGCAGTAGCCTAAGGGGTACTCATCAGTCACCTATCAATAAATTACACAACTATAATACATAGGAAGTAGGGTGGTAGTCGCCAGTCACCTTGGGGTCAGGCGCCTATCACTAAATAACCCAGTTTTAAAAAAGAGGCAGAAGGGTGATAGTAGTCTGATGAAACCTTGTCAAACTTCTCATTTTGCACCATTAGGCGCCTGTCAAAACCTAGACAGTAGCCTGACAACCTTCTGTCTGTATATTTTAAAAGCTTTTAAGTGGCAGCCTACTGACCATGTTTAGTCAAGTACTTGTCAAGTAAAAATTTTGGCTTTTAAAATATTATTATTTTCTCTCTCTCTTCTTATCTATTATTGGAATGTTTATTTGTTTTCTTTAAAAAATATGTTCCAAGCATTAAGAATACGATCTCTAAGTCTCTTTTGCCTAATGAGCTTCAAAAATAATTTCATACTCGAAATATACTTGAAGTACTTACAATAAGTCTCCTATTGAGCTTTCATTCTAGAAGTTTTTTCTTTAAGATCAATGCTCTCAAGATCTCCAAGCTTTATCTTCACGCTTTAAGGAATCCATGCACTAAGCTTCATTTAATTTTCTTTCTTTGGAATACAAGCTTTGAGTTCCTGAATTCTAAATATTGATCACATGAGTTATTATGAGCTTTCAATGTTCTTGTGATCTTTGAGTCTTTCCATGTTGATCTCTTGAGCTTTTAGAATTGATCACTTGTCCTCATGAAGTATGCATTTGTTTTAATATATGAAATATCACAACTTTGAAGAATATTAAATAACCTTACTTTGTTATCATCAAAATCAAGAGTCGTAAGCCTTGGTTAGGCCAACACCGGTTGAATTTTTTTTTTTTTTTAAGTCCAAACTGACTTTTGGAAAGTCAGTTGGGTGTATTTTCGTAAAATTTCCTCATTTTCTTTATTTTTTTTATTTTTTATTAATATTTTGGTAAAAAAAACCTGTCATTGATGCATGCTTGATGATTTAGAGAGAGAGAGAGAGAGAGAGATGATTGGGAGGGGAGAATTGTGTGCTGCTCTCTCTCTGTCTCTTATATTTGCTACTAGACGGCCCCATGCATGCAGCTTGATTTTTTTTACCAAAATATTAATAAATGAAAAACAAAAAACACAAAAATAGAGAAAATGGGGAAATTTTACGAAAATATACCCAACCGACTTTTCGAAAGTCAATTTGGGATTAAAAAACAAACAAAAAAAAAAATTTAGTCAGGTCGTCGTCGGAGTCGGTCGTCATCAGTGTCGCTAGTCCTCGTTGTTAGCAATAATTAAAAAAAAAAAAAAGGCTTGTCAGGGCATTAATGAAGAGGAGAGAGAGGGGAGTGGGGTAGTTCGCAGGGAGCGAGGGTCTAATTGCAAGCATAAAAATAAAAATAAAAATGGGGGGTAAGAGATCAGGAGGGGGAGAGAGGAGAGAGAGAAGAGGGGGGGCTCTCCTGTCAGAGCAAAAGGGGTGATGGGATGGGGAGAGAGAGAATACAAAAGGGGGATGGGATGGATGGAAAATTTTTTAATTAAGGGATGTCAGAAAAAGGATGGGACAGTTGCATGCATGGGTGTGTGAATAGTGTCCAAACCGAATTTTGGAAAGTTGGTTTAGTATTAAAAAATTTCCTTCCACACATGCGCAAATGTAGGTGAATAGTGTAATCGACTTTTGAAAAGTCGATTTGGTATTAAAAAAATAATTTTGCTCACTCCTGGATGCATGTGCGTACGTAAAAAAATAAAAATTGACTTTTCAAAAGTCAGTTTGGTTATGCATGCCCCCTATATATTCGTTCATCATCTCTCGACCATCACTCAAGCTTTCTCTTCTTTCATTTATTCCTTGATCCTCCAACCTCCTTCACCGCCTCTTGTAGATAAACTTTTTTTTTTAGAAGTCATGATGACGTCAAATTCGTCAGCTAAAAAAGTGACTGTCTTATTATACATTGATGGTGAGATTATTCATGGATCGACTAATATTGAGTATAGCATTGGGTCAACAAAAGCCATTTGGGTTTGAAGGAGGATGAAGTTAGAAAGTTTGAAATGCAAAATATATTAAGGATTAGATATTGATCCAAATGAGTACATGTTAGAACTGACATCGAGATATTCGCAACGAGGGGGTGGTGGAAATTTCATGTACCTTGACGTCCTAATAAAAATTGATGCAGACGTCCTAGTTGTGTTGGAACCGCAAAGTTCTTGTCCAGACATATATGTACTTGAGATTTTTGTTAAATGCATTCCTCGAAGCAGTAGTATGGGCGGAACCCCAAGTTTGCAGTGGGGAAGCATGCATCCATTCTTAACCATATACCGAATATGATACCGATGAGACGAGCAGACTATTTGATAATCTTTCATAGTTGACTGCAGCATTAGATTTGAATGACGTCCCCGGTACATCATTTCAGTCGGAATTCTTGTCAACCGAGATCCGAGGTAAGCAATCTACTTTGCAAGGATTCAATGTGGGAAGCAATTATCATCATAAACCACAACCATTAACAAAGTATAGGTATGACCAAAGCTCAACTGGAGTTGTCCCTATACCAGACTTCCAAATGGTTCCATCTATTGTCATGAATGAGAGGGGGGCATACACGGTCCAGCCAATGCAACCTGATATGGATAGTGATTGTTAATTAAAGGAAAAAGAGGGTTTTGAAGAGCTAGACCGAGGGGCAGATGAAGCCGGTGCACAAAATGTTTATGAGGTTCACCATAAAGAAATTGTCATGCCTCCTCAGAACACACACGTTAGTCACAGGACCTAATATGGACAATGATTGTTAATTAGAGGAAGAAGAGGATTTTGAAAAGCCAGACCGAGGGGCAGATGAAGCCGGTGCACAAAATGATTATGAGGTTCACCATAAAGAAATTTTCATGCCTCCTTAGAACACACACGTGAGTCACAGGAGGGTACGCGACGTGCCGCCATTAGCATACATGGTCAATGTCGAAGCCGTTCATATCAGAACTAAAGTTGAAAGTTCACTTGAGGGTAGACGATGGGACGGTGTCTCAGAATTTGGGAAAGGTATGATTTTTGACATGAAGGATGACCTCATGCACTCCGTGCGCGTCCATCATGTCCAAACACACCACAACTTTAAGGTGGCGCAATCCACCCCAACAACGTGGATGGTTAGGTGCAGTGCAGATGAGAGCTGAGTTGGGTGGTTACGTGTAGCTTAATGCATAAAGCATGGGCTGTTTGAAATTACACAATATAGAGGGCCACATACATGCATAAATGAGACTCTCTCGCAATACCACTCGCAACTGAAGTCCATCTTAGTAGCAAATGAAATCGTAGAAATTATCAAAAGTGACGTTGGTGCTTCTATTGCAACTTTGCAAACACAATTGAGGTCAAAGTACTAGTACCATGTATCATACAGAAATGTATGGCTCGGGCAGCAAATGGCAGTTGCAAGGGTGTTTGGAGATTGGAATATTTCATGTCAAATGCTTCCAAAGTGGATGCATGCTATGTGTGAAACAAATTCTCGTACAAAGGTGAAGTAGGCGTGGACAAAAATCCCTGATGCTAACAACGCTACTATTTTTACATGTGTGTTCTGGTCATTCGTAGCATCAATAGAGGGATTTCATTGTTGTCCTCCAGTTCTCTGTGTGGACGTAGTAATGCCCCAAAAATAATTATTACGGAAGGATGTAGTGGATCCTAAAAAATAATAAATAAATAAAATATAAATAAATAAATAAATTTAAATAATAATTATTAATTAAATAACATAATATGATATATTAATATTATATAATATAATATAATATTATAATATATATATATATATATAACCTAACCTTCCTAAAGCATAGACTTCAAGAAGGAACTAGCTTTTTGTTTTTTAAAGAAGAAGCAGAGCATCCTTCTAAGCTCCGTCTCTCTCTCCATTCCCTCTCCCACTCTCCTCAATTTCTTGGCTGATATTCGTATGATCGAAAATTAGAAGATACCGCTAGGCTCCATTCTTCGCTGCTGTCATTTCTATCAAAGCGGTTTGGTGGTAGGAGCGGCGTAGGCATATCTTCTAGGGTAAGCTAATTTCTACTTTTATCTCAATTTCTTGCAAATTATAAGCCCGATTGACGATCGGACACCACCACAAGAATCTAGGGATGATTCTCTACAAGTCTAGCAGAGCGAATTTCTCGTGGGGTCGTCGTGAGAATAATCCCAAATTTGGGATAAGGAAGTTATTAAGGGGCTTATTATTATTTAATTGTTGTTGATTTAGAAATGCTAGAATGTTGAGCATTTGAGGTTGAAGTAGGATTCTCGGAATTTAGGGTCTGGGTGAGCATCGTGGGTGTAATCTGGGGACCCCACAGGCATAGTTCAGAAAATCAAGTAGGGGTGTTAAATATTAGTTTAAATGTTAATTTAAGGTATATGGAGCCTAGGGAAGGTTAGATGGTATTATTTTGGGGAAATAAGTTAATTAATCTGGGAAAAAATGCAAATTGCAGGATTTGAGTTTCGGGCGCCAAGGGCGTAGGATCTGGGTTTTAACGAGACTCTCAGTAAGCCATATAAGGGGAATAAATTATAACACTATTTTAGAATTACTGTTTAAATTAATATGTGAAAATGAGCATATAGTATTTTTTTTTTGAAAATCATTATAATGTAAATATCAGATAAATTGTGTGGCATTTGAGTGATATTAAATTGTGATATTTTGGTGTGTGAAATGAAAGTGTTATGAATATTAGATGAGAACTGTGTGGCATATGACGTGTATTGGAAAATGTGAAATATAAAGATGAGTAATTTCTCAGAAAATATTAAATGAGAATTATTGTTGTGATTAGTGGAAAATAATGAAATATGGTATTTATATGTGAGTAAAAATGATTTGCATGAAAAATGAGATTTTGAAAATTACTAAAATGGGTATTTTGAGAAATGTAGAAATACGTGAAACACGTTATATACTATTATGAGAAGATGAAATGTGTACAGAAAATGATGAGAACATTCATATTGAGATGAATTAAGATATACTGATATAAGAATAAGGATATATATTGATATGGAAATACTGAAATGTGAAAATGGGAAATATGAATACTGCAATATGGAATTGAAATATGATTGATGAAATACCAATACCACATAATGATTGTAGGTATATGGTAGTGAACTCTGATGGATGGTTGTGATATTGAGCATGGTACCGTTGCTAGTGGTGTAGTGCAAAGACACGGACTCTTGGAGTGTGTGGCGTGATAGTCGACTAAGCCATTTTGTAGAGTTGTTGGGCCCCCTAAATCCGGATTAGGGCTATAGGTCGGCTAGTCGTACTACAAATGCGGTATGTGATATGATATTTTGATCTAACTGGGTTGGCCAACCGCGATTAGATCCAGCTTTCAGTCCGCACAATCTTGACCATGGGGGGAAGCATGGCATGGAAAGAAAGATCCTCGGGGTGGCCATGAGTTACAGATGCGATGTTGGTATTTGATACCAAGGATACTCATGAGCCGGAAAGTAAAATGGAAACGGAAAGTGAAAGAATAACAAAATGGGCTAAAATGAGAAATGAAAGAAATAATGGAAATTGAGAAATAAAGAATGGTAAAATTGAGAAATGGAACCATGTAAGTTAATAACATAAATAATTGAGATGAAATAAAACTCTCTCTTTGAGAGTTTACTGAGTAAGGTGAGTGCTCTGATAGGTATCAGATGTGGCCATACTTGGTTGCATAACGTGTTAGGGCAGAGGGAAGCTACCTGTATAGGCGGGTAATCTTCCCTATTCTCAGGAACTACGCGGTAAATATGTGTTGGAAATCATTGAATTTTAGAAATGGTTTTAAAGCTTATAAAAGCTTGTGTTGTATATCTATATGATTATGAGAATGTGTATATCAGTGTATTTTCTCAGATGAAATGATGATTTAAAAAGTAAAGTGTATTATAACTGAACTCATATGGCCACACACTATAAATAATTTATTCCTTCTAACTGAGATGTCTCACCCAAATTATCTAAATTTTTAAAGGAACAAGGATAGGCCAGGTGATAGAGCTTCGTGATTATAAGGAGCTAGGACCCTGACACACAAGGTGAGTTTTTGGACTAGGGGAGGTGTAATCCCCCTAAAGTTGAATTGTTTTTGAGTCTGTTATTGTGATATATATATATATATATATATATATGTATGTTGATACTCTGGGTATTGTATTCTGACTTATATGTATATACTGTCTTCCGCTGTTAAGTTGTATAATGAAATAACTTTTAACCCAGTACACAATGAGAGTCGAGTCATATAAATGGTAATAGGGTTGTTAACATGGACGATTTATGAATGTTGTTGATGACGAATGAATATATATTTATTATTGTTTAAAAAAATTGTATGAAAATTGGGGCATCACAATTTGGTATCAGAGTCTAGGTTGCTAGGTTATGTAGACTTTAGTAGACAGCGGAATGCAATACCAGAGTATAGGAGTGGATTTTGAGGGAAATAGGAGATGGGTAGATTAAAATGTGAGTTTGTGGTTGTAAGAGGATGAGGTGAGAATTTAGGATTCTATCTTGCGGCCTAAAGACAGGAGCACTGGTGTTGTTTCTGTGTTTTTCCTGGGATGACGATTTCAGGAAAACCATGGATACTATCACTGGGTATTGTTTCTGAGTTGTAGGGTTGAATCCTAAATAGGGATCATGAATGTGAAGATAAAGGGTCGTAGAAGGGTAATTTATGAATTATTGCAGTGTATGGGTTATGTGATAGTAATTGTATGCTGAGATTAGTTGATTCCTTTGTAGGATGGATCCGGGGAACAATAACACGAGTGCGGGAGGTGATGGAGTAGGACCTTCCAGTATGGGTGGTGGAGACCCTGACGCAGTGTTGCGTAGTGTCACTCAGTAGAAAATGGCTGAGATGATTAGGAGCTCAGGGGAGCAGAGCTGCACGATCGAGCAGTTCACGCATATGCGACCCCCGTCTTTTGCTGAAGGAGCAGACCCACTAGTAGCAGATAACCGAGTTCAGGACATAGAGGACATACTAACAGTTCTCTCATGTATAGACGAGCAGAGGGTGTTATTTGGCACACTTAAATTGACTTAGGAAGCAAAGCGCTGGTGGAGGTCAGTGAGATTACTAGAGGAGCAGAGACCAGACCCTATAGTGATGACATGGATTTGCTTCAGGGAGATTTTCTTCGAGTGATACTTTCCCGCTACGATCAGGAGTGCAAAGGTATCGGAGTTATGTATTTGACACAGGGGTCTATGATGATGCAGCACTATGCAGCAAGATTCATTGAGCTGTCCCAATTTGCCCCGTATCTGGTGCCAGAAGAAGAGAGGAAGGTGAGGAAGTTTAGGATGGACCTGAGGCAGAACCTGTATGAGCAGGTGGTAGGCTTCCGAGCTCATACCTTCTCAGAGATAGTGGACAGGGTTGCAGTGATTGAGAGTGACCTACAAAGAGGCGCTACAACACAGAGCTAGAGGAAGAGACCTGTGCCTTCTGATTTTCAGGCAAGGTCCAGTAGAGGGCAGTGGAGGAGATTTGATAGCAGAGGGGGATGACAACAGGGAGGAAGAGATCGAGCAGTACAGGGCAGATAGGTGCTCCCTCCTTGTCCCAGATGTTTGAGGAGGCACCCAAGAGAGTGCTGAGCGAAAGAGTTTATCTGCTATTAGTGCCACCAGCCTAGGCATATCGCAAGGAACTATCAGGCCCCGCCAGTGGTAGCGGCTGCTCCTCGACCATACAGAGGAGGCTATCAAGCACCTTGAGGTGGACAACAGAGGAATACTGCTCCGGCACGAGTTTAGCACCGACGCTGGGAGATGCTGAGGCGACGGGAGATGTGGTGACAAGTATTGTTTCAATACTGTCATTTAAAGCTACTATCTTGTTTGATTCTAGGGCGACTCATTCTTTTATTGCCTGAGAATATGTGAAGTTGTGTGGCTTTGAACCTTAGTAGTTAGATATTAGTCTATCTGTAGCTATGCCGATTGACTCTGTAGTGATATGTAGGAAGGTACTCAGGGATTGTCCAGTGGGTATTTAGGGGAGGTCTTTGTCAGCTAATCTGGTGGTTTTAGACATGCATAGGTTTGAGGTAATCTTGGGAATGGACTGGTTAGCTGCCCACTATGCTAACATTGATTGCCATCAGAGAGAAGTAGTGTTCAGACCTCCATAGGGACAGGAGTGCATATTTGTGGGATCACGTGTGCGCACCCCACCTCAGTTACTATCTGATATTCAGACACATAGATTGCTATTAGAAGGTTGTCAGGGATATTTAGCCTGTGTGAAGACAATATCAGAAGGGGAGCCGAGGGTGGAGGATATCCCAGTGTTGAGGAATTTTCCTGATGTATTCCTTGAGGATTTGCTGGGACTACCCCCTGATCGTGAGGTAAAGTTTATTATTGATCTGATTCCGGGGATAGCACCGATTTTGAAAGCACCGTATACAATGACACCGGCAGAGCTAAAATGTAATGACCTGCCATTTAACTTGGGATTTATATATATATATATATATATATATATATATATATATATATATACTATAACATTTAAAATGCTCTGATACCATACTAGATTAAACCCAATCATTAACCTAAGCAACAAGAAGCATAAATCAAATAAACATAACCATACGTACTTATATACAATACCAGAGTGCTAAAGTGTTTTTCAAAATATACATATATGTCTGTTTTCCAGAATACCCTCAACTTGCTGGGGTTATACAAAAATACTTCCAAAAATACTCACACTACTGTCAGGGCAATACCGAGGCCCCTTTATCTGCGAGCCTGATCTGCTCGCCTACTTGGATCACTTGAAAAATGTTAAAGTAATTGGGATGAGTCAACACTCAATAAGATGAAATATGTTATTGTTAGTGTGTGGCAAATGAGTTACAATACCGTGAAAATCTATTACTATATAGTCATGTATCACTGAATTTGTAAAGTATAATAGCAGTAATATAAGTCTTCATCTTTTACCTGTTGCTTAACATTTCTATACTTTAAGTTTCCACTCAAAATACTGCTAATATATATATATATATATATATATATATATGTATGTATTCCGTTTCTGTAAACCTGTATAAACATAGTAATAACTGTAAACTTCCCTGTGGATAACTGTGCGTCATGATTTAACCCCCCATGCAAGGTTGTGTGGCCCGTAGGCAGGATTTACCATGGCTGACCAACCAGAAATAAATCACTATACTCCATAGTCTAATCAGCCCTCCTCAACCCATATTTAATTGAGAGTTTGTCCACTCGTGGGCTCTATGCGATCGACTTTTATACCACGTATTATTTAAATAAGTGGTTGCACTCTATAAACTATATGTAGCTACGGTACCGTGCTCTATAAACTGTATGGTCCAATAGGGTCGGATACTATATAATACATCTCTATATACAACTATCTATTTTACCATGATTTTGTAATAACTGTATAAACCATGACGCTGTAGCAAACTGTATCTATATCAACTGTGTTTCTGTAATTAACTGTAAATTTGTATGTCATGGTACTGTAAAACTATATAATCATGGTATTTCTGTAATTGCTATAAAATATATTTACTGTCTATATATTCTGTAAAACACATCTCTGAAAAATACTGTAAAGCATGTTTTTGTACTATATCTATATTCTCAAGCCACGTAGTAAGTTTAAAACATATTAATCATATTTGATAAATTGTATAAATCTTAGCTGTAAACCATACTCTGGTGGAACATTTATAATTTTATATTGAAAACATATTCAAATAACCTAGCATAGCATATTTCCCTTACCTGTTTCCTGCTAAAATCCCCTACTATAATAGGTCCAACACCCGCAGGGTTCTTCACTCAATACCCTGAAAATCATAAATTTCAGAATAAAACATTACTATTTATACGTCAATTACATTTCTTACAACTGTTGGAAACTCAAATTCCAAATAAAAGACCATACCCTGGATTTGGGATGAATCCCAACTTCGTTCCACCGACGATACGCTCCGGTAGACTTGGAGAAAACTCTTCCAGGAGCGTTGTGGTGGCCTCAGATTGTCGATCCAGTGACTAACGGGGCCAAAATCAAAGAGAGAAGAGGGAGAGGCCGTAGGAGAGAGAGAGAAAGAGAAGAGAACGATGCTGAAATTCTGCGTAAAACCTAGTTTAAGCACTATTTATACTGCGAAATTCGTCGACGAGTCTTTCAATAATTTCGTCGACGAACTTCTTCCTTCGTTGACGAATTTCAGTCTATCCCAAAAACCCCTCTCGGTATCTTCTCATCGACGATGACGGGACCTCGTCGACGAGGTCCTGAAGAACCCTCGTCGATAAAAACCCTATGTTCGTCGACGAAGTCAGCTGCCTCCTTTTGTTACTAATTTTATTTCCCTCTCTCTTTATTATTTAAATACCATATTTTTTTTCGGATCGTTACGTAAAAGAATTGAAATAGCAGTTGCAAGAACTGTTAGATAAGGGGTTTATTTGACCCAGTGTGTCGCCATGGGGAGCACTGGTTTTGTTTGTGAAGAAGAAGGATGGGTCGATGAGGTTGTGCATCGACTACCGAGAAATAAACAAAGTAACTATCAAGAATAAATACCCGCTCCCGCGTATTGATGATTTGTTTGATCAATTATAGGGGACACAGATATTTTTGAAGATAGACTTACACTTCGGGTATCATCAGGTGAAAGTCAGGCCGGAAGATGTTCCGAAGACGGTATTTAGAACACAGTATAGACACTATGAATTTCTGGTTATGCCGTTTGGGTTGACAAATGCTCCTGCAGTGTCTATGGATTTGATGAACAAGGTCTTTCACCAGTATTTGGACCAGTTTGTAATAGTATTAATTGATGATATACTAGTGTATTCGAAGAGCCTAGAGGAGTATGAGGAGCATCTGAGTATAGTTCTGCAGGTGTTGCGAGAGAAGAAGCCATATGCGAAGCTCAAGAAGTGC
Organism: Malania oleifera; assembly: GCF_029873635.1. Taxonomy (NCBI): domain Eukaryota; kingdom Viridiplantae; phylum Streptophyta; class Magnoliopsida; order Santalales; family Ximeniaceae; genus Malania; species Malania oleifera. Next base: position 88,359,600 of record NC_080428.1, on the reverse strand, counting down.
GAGTTCTGGTTGGAACAAGTTACCTTCCTTGGACACGTTATATCCAGGGGTGGTATTTCTGTTGATCCGAGTAAGATTGAGGTGGTAATAGACTGGGTACAACCAAAGAATGTGCACGAGATCAGGAGTTTCCTGGGATTAGCTGGGTACTACTGCAAGTTTGTTAAGGGCTTCTCCAAACTGTCAAGCCCATTGACCAGATTGACTAGGAAGGGAGTAAAGTTTGAGTGGTTTGATGAATGTGAACAGAGTTTCCAGGAATTGAAACAATGACTCATCATTGCGTTTGTGTTGACGATTCCTTCATGAGAAGAGGGGTTCGTAAGTTATAGTGATGCGTCCCATAAAGAGCTCAGATGCGTGTTGATGCTGCGAGGGAGAGTGATAGCCTATGCCTCACGATAGTTGAAAGAATATGTGAAGAACTACCCTACCCATGATCTAGAATTGGCGGCGGTTGTTTACGCGCTGAAGATTTGGAGGCACCATCTATATGGGGGTAGGTGTGAGATATTTACTGGTCATAAGAGTTTAAAGTATTTCTTCACGTAGAAGGAATTAAATATGAGGCAGAGGAGATGACTGGAACTAATAAAGGATTACGACTGCACTATCAGCTACCACCCAAGAAAGCCTAATGTGGTCGTTGATGCTTTGAGCTGGAAATCGGTGGATTCATCTATATCTACAGTGGAGATTCAGCATCCAATCCAGATGGATCTAGAGAGGCTCGGTGTGGAGTTGGTAGAGGGCGATCACCGGGCATATATTACTGACTTGGTTAGCCGACTCTAAATGAGAGAATTAAAGTAGCTTAGAGGAATGAATAGAACTATAAGAGCTTATGGGGAAGGAACGGGATGGTCAGGAAACAAAGTTCAGCATCTTAGATGATGGAGCCTTGAGGTTCCGTACCAGGTTATGCGTTCTTGCTGACCTTGAGATCAAGAAGGTTATTCTATGAGGCATCTCGCCAAGCAATGGAGTTAGGGAATGGTTACACACCACTAAACCTGAAAAAATGGATAAAAATCCGTTAATCCGAACCGTATCCGATCCATTTTAACTGACTCATAATCATCCGTTTGTTAAATGAGTCAAATATGAGTTTTCATTTTCATATCCGCCCCTTTAGCGGGTCGGGTCGGGTTTATCCGGCGGATATATGCCAACCCACTTAATAAATATTAACCCAAACCCATAAAAGCCTGCTACCCGCAATAGCCAACCCACTTCCCAAAGCCCAAAGGCCCAAGTGCCCACACAGGCTGCACGCGGCAGGCCCCTCTCGAGTCTCGGCCCCTCCCACTCCTAGAGTCCAAGCCCCTAGCCCAGACCAGCTCCATTTGATTTCGGCCACTCCCATTCCCATTCGGAAAGAGCCCTAGCCGGCTAGCCCTCCCTCATCATCATCATTTGAGAATTGAGATTTTGAGCCTTAGCTTGAGCCATCAGAGACTCAGAGAAGGAGAACCAGTTGGTGGCCGCACAAGAGACAACAGAGAGACCCCTCTTCTTCGACAATTCGACCCTTTGAAGCCCTCTGCCCTCTGAGTGTCCGACAACTCCGACCTTTCTTCTTCAACACTTCGAACCAGCAGGATCTTTATTCAGAACCAACAGGTCACGGCCACAGGTGTTTTCCATCTCCTCTATCCGAGGGGGCTTCAGATCTCAGAAGGTAGTCCCGACTCCGAGCTCCACTCTTTATGCCTTTCACCATTTTGTTTGTGTCTTCACATGCCGACAACACTAATAGTCTAATATATATATATATATATATCAATTCCACAAACCAGTTCAGTCCCATCAGTTTGGTTCCAAAACTGGTTTGGCTTAGTTCAGTTCAAAATCTTGCCACTGAAAAAATTTGGTTCGACTTTTGATTATGCTCAGCAAGTTTCAGTATTGACTGAAAACCAAAATATTTTATTACTATTTTTCTAAAAATAAACTTTTTAACATCTATTTATATTATTCAATTATGAAACGCCCCGAACCCTTAAACCCGGGTCCGGTGCGTTATACCTGATCATATCCTCATAAATCATATTCCAAAACATACGCAGTGGAAAAACATGATCATAATCTCCATATAACATGATACTAGAGTTTACTAATTCTAACTATAATCTATAATAAATCATCCAACACCTGCATTTCCATAATTACATATATTTCCAAAACATTTCAGTACGTTCACAACTTTCTTTTCTCCACAGACTTAAAATATAAGGACGTAAAACATAAATTTTGTACATCTCAAAATTAACATAGAAATATACCCTTTACTTTTTATATTCCCCAATAATGCTATAAAAACCTCGAGCTCTTAAAGCTCGATCTCAAGGAAATCCTGAAAAAAAAAAAAAGATACATTCATATTCGGGTGAGACACATCTCAGTAAGGGAAGAAACCATATATTAAAGTAGTGTGTGGCCAACATGAGTTTATATATAATATAATATTTAACATTTGAAAATCTTTGACATAATTTTTAAAAGCATTCCCTGATCCTAATCAAACACATGCGAATGTTTAACCCACGAGATTTCCCGAGGATAGGGGTGATTACCCGCCCATACAAGTAGCACCCCTCTGCTCTAATACATTTGGCAACCCGAAGGTCACAATTTAAGCATACCAGGGCACTCACCTTACTCAGTAAGCCCTCAAGTGATAAATTAATCTTGTACTCATGCATTCAACAATAGTTTATCGGTAAAGGCCCTAAGGGTAAGGAATTCTACCCGCCCATACAAGTAGGTTCCCTCTACCTTAGTACGTTATGTGGCTACTGCCACATCTGTAACTACTAGTGCACTCGCCTTACTCAGCAAGCCTTCAGGCGAAAGGTACGCCTCGCCCAATCGTAACATGTTCTACGTACATATGTACTTCTAATATCATAATACATCATTCATACATTCATACACATTCATTCCTATTCATAACTTAACTTTACATTTCGTTTCACTTTAAGTGACTTTTTCCCATTTACATCATTTGCCTTTGTCATTTCATTTCATTGTCATTTCATCAGTCATTTCATTGCATAACATTTCATTTCATTACTTCGTACTACAGCTGGTCTTTAGCCATCATCAGTTAGTCTACGTAAAAACGTGCTAAATCTGCTAATACAGCTCCTTTTAGCTATCATCAGTTAATCTATATAGAAGTGTGCTAGATCTGCTAACATGGCTCTCTTTCAGCTATCGTACATTTACATGGTTGCATTTAACATACACAGGCATTGTCTATATCGTATTTTATTTTCATTGCTTTACTTACTAAGCCTGCATCTCATACATTTAGCATATATTTGCACAGAATCTCATGCCATACAATTTAACAGTAAAATTCATACATTGTCTGTAAAATAAGCCAATCAACATTTAATGTTTATATATTAAAAATACCTTTCATTTCTTACTTAATTATCCTGAAAATATTTCGACTTTCATCAGTTCATTTTCGCATATATATATATGTATCTAATAATCAACCCTAAACTTGGAAAAAATAATAATTTAAACAGTTGACATTTTACCCATATCGAAACATATACACGTACATATAAAGCAATTTATTTTTTCATTAAATTCATAAAAATTTTGATTTAATATATATTTTATCCCTTACTTGGTTTCTTGAACTACGCCAACAGGGACTCCGAAAAATACCTACGTCGCTCACCAGGACCCTGAAATTAAATTCCTAATTCCAATAAATTATTTTTGAATAAAATATTATTTAAATATTTCCTAGGATCATAATTCCTAAATAAATAAATATACCCTTAAATTTAGCCAAATTGCCAAATTTCCCAAATCCCACTTTCGCTTTGGAGTAGGGCTTAGAAAACCCCAATTGAAAAATTACATACGTCAAAATGACGATGACGACAACTAGGACCCCATGGTGGTGTCTGTTCGTCGATTTAACCACATATTGAAGGCGAAATTGAGAAAATGGGGAAAAACTACCTTTCCCCAGGAGCAGTGCCTAAGCCGTTCCCATGAAAAATCTGCTCCAATAGAAATATCAGCAGCGAAACCAGGATTCCAACGACACCTTCTGTTTCCTGATCCGTCGCAAACTCGCCGAGTAATTGAGAAAAGGAGAGAGACAGAGACGGAGTGGCTGGCACGAAGGAAAAATATTCACAGGGGGGGGCATGCAGCTCTGCTCCAGGTTCTTCTTCTTTCTTCTTTCTTCTTTCTTCTTTCTTCTTCTTATCTTCATTCTGTCAGTAACTTTATATATATATATATATATATATATATATATATATTAAGCTTATACTTATCATATATATATATATATTATATTACTTTAACTTATATATATATATATATATATATATATATATATCTTATTTTAATTATTTTTTTTATAAATCCAATACAATAATATTTAATTTAACAACTAGTTATTTAATTATTTAATTTATCTTAATTTAATTTAATTTCTTTATTTTAATTTCTTTTTCTTTTTCCCACGCCATTCTTTTTATTTATTTATTTGTTATTTTATTTATTATTTTTTTTCTAAATTATTTTAATCCTTTTTAAATTTTCGGGTCTTTACAATTCAATTCATAGTGAATACCCTTTTTTAAGTGGTCATGAAGTACAGAAGAATAATTCAAAACTTGGAGAAGTTTTCAGGAAGTTGAGTTCATTCAATGGCTTCCTTGCAAAGTTGGAGAAAATTAGGAGATGCCATGAGGTGAGGTGGTTCTTAGGATTTCTAAGCCAAACCAAATTGGTTCAGTTTTCAGTTCCAATAGTGATTCAGTTCGGTTCCTCCTCCCACAAAAATGAAAAATTTTAGTTTCTTAATTTTTTGCGATGTTCAAACCCGACACAACACCAAAACAAGGCCACAAAAAATTATGCACAAAACAGGTAGCCAACCATATAAGGTAAAGGAAGATTGATTTCTATGAGAGAGGGAGAGAGGAAGAGAGAGAATTATACATTTCAAATAGCAATATAAAGCTGATTTCTGAACAATCTTTGATTTAAAATTTTGTATATATATATATATATATATATATGTGTGTATTATGTAGATCAGTATATGGTAGAATAAAGTGGAGCTACTATGGAAATTAAAATTTTGTAGAAGACCTAACCAGTTAATTGAGCATCATAGAATAACAACAAATTTCCCACCACAAAATTCAAAACTTTCAATTTTCAAAACTTCACTGGGGAAATTTCTTCAAAATATTCTCTCTTTTATGAGGAAAAAGTGTACTATCATATTTATACAAGTATTTTCGACTTTTCAAGGCAGTAAATATTTTAAATTTGGCAAAACAAACAAATGTTCAAGTTAGTCGAGTCTAGTGAAAATATGAATTTTTAGCTCTAAGCCAATACTTCTAGCAACTACATTATTTGTCATGTTAAATACTTTGACATCTCTGCATTGCTATTGTTGTAGTTACTAAAAAAGTTAATGCACAAACTAATCGCAAGTTATCATATACAATTTAAATTATTGTGACAAAAAATAAATTATTAATAAAATTATATTTGAGAATGGTGGATTATCCACTCATCTGCCATGAATTGTCTGACCTGAAACCGCCTAACCCGCCACTTAAACGAGTCGAATATGGATTATAATTTTTTCACCCGATAATCCGCCTTATTCACCACGGATAAACCAACCCGATCCACTTTGCCAAGTCTACACACCACATATGTTGTTGCAAATGCAGAGGAGGGAAATGGCGTATGCTGGACATGAGGTTATTAACTTCAACATTGAAAGGGGGTTGTTCAATATTCAAACTGCACCACGACCACCAAATAAGGGTTGAAATATTCAAACAGTAGGCATAAAGGGATGCCAGTATACATATGGGAAGTGGCAAAATCTACACTACCCTTGTTCTCACTTGTTAGCTGTCTGTAGTGCTAGGAGATTGGGGTACAGTGGCTATATTGACTCTTGTTTCACGGTGCAGAAGCATTATGCGACATATACGATGGACTTCATCCCAGTCCTCCATGAACAATATTGGACGGATTTAGTGGCGCCAACATTATACGGTAACCAAAAGTTGCTTAGCTAGAAAGGACACCCCAAAAGTTCAAGACTGCGTAACGAAATGAATGTATAAAAGGGCAGTCAAAGGATACAATGCGGGTTTAGCCACGAAGAGGGTCACAATCGCAATCGGTGTCCAAGGTTGCTTAGGAGGTCATGACCATGCTGGACTATCATAATAACTTCAAAATATGTACTTAATGTGTATTGTACTTGAAATTTATGAGTTACCATTAAACTTTTTAGCTTTTGAAAATAGTGAGTTGTACTCGAGTTCTATTGAACAGTTCTATTTCGTTATTAATTTATTACATGCTCAATTTATAATTATAAATTTATAAAAATTTTGTACAAAAAATATAAATACACTTTTTTTTTTGTTAAATATGCTTATTATTATTATTCATTGCTCGAAAAAAAAAAAACATTAAAGTATATATGCATAATGAAATAGCTTGGGTCACTAAGTCCCACGTGGTCTTGGATCACTAAGTCCCACATGGTCGCAGTCTCCTCTATCTGGGCAGCTATTGGCGTCGTTCTTGGGGCAATTGACGTTGCTTTTGCGATGTCTAGCTAGTCCTTCTGCGCCATCGTTACCTTCAGTTGTTGGTGGGATATGTTCCTCCAGTCCAGCATCAACTGACCCCCCATCAACTAAAAGATCAAATGGGATCGGCGATGAGCTCAAGAATTGGTGGTATTGCTGTTGTTCCCGATACATTGGGGGTGGGTCGCTTTATGTGGACTGCAAAGCCTCCAGCTGGTATGGTGTGCTGGTGGATGCCTCGTACTGATGCTGATACCCCCCATATGGCATATGTGAAGAAGAAGCCTCTGCGTGCGAGATGGAGGTTTGTGCTAGTGTGAACTGCGGTGTTGATGCTCCCCGATCACCTTGCGTCCACTGGGATGGTTGGGTGGGAGCCCCCTCTCAACTCAAACACGACCCCCCCATGGCTTCGGCGAGGTCCACTACGACCTCTCCTATGCGATGCTTGCTCAGCAGCTGCAACATCATCATTCAATTTGGGGCCCTCTGCATCGGTGTGGGGAGACCTTTGAATTGACCGACAAGCTTCCTCACCAACAAACTGTATACACACCTCTACAATCGGTCGAGTGGGACATGTCAAGACACGGTCTAATAAGTGGATGCTCCCCATCATGTGCTCCTACAACAAAATATGTTTTGAAAGTACGAATAAATTAATGATAAAGGTGGGGTCTATTCCTTACATGTGTTCAGTAATTTTTTCACTCACCACTATCATGTGTAAATTAGCGGTTTTGTTCCTGCAGCGAATCATGATAGACTAGTACCAGTCATTATGTCTGTCTTTCACCCATGGAGGTGTATTCCTAGGGAGTGGAAGCTCCCTAAGTATGTAGACAACATTGTCCAGTCTGTGTTGTCACATCTGGACGGTACACTCATACTTATTGCGCTAGTCGATTTGATGACTGCCACGTTGGTCACAGTCGTGTAGATCCGAATTATCATTGTCGGGGTTGTAACCTGTCTGAGCTGGACGAGGGATTTTTTGCCTCAACCCAAACTGCCGCACTACACCGTTCGACAAGTGCCACTCCATGATCTGAAAGCAAATCATAGGAGTACGAACAAGCCAAACTTGTACACCTATGAGGCATATAGGGGGTAGATTCGCGTAGATATCCGCAGTGTACAACATCCATATAAACTGCTAACAATGAATATGTCAAAAAATTACTATGAATGGGCCATCGTCAACATCAGCAGGAAGATGTGGCAGGCCAACTCTAATTAGAGCAAGGAAAGGCGTGTGCTCCCATGCCCAAACATGCAGGAGGAATAGCGCACCTCCAACTGATTGCGCCTACCCACGACCAACCTGGCACATCTCTCTACGCAGCTATGCAAGGGCAGCACTACCCTAACTATACGTTGACGCCCTCTCCAAGTCACTTAGTAGTGGGAGGAACATCAATGACGCATAGTATTGCGACTTGTTCACGAACAAGTTGCACATTAGACATAGTATGTACCCTCGAGGGTACTGCAATACAACCTCCTCGGATGCTTCATCAGCAAGGTTAGGTAAGTTCCCTTCCATCCATGTCATAGACAAGGACGAGTCGTTTCGTTCGCTCCAGCCAGTGGGGGGGGGTTGCATCCAAGTAGGCTTTGACACGACATCTCCTAGTCTTGCTGCATCGTGCCCGTAACAGAGTGGCCATCAACGGGTAATCTTATGATGATTGCGACATCCTGCATCGTTATCATCGCCTTGTCGCAAGGAAAATGAAATGTGTGCATTTCAGGCCTCCAACGCTCCAACAATGCACTAATTAAATGATGGTCTAAGCGAATGTATTGAATTTGGTACAGTGGATAAAACCCTGCTCGTTGAATCCACATAATGCTTCTAGGATGGGCATGCCACATAATCTCTAATGCGCACACACACTTACACCCTTTAAAGGCATCATAATGATCCTCCTCCCATGCCTTGTAGGAAGGATGTACAGTCCCCAATGTCAATATAGATGAATCAAGTGGATTAAATTCCATCACTATGTCTTAAATATAGTGGGGAGTGTGCAGACAAAATAAATATTTATCAGTTGGAGGGCAGTTGGAAGACGATATGAATATATATTAGTTGGAAGATGATTAGACTATATATAGACGAAAAAATTTACCAAATCGACTTTTGAAAAGTTGGTTTGGTCACTTTTTAAAAAGAAAAGAAAATTTACACCCTTTTACATACATGTGGCCGTGCCGTGCAGAACCATCCCCTCGCCTCTCTCTTCTCTCTCCCCTCTCCTAATAGCCATTAATGACCCATCCCCTCACTTTTTTTTCTGCATGCAGACATCCCCCCATCCCCTTTCTCTCCTCTCCCCTCTCTCCTGGTTTCCCATTGACGCGGCTGACGCTCCCCTACCCCCTCATTTTTTTCTTTTCTGACTGATGTGACCCCCTCCCCTCTTTCTTCCCCCCCTCCGCCTGACACGCTGACTCCCCCAACCCCCCTTTTTTTATTCAGTTGACACGTACATTTAAAAAAAATAAAAAAAATCTAAACTAACTTTCCAAAAACCGGTTGGTATAATTTTGTAATTTTCTCCCATTTCATTCATTATTGTGTTTTTTGTTTTTTTGTTTTTGTTTTTTAAATATTTTGGTAAAAACCTCAATCAATGACTATACCTGGCAAAATGGATAAAAATTCATTAATCCGAATCGCATATGACTTGTTTTAACCGACTTATAATTATCCATTTGCTAAACGAGTCGAACATGGTTTTTTATTTTCATATCCGCCCCCTTAGCGGGTTGGGTCGGGTTTATCCGACGGATATTCGCCAACCCGCTTACATTAGTAACCCAGGAAAGCCCAACAGGCTACATCCAAACCCTTTAACCCAGCTAGACCTGGCAAAGAGGATCGAGTCGATTTATCCGTGGCGGATAAGGCGGATTGTCGGGTGAAAAAATCATAATCCATATCCGACTCGTTTAAGTGGCGGATTAGGCGGTTTCGGGTCGGATAATTCATGGCGGATGGGCGGATAATCCGCCATTCTTAAATATAATTTTATTAATAATTTATTTTTTGTCATAATAATTTAAGTTGTGTACGATAACTTGCGATTAGTTTGTGTATTAACTTTTTGAGTAACTATATCAATCATTTAATCATTTATACTAGCTCTTTTTACTTGCGGAGTTGTTTCATTTGTGGGTTCTATGTTTGATGAATCTGGCAAATGAACTTTTTCTTCACTCATTTCATCATTTTGATCAATTAAATTCGGTATTGACTGAGACATTTTTTTTCCTGAATTCTTGTAATGCACTGCAAAAAATTAAGAAATGGGATTAAATATTTCATTTTAATTTTCACATTATCAAAGTTTTTCTTTCAAATTTTCAACTTTAAGAATCCTAAAATATATTTTAAGAGAAAGAAAAAAATTTACAATCATCTAGTTCATCATAAAAATAAAAATAAACCATAGCTTCTCTTAAAATTTGTCAACATAGGGTCCCCAGGAGAAAGTAATAATTATATTTAAGAAGAATCAACCAATTTTGGTATAAAAACTGTTCCTTGCCACAAAATGTTATTTCAATTTTCAAACCCTAGCAGTACAAAATAACGGCCATATTTTTAAAAATCTATAATTTTTAGCATTAAAATTGGATTTTTCACAAAATGCTTTTATATCCGAACCCTAACAGGCTAACAATATTAACTTAAATAATCATGAAACATAAGCATTAAAAATCGTTTTTTTTCCCAACAACTATTGCAACTCATAAATCATTCTCCCAAGATCATCACACTCTCTTCCTCTCCCCACACACATCGACATCAAACACAAAAAAGATACAAAAGAGAGAAAAAATTCCACAAAATAAAAGAGAAAATTATTGATGAAACACAAACCCTAGCTGATTAACAAAACAAATCACGATACAGAGAGAATGGGAAACAAGTCAAAAGGTCATACCAGATTAGTTTCAACTTCGCGGAGCAAATCGCTTTGATAGCAAATTGGAGAGGCCAAAAAGCAGATTTGTAAAAGAACTGAAGAAGAAGAAGAAGAAGAAGAAGAAGAAGAAGAAGAAGAATACTTACGAAGGGTATTCTGTAGCAAAAGCTCCTACTGGTTCAAAGCCCGAAGGGTTGACGATGAACTCACGAAGGCTAGAACTGAAGGCCGAAGGTTCTCTGTCTCTCACTCTCTCCTCTCGTGCTGGCTCTCTGAACAGAGATGCTCATCAGTTGTCATGCTCGAATGAAGAATCGAATAGAATAGGGGCTTTGAGTGGGAGGGGCTGAGGCGCTAAGTTGGGCGTGCCGCGTGTGGGCCATGTGGGCACTTGGACAGTAGGCTCACTGGGTTGGCTAGGTTGGACTTTACTGGATTAATAATGTAAGCGGGTTGGCAGATATCCATTGGATAAACCCAACCTGACCCGACCCCCCCAAGGGGGCGAATATGAAAATAAAAATCATATTCGACTCGATTAGCAAATGGATAATTATAAGTCAGTTAAAACGGGTCAGATGCAATTAACGAATGTTTATCCATTTTGCCGATCTAAACTAGACCTTGCAAAGCCAATCGGGTCGGTTTATCCGTGACGAATAAGGCGGATTATCGGGTGAAAAAATCATAATCCATATTCGACTCGTTTAAGTGGCGGATTAGGCAGTTTCGGGTCGGATAATTCATGGCGGATGGGCGGATAATCCGCCATTCTCAAATATAATTTTATTAATAATTTATATTGTGTCATAATAATTTAAGTTGTATACGACAACTTGCGATAAGTTTGTGTATTAACCTTTTCTAATAATTATATCAATCATTTAATCGTTTATACTAATTAACAACTCATGATTCATGTAAGTAAAACTGTAAGCATTAAAACATAATAAATTAGTTTCAATCCAACTCAAAATAGAAACTCGAACCATGCGACTCGCATGAGTCTCTAAAATCTAAACATTACAATTGTTCTTAAAGCATGCGAATTTCTTTAAACACAACTATTTTCAAATCCGAGGAATCTCTCAAAATAGACATTCCCAATTTTCCATATTAAAAATAGGACATTATCATTCTCTATTCAATGTTATGATGCATTCTTATTTACATTACTATGATAACATCTTTTAATTTTTTTAAACTATCAATTTCTTATATCATGATTTTATATCCTTAAAATAAACATTGATTGAATGAAAGGTAACCTCAATTCTTAAAAACTATCTCATTATCTCTTGCTCTACCAACAAAGTAGCTAAGCAATGCTCAAATTACATATCTCAAATTGCACTTACTTTTTTTTTTTTTTTTTTTCAAATTCACAACAATTAAAATCATAAGTTCAAAACTCATACTCTTAACAACGATTGAATTTTCTCATCATCTCTTGTTCTACCAACAAAGTAGCCAAGCAATGCTCAAATTACATATCTCAAATTGCATTGACTTTTTTTTTTTTTTTTTTTCAAATTCACAACAATTAAAATCATAAGTTCAAAACTCATACTCTTAACAACAATTGAATTTTCTCATCATCTCTTGCTCTACCAACAAAGTAGCCAAGCAATGCTCAAATTACATATCTCAAATTGCACTGACTTTTTTTTTTTTTTTCCAAATTCACAACAATTAAAATCATAAGTTCAAAAACTCATACTCTTAACAACGATTGAATTTTCTCCCCACATATTTGCTTTTCTTCAAATAAGTTGTAGAATTATATTTTTAGTGTGAAATTATATTGAATACCATCTAAGTACAAAGCTCGAAATCAACTACCTCAAATACAACTTAAGACAAAATTTTATGGGCTGATTGGTATTATTGTCAAAAATTACAGAAACAAAATCAAAAATAAAAATTAAAAATCGAAAAAAGAAAAATAAAAAAATCAAAAACCAACAAACGACTCGGAGGTCAAAGCTCAGAAGAAAAATTTCCCCAAAAGAGAGAGAATTGAACCTGGTTCCATGGATCATGAAGCTGAAGCAACAAGTGAGTGATGGACGACATTTGACGACGACAAAAGCGAAACCCTAAACGAAAGTGAATGAGAAGTGAGAACGCAGAGAATGAGAGAAGAATCAGACGACGAGCGACTCGAGCGAGAAAGCGATGGGCAAGCAGCGAACTGCCGAAAGTACGGCAACACTGCAAGGCGAGGGTTGTCAAACTCACAAGGCTCTGCGAGCGAGTGAGCGATGGGCGGCAATCAACGACGGTGTCGAAAAATTGAAGTATGAAACCCTAAACGAAAGTGAACGGGAACTGGAAAGTGAGAAGACAGAGAATGAAAGAAGAATCAAAAGATTCAGATGAGTGACTTGGGAGTGGGAAGGGCTGAAGTAGTGAGGCACTGAGTGGGGCGTGCGCGTAGTGGGTCATGTGGGCATTTGGGCAGTGGGCTTACTGGGCTGGCTGGGTTAAAGAGTTTGGGCTATAGCATGTTGGGCTTTCCTGAGTTAATTTTGTAAGCAGGTTGGCGGATATCCGTCGGATAAATCCGACCCGACCCGCTAAGGGAATGGATATAAAAATAAAAAATTATATTCGACTCGTTTAGCAGACGGATAATTATAGGTCGGTTAAAATAGGTCGGATGTGATTTGGATTAACGGATTTTTATCCATTTTGCCCGTTCTAATCTAAACCCAGCCTGCCTAGTGAGCCCACTGTCAAGTGCCCACGCGGCACGCCCTGCTCAGCGCCTCAGCCCCTCCCACTCACAGCCCCCATTCTATTCGATTCTTCATTCGAGCGTGACGACTGATGAGCGTCTCTGTTCAGAGAGCCAGCGCGAGAGGAGAGAGTGAGAGACGGAGACCCTTTGGCCTTCAGTTCTGGCCTTCGTGAGTTCGTCGTCAACCCTTCGGGCTTTGAACCAGTAGGAGCTTTTGCTACAGAATACCCTTCGTAAGTATTCTTCTTCTTCTTCTTCTTCTTCTTTTTCTTCAGTTCTTTTACAAATCTGCTTTTTGGCCTCTCCAATTTGCTATCAAAGCGATTTGCTCCGCGAAGGTCTTTATTTTATGAAAAAGAACGCACGCGGGTCCTGCCTGCAAATCCAGCTTCCTCTAGATCTTGGCTCCCCAACAGCAGATTGTTGGTCTTCTTTTTCTTTCTTTTTTTCTTCGTTCGATCGGTGAGTCTCTCTGCCATTCTGGGTTATGTAATTTGCATTATTTTCATCAAATCTCAATTTTGTTCTATTGTTTAATTTCAAGCCCCACTTCGTAGTTCATTCCCGTTTGGTTTTCATTTCTCTATTGAAAAAGTGCTGTTCAATATTTTTTTCTACTTTTGCCCTCCCTAACCCTAGTTGTTCTTGTAATCACGTTCCAATCGATAACATGAACTACCTGCTTTTATTTGCTGGAGTTTTTCTGTAAGTTGAACTGATGAAATGAAAATTTGGCTGCAAATAGTCTTGATTATAGGATCATTTGTCGTCTGAAATAATTTGATGTTCAAGCAACAGTAAGTTGGTATGCAGGACATTTTATGACTTAGCGCCTACTTCAACGAAATGAGTTGTTTAAAATCTGTTTTTATCTCACGTCGTTGAATCCACATGGGGATGTGATTTAGTACAGGAAATGGGTATTTGGATGGGCCATTTGAACCAATCTGGGAACCATTTTCAAATAATAGGTCCAAGGGATTGTTGGGTCCTAAACCCAAACGTGTTTAATAGATTTGTAGGAGTTGTGTATGTGGGAGTTTGTTTGTAATATACATGTATTTTAGTTTCTTCTGTAATTATGTATCTTAAGGAGTTTATTTGTATTTTTTTTTTTGTAATTTAGGCTTTCTTATAATTAGTGCGTTTAATTGAACATGTGAGCTTTTTTCTCCCCACCTTTTCTTTTTCTTCTTCCCTTTTTCTCTCCCTATTCTCCTCAGGGCAGTATCTTTGCTGCTGTTTTGTTCATTACCCTTCTCTTCTCTCTCTCTCTCAAATTCTCTCTTGGCTGTAATTCCTTGATGCTGCTAGTGCATCATTTGGTATCTAAGCCCATCCATGATCACCATTCTTCCATTTTCAATACCTCATTTCCCCCTCACTTCTTCCTTTGTTTCAATTAAATACGAGCAATTTCCGCGGAATTCTTGAACCAGTTTCTCTTATTCATCTTAATCTTCTTCCTTTTCTCTTTTTCTTCTTCCCTTTCCTTCTTGTAGCCTATAATTACCAAAAAAACAAAAAAGGAATTAGAGCAGCAGCCCTCTATATCGAACTCCACTTTCCAAGAGTCATTTCACAACATCACCACTACCGTTGAAAAACTACACATACGAATAGCCCCCCCTCCAAACTTCTCCTCTGTCCAATGACCAGGCCCCATGTGCCAACTGAAAAATTCCCAGCTGATCCCCTTTCAAAATCCTATTACTTTCTCTTACACTGCCTCCTTCACTTGACTCACCTGCCCTTGATCTAGCACCAGCTGAATTTCCATCATTGGACACTCATTGGCAGTGCATGCACCCCACATGTTGGCGACACTTGTGTAAAATAGATGTAGAACCTTCTGCATCTTCAAGATTGGCAATAATTTGATTCCAGACTTGATATTTTGCATTTCTGTGCAATATTTTGATCTAAATTGCTATTATTTGGACTGTCAATGTACCATCAGCATTATGGAGAGTCAATTGCCATTGTCACTGTCAGCAGCCAGAATCAGATTCCATTGCTGCATTCAGTGATTTTTCAAAGTGCAGTTCTTAAATTTTTGCATGATACTCGAGATTAAAGGTGAATTGAAGACAGTTTTTGTGTTGTTGGGAGTCAAGGTAGTGGTTTTACATGAATAAATTGAGATTTGTTGGCGAATTGTGTTAAGGGTCCTTAGTGAAATAATTGAAGTATGTATATACATGCGTGTGTATATATATGTATATAATTTGCAGCATGGTGACTAATTTTGAGTTGTCTGAAAATTGGAATTGTTGTTTGGTAAGGTACGAAATATAGAGAATGCCTTGGAGACCATTCTAATGCTTTGAACAAGAACTTGCAACCTTAGGTAAGGGCCCATTGTTTTTCTTTCGAAATAGGGACGTGGTATAGCTACTATTGCTCCTTATCCTTTTGAGTTGCATGAAGGCTGGAATGATAATTTGAATTAGGGAATTAAACTATAATTTTTAGATTTTACGGTGATAGTTCTCCAAATGAATTTGATGATTGGGCGTATTCTTTAAAGTAGAATATCTGATGGGGATGTAGCTTAGGTTGCCAATTAGAACAAGGAGGATATGTAGTGTAATCCTCCTAAAACTACATCACTTCAGTTTGAGAAGAGTATTAGTGGAGTTGTGCCAAAGAAGTCAACTAAGCAATTGGGTAAATGAGTTGAGACAATTACCCTTTGGAATACTTCTAACTCCTACGCATTTCAAAAAAGCTTCTAAGCTCCAACCTTCTTGGGCATCTAGCTACACAATGTCCTAACCAAGTCATGACTCAGAAAAAGAAAATGATGATAACTAGAGCTAAGACAAAAATTCTTAAATGATTTAGATGACAATAATGCAACAAGTTCTTCAACTTATCCTCTCTTCCCACAAAGTTGAAGAAAAAGAAGATTGGAGATGAGCCAACATCTTTAAGACTATACTGATTTTTCATAATAAACTTTGTATTTTGGTTATGTTGCATCACAATGTCCTAAACCTTTTCACATACAATTGGTCCCAAACTCGGTTTAAGGAGGAGGGTTGTGTTAGGTATTGATAGCCAACATAAAACTTGTTACATCTCTATGCATCCTTATCATTATGCATTGGGGCATCTTCTATGAGTGATGTGTTGTACTTATACCGTCCAAGTGTAGTGAGAAATGGGCGAGGGTGGGCTAGGTTGCTGCCTCGAAGCGATGTGCTATGTGGCGCCCTGTGTCATGGGCCGAGTATTTCACACCTTATGAATGGCCATGCAAAACTAGTTAAAATACTCTTGCTTAACTAATCTGCCAAAGTTTACCACAATTTACCAACAAAACATTTTCATAATAGTTGAATGAAATATAAGTGGAATCAGTAGGCAATTCCTGAAAATAAATGGCAAACATCAAAGCAATGTAATTCATTAAGCAACACCTCCATCAACAACATATGTCTAGCTAGGGAGGCAAGTAGACTAAACACGATTACAATGACTAGTGAGTTTTACAAGATTGATGAACACTCACCCTCCCTTAAAGAGCTTTCTATGCTATTCTAACTCTGACACTAGGAAACATTAAAATGTCTGAGGAGTCATACTTCCATTATTACACTAGGATAGAAATACCCTTTAAGTAATAAACCTATACTAATATTTACATAATGGTAGCCCATCTCACGCGCACGAGACAAGCAATGACAGGCAAGTATAATGACTAGAATAGGCTTGGCTCGTGATGCTCCCCCACTTATGCGGTCAACATTATCATAGACTTTGGCATTTGGTACTCTTCAACTTTGTTCACGAGTGGTTGCATGTCTTTTGCAGAATCCAACTGATTTCTCTGTTTCCAAGGTCTTTCCACTTCATTAAGAACTCATGCTGTTTCTTCTTTGTTGATGTGAAATCTTTGTCTACAAGGATGATTTCAACTTCTCTTTTGTCAGGTTGTGTTGTCTTCATGGGTGCCCTAGTTGACTGACTTTTGCTTGGATCCTTAGTGTCAGCATTGAATGGCTTGAGGTAGTTGACGTGGATGCACTTTCATCCAAATTAGAGGATCAACTTTGTAAGAGGCCTTCCCAACTTTAGCCAAGATGGGGAGTTGTCATTCATGTTTGTGAAGTAATTTCCTATCTCGACGTCGTAGTGACCTGATTTATTTAGAATTGAGCTTAACAAGCACGAAGTCACCCTCGTCGAAGTGCAACGGTCTTCTCTCCTAATTTGCATGCTTGGAAGCTTTCTGTAGGTAGGCTTGTGCAATCTCTGCATTCTGTCTCCATTCTTTGGTGAAGATATATGCTTTAGGGCTCTTTCCTTTGTACAACTTGTCCACTGTGTAAGGTAATAGCGGCTGCTCCCTTGTAACAAGCTCAAAAGGACACTTGTTGGTAGTTGAGCTCTTTTGGGCGTTGAAACAAAATTATCATTGCCATTAGAAGCCGTCACGTGGTTGCCTTCACTATGATTTTCTTGGCACTCCCTAAACCCTCATTGCATCTTCTCCTCCACGAAAGCTCCACCTGTCTCATTTGCTCCTTCTCCCTGCCATTGCCATTAGAAGCAGTCATGCGGTTGCCTTTACTACGATTTTCCTAAGCTCCTTTCACAGTCAATCCCCTAGGAATCCCTTCTTCTATCACCCTTACTCTTTACTGTTCATCTCTTAGGAAGAGGATGCTTGAAAAATCACGGTTGATTTTAGGGCTTTCTCTCTTGAATCCCTATCCATTCATTCAATTATACTTCTTCAATAGCATCACTCTGAGATCATACGTTTTGGAAGTTTTTTTTTTAGTTCACTTAGTTGATTTGAAAGGGTATGCTGGGATTTTAGGCATTGATTTGTTCTTTGAACTGCTTTTTGGTAGATTTGTCCAAGTCACATGTTAATTGTTACATTTTTTGTGACATAAACATGTATTTTTATTTTTTAGTATTTTCCCCAATCTTTTGTTACTTGTGAGTTTTGATCATGTCCATCTTTTCATATAGTTTAGAATTTATGCATTATATTTCTCATTTATTTCAGTAACAGACTGAAAATCTCTTTGTTTAAGAATTAGCATTGGTCTAAACTTGAATTCCCTTGTTGTGAAGACGTGGTAGTTTAATGCTTTATTTTGCTGTTAGTAGTTTTGTATACCTTTTCGTTTCTTTCAATTTTCTATGTTTAAGTGTAAATGATATAGACTATTAATCCCTTTTATCATTTTATTCACGAGTCTTGCTTCTTCCTAGCCGAGCAAGCTTGTGGTTTAGCATGCCCTAGTTTTGGACTTAGGGCTGGTTTTACCATTCTTTGGGCGGGATTGTGTCATGATGGCCAGAACCAAATGTAACCAATTTCTAACCCTACCTTTTTTAGCAAATCGTTTTGTTTCTGAAATTGCGTTTTTTTTTTTTTTTTTTTTTAAATTTTGTATTTAAATTTTAGGCTTTTGACCATGTTTTTCTTGAACAGAGAGCCTCAGAGCATTTGAAGTAGTTGTGTGGTCGAATGGCTGGTGCAGCTGGTGGGTTTGTAACCCGAGCATTTGAGTCTATGCTTAAGGAATGCTCAGGGAAAAAATATGGTGCCCTGCAAAAGGCTGTTCAAACTTATTTAGGTTGGTATTTGTCTGCAGATCTCAAATGATTTCATGCTTTTTGCTTATCTAGGTTACTTAATTCTTATTGGATTTCTGTTACTGTTGTATATCATTAGCTTGCTGTTGCGTTTTTTTATGATTGACAAGCAATAGTGCTGTGCTCCAAGTAAAATGAGATCATCTACATTATTTATTTATTTATTTAGTTTATTATTTTTTGTTTGTTATTGCAGTGCCATGATTGACCAATACTCGCTCTCTCTCTCTCTCTCTCTTCCCACTTGGTCGCTGCAACAACAACCATTGTTGTTTAGTGACTGCTTCAAGATACAAAAATTCAGTGGAAGTGTGTCATTTGTGGAAGTCATGAAATTAACTCTTGATGATGAAGGACAGCCTAAATCGCTTGGATTCTAAGGTTGAGTTCCGGAAGAAAAGTGACCTATGCTATTGAGATAAAGGGGTTGTAATCAGTAACTTAAAAATTTAATGAATGGAGGTAAGATAGAGTGAGAAGGAAAAGATATAAACATAGAGAAGGAATGGAGAGTAGGCACCTTAGCCCTTGAGAAATTGAGATCCACACTTGAACCATTAGAAGTGCTTTGCCTTCAACTAAGAAACCGAGATAATGTCCTTTAAAATTTGAAGCTCTTAAGACATTAAGGTGGTCTTATGGGGAAAAAGCTGAATCCCTCTCTGTTATTGCAGAAGATGCATTACTTGGCCACACTTTGGTGTGCTGCTGCTGGTTGTTTTATGGAAGCGAGGTTTTTATGATGTTCAATGGGATTGGCTTGCTTTATTAGTCTAATGACTGTTTTCTTCTTTTTGTTTAGGAGGATTTTAGTATGATGATGTTTTTTCTTTTTTATTTTATTATATTGTTTTTTTCTTTGTTTAGGAGGACTCTTAGTCTCCTCTTTGTGTGTCAGTTTTCTTCTATTTTATTCATCTTCTTTTGTTATAAAAAATATGAAGGCGATCTTTGATTGATCTTAATAGTCTCTGAATGGTGTCTAGCTCTGAACTGATTTAATATTATGTGAACCAGGGGTGTTTGTTTCCACGACATGCCTCTTAATAGCCTATAGCCCAATGAGATATAGCCTCCTATTCTGTTGCTGCACTGCGTTTTTGCCGCTGACAACCATGACAGCTCATTTTTCCACACATTTAAAAAAAAAAGAAGATTATTGAGATTTGAGAGCAAATATAATCTAGGTCTGAGGGGGAAACCAGTGATGCTGCAGGTAATGTGCCTGTGACAGAAGCTTTTGTTGCCCTTTTAATGAGTTCTCATTTTACTGATCCAAAAAAGGTTCTGGCAATTGTTGGGCAGCACAACATCCTTTTATTCCCCTCTTCCTTCTGTTATCTTGTTTATAGCCATTCTTGTAATCTTCCATATTTTTTTGGGTTCTCTTGCAACCAAAAGTCTCACAGATTTTTTTTTGGGAGCATATTACTACAGTTTTCTTTCTCCCCACCCCAATATTTGTTTTCTTCCTCTCATTTTCAGGGCTACAAACAACCAAACGATTGTTTATTTCTATATTTATTTCAACATTTTCAACACAAGTTCACATTCCAGATTTTCAGTCTGTCTGAATTGTGATTTGATGAGGTTTTTCCAAGAGGGAAAGATTAAAGTTGTTGAGTTTTTGGAACCAGGGGTTTGTGTGGATGCCCAGGGATTGTATGCATTCTTTGTGGGCATTTGAAAGCGCTTGAAGATCCAAAGAAAAACTTTCAATTGAATAACAAAGTTAGTGAGATGTATGGAAAGTGTGGGAGTACAGTTGATGCGTGTCGGATGTTGGATCACATGCTACGTAAGAGTATGGATTCTTGGCACTTGATGATGAATGCGTGTGCAGCAAATGATGGATTGCAACTATTCTTGAATATTTCCACATTTTCCAGATTTAAAAAAAATAATATCTTGTATTTTACATATCTTCGTATGTTTTCATTTTTTTTTTTTGGTCAGCAAGCAACTGACGAGCTAAGAGATTTTTAAGGTAAGAGTGGTAAAAGTATACTTTTTTTTTTTTTATTACCAAAAAGAAATTACTTAACAGGAGGATAGAAAAATATACAAGCTTTTATGAGGTTTTGCTGAGAGGCAAAGATTAAAGAAGTTGGCAGTGCTTTAGAGCTCTGTTTAGTATATAGGGAAGGGTTTAAAGAGGGGTTTTCTTAATTAAAGTTTTTTTTTTTTTTCAGTTTCTTTTCCATTTCTTGTTTTTTTCTTTCTTTTTGTTTTGAGGATCTCTGGTCTTCTCCTAACTTGTAGTTCTCTCTTTTCTCTGTCTTAATGTATTTCTTTTGCTATCCAAAAAAAAGAAAAAAAAAGAAAAGAAAAAAGAAGTTGTTGAATTGTTTGAACTAGGGGTTCGTGCTGATGCTGTGTTTGCATGCATGCTTTGTGGGAATTCCAAGGTACTTGAAGATGTGAAGAAAAGTTTTCAATGGCAAAGTTCCTGAGATGCATGCAAAGTGTGGAAGTATGGTTTATTTCAGTTGGGTGTTTGATCACTTGTTAGGTAGGAGTATGGATTCTTGGCAGTTAGTGATGAGTGGGCATATAGCAGAGCGTGAGGAGATGATGGATTGCAACTATTTCTTGAATATTTCTACATTTTTCAAACTTCTGAAAAAAAAATATTTGTATTGTTCATAATTATCTTATGTTTTCCACGGTATTTAACTCTATAAAAAATTTTTGAGAAAATTTCAAGAATGAAGATAGACATATCTAAGAGTGGGGTGGCTAGTATTAACATATGGAGGGGTGAGTTAGAGAGGTTCGCTGTTTCAGCAGGTTGTACCCTTTTAAATCGGCCTTTTGACATATTTGAGTCTCAGTCTTGGAGGTAATCCTGGTTCTCTTGCTTTTTGGGATCGGCAAGGCCTTATTTATCCTTAGGAGGATGCATTACCCTTTCCAGTTCTTTCTATCATCCTGTTCATTTTCTCTCTTTTCAGAGTTCCTATGAGTCTGGCTGCTGTCTTGGGGAGGCTTATATTTTTTTGTGGTCGAGTGTGGGTGATAAGAAGAGGGATCATCTAGTTAATTGGGACATGGTTAGGAAACCAAAGTCTGAGGTGGGCTTGGGGCTTGGTAATGTGGTGTCTAGATACACCTCTTTAGTTGAGGAATGGTTATGGAGGTTCCCCTTGGACATTAACTCCTTTTGCAGAAGGTTATTAGAAGAACGTATGGTATGCATTAGAATGGCTGTGGGAGGATGTTGTAATTCTAATGAGAATCTCATCTGGCTTTGGTAGGATATTTGGGTTAGGTTTCATTGGAGTTGTTGGTTCCTTGTCTCTTTAGACTGCTTTCATTCGTAGTGCCTCAATTAATCCCACCATTAATGTCTTTCGTTGTTTTCTGTTGGAAAGGATTCAGTATTTGGCTTTGCTTTAGTTTTTGAGCTTGATGTTTTAAAGGGGTGTTTTTTTTTTTTTGGATTTAAGGTGCCTTTTTTTGGCTTTAAGCGAGGCTGGAAGGCGGTGTTTTCTTGATTGTAGCTTCTTTTTTTTTGTCCCTCATAAGAGAATGTCTTGTTCTCCTCTTTGTACATTCTTTCTTCTTGAATGAAACGTCTATCTCTCTCTCTCTAGATGGGAGGCTCTCTTTCTTGGTCTTTCATTTCTTGAGAAATCTCAGTGAAAGGAAGGTTGGTGAGCTTACTCTTTTGTTGAGAGTTTTTGCATAATGTGCATATTTTCTTGGGGAAGAAGCTGTCTTCTCTGCTGGTTTGGGAGAAGATTCATCACATATCTTTGTTATGTTGGTTATGGGAACTTTAAGGGAGTGATTTTTCGGATATTCAGCATGATTCGTGATATTTGTTGGATTGATAGTGTATGCTGGATTTTTTGTTTATTTTCTTTTTCTTTTGTCTTTTGTTGTATTTTTATCTGGTTTGTCCCAGTTTTGTTAAGGAGATGTCTTATTCTCCTTGTATATTCTTAATCTATCAATGAACTTCTTCTTTGCTATTAAAAAAATTGTCGAGAGTTTTGGATTCTTTTGTTCGTTAAATGACAGATGATTCGAGTATTTGGGTTTGGAATGCCTTCTAAAAACTATTGAGCAACGGATTTTTTTATCAATTCTAGGGTGGCTAAGCAGCTTTTGGACATTTTTTTCTCTTTTTATTTTTATTTTTATTTTATTTTTGATTGATGATGTGATGATATTACCACACAGTCAAAGTTTTTCCAATGATGAGATTTTGAGGTTTTGGGTGGAATTGAAAGGGATGGTTATATGGAAAGCCATCTTCGTGTTCCCTCTTTTTTGAGCTTTGTGGCTAGAGAGGAATGCTAGGATCTTTAATGAGAAATCAACTCCTTCCCATTTATTATGGGATAGAATGTTTCTCCTTGCTTATTTTTGGGCACACTATTTGGGACTCTTGAGGGTAGTTTCATTGTGTGACCTTCAAAGAGATTGGCAGGGAGCTTTATTGTAATTGCTTATCTCACTGTTTTGAGGAGGATGTCTTATTTTCCGATATTTATGATTCTTTCTTGTTTTCTGATGATATTCTCCTCTCTCTCTCTCTCTCTCTCTCTCTCTCTCTCTCTTTCTCTCTCTCTCTCTTTATATATATATATGTGTGTGTGTGTGTGTGTATAACAGATCAATTACCTAACAACTTTAAATAGTTCATTGTTTAGATTTTATATTGGTTTCAGAATCTGTTTACTAGTTTGGAAGATGATTTCAGAACTTAATACTTAAGTTTGTCATTGTTGAAAATTGAAAATAGTTATATTTTGATCTGAACATTACATGTGAATATATACAACAATCCTAGCATTCTTAAAAAGTAAATTAATAAATCAAATCCCATGATTTATGGGACACCCTAACAGAATAGGAAATCCTATGATTTATGGGACCACCCTAACATAATAGGAAACTTAGCTGTATAGGCCTAATTCTAAGGATATAATCTGTTATTAAAAGAATATCCTAAAATAACTAACTAATTATACATGGTTTTCCCGCATTCCCCCACAAGCTAGTGAATAGGTATTCTCCATTCCCAACTTGGAAACAATAGTTTGGAAAACAGAGCTACTCAACCTTTTGGTAAGGACATCAGCAAGTTGACCATGTGTAGACACGTAAGGTGTACAAATCAATCCACTCTCCAACTTTTCTTTGATAAAGTGTCTGTCAACTTCAATGTGCTTCGTTCAGTCATGTTGTATTGGTTATGAGCTATGCTGATTGCAGATTTGTTGTCACAAGAAAATCTCATAGGGCCATCCCACTTAATCTTCAAATCTTCAAGGATGATCTTCTACCAAATTAGTTCACACACCTTGAGCCATTGCCCAGAATTCAGCCTTTGCACTCGACCGAGCTACCACACTTTGTTTTTTTACTTCTCCATGTCACAAGATTCCCACCGAGAAAGGTGCAATATCCCGAGGTTGATTTTCTATCAACAATTGATCCAGCACAATCAGCATCAGTGTATGCCTCAAGTACCAATCCTCCATTTCTTCCAAACATGATACCTTTCCCTGGTGTTCCCTTGAGATACTGTAGTACTCTATGGGCTGCTTGTAAATGAACTTCTTTCGGGCTATGCATAAACTGACTAATCACACTCACTGCATATGCTATATCAGGTCGTGTGTGAGACAAATAAATGAATCTTCCTACCAGGCGTTGATACATTTCTCTGTCTACTGCGACATCCTCCTCAGCTTTTCCAAGTTTAAGATTAGAATCCGTGGGAGTACTTGTTGGTTTGCATGCTGTCTTGCCAGTTTCCTTGAGAAGATCTGTGACATACTTCTGTTGAGAGATAAAAATTCCCTGCCTAGAGTGAGCAACCTCAATCCCGAGAAAATACTTCAGTATCCCTAACGCTTTAATCTCAAACCCTTTAGCCAAATGTTGACTCAAGACCTGTTTCTCTTCAGCGTCATCTCTTGTCACTATTATGTCAACAATATACACTAAATGGACTATAACTCCCCTTGAAGGAGAGTGCTTAATGAACAATGTGTGATCCCCTTGACTTTGTTTGTATCTCATAGCCAACATAACTCTTGCAAATCTCCCAAACCATGCTCATGGTGATTGCTTAAGGCCATACAGTGCTTTTTTCAATTTGCACACACTGTGAGCAGCCAAATTCTTCCATATCCCGGTGGAACCTGCATATAAATCTCTTCCTCTAGTTCCCCATGTAAGAAAGCTTTAACATAAAATTGTTGCAACTATCAACCATGATTAGCTGCTAGTGATAATAATACTCTAACCGTGTTCATCTTTGCAACAGGAGCAAAGGTGTCTAAATAATCAATCCCATAGGTTTGAGTATACCCCTTGGCTACCAACTGCGCCTTGTATCTCTCAATCGACCCATCTGCCCTATACTTCACCGTATATACCCACTTATAGCCCACCGGTTTCTTTCTTGCCGGTAACTTCACCAACTCCCAAGTCTTGTTCTTTTCCAACGGCTCCATCTCCACATTCATACCTTGTCTCCATTTTCCATTGGACAAAGCCTCAGATAATGTGGTAGGAATGGTGATGGTATTTAGGCTTATAAGAAAGGCTCTATGGGATGGTGAAAAATTCTTAAATGACAAAAAATGTGCAAGAGCGTACAATGGTTGCTTTGTGCATTTTCGAGTTCCTTTCCTAATGGCAATTGGAAGGTTCTGGTCATCATTATCAACATGAGATTTAGTTTCATTTTGCAATGGATGGTTAACAATTGTTACCTCATTCAAACGATCTGAGTTTGACTCTTGGACCTGCATTGGTTCAGGAACAACCATCTTCCTTCTTGTGAACACCTTGTCAAATATGGTGTTTCTAGGAGCAGAGTGGTCTTTCCTTTGGGTTCATTTGGTGTTTCAGGCATAGGTTCAGAAGAACTCTTAGGTACATGGTTGGAACAAGATGAACAAGGAGGTACAGATATAGGGTTCAAGGCTTTAGACATAGGAATTGATGGCAAATCTTGCAAAAAATCTTCCTTATCTTCCCTAGTTGAATTCTCCCCCTGAAGATAAGGATTAGTGAAATAAGACTCTTGTTCATTAAACGTAATATCCACTGAGACATAGAATTTCTTTGACGGAGAGTGGTAACACTTATATCCTTTTTGAGTCGAAGAATAGCCCACAAAGACACATTTTAGAGCCCTCGGATGTAATTTCCCCCTGTTGTGACTATGAACATGGATAAAGGAGACACACCCAAAAATCCTAGGAACAAGGTTGTTTGTAGTCATTAGGTCTGGGTAGAATGTGGAAAGTATGTCCATAGGACTCTTGAAACCCAAGACTCTTAAAGGCAAACTGTTTATCAGATGAGTGGTTGTCAGAACTGCTTCCCCCCAAAAAACCTTACACACATTTTTTTGAAACAACAAAGCTCTGGTTTTTTTAAGGAGATGGCCATTTTTCTACTCTGCTACCCCATTTTGCTGTGGGGTATTGACACAAGATGACTCATGTACTATTCCTTTTGTCTGAAAATATGGGGTGAGAATTTGATTTTGAAATAGTCCCTGACATTATTTGACCTAAACCTTTTGATATTGACCCCAAATTGGTTTTTGATCATGGAATAGAAATTTGGGAACGCAATACTAACATCAGACTTATGTTTAAGCAGGAAAATCCAGGTAACATGAGTGCAATCATCAATGAAAGAAACAAGCCATCTTGCCCCAGAAACATTAGAAACAGTAGATGGACCCCAAATATCATTGTGAATAAGATAGAAAGGAATTGAGCTTCTTTTGTAACTAATTGGAAAATGTACACGATTGTGTTTAGCAAGTTCACATACCTCACACTGAAAGTTTTCAACATCTAAATCCTTAAACAAGGAAACATAACTTTAATAACCCTAAACGATGGATGTCCAAGTCGGCAATGATGAAGTAAATTTTTTTCTTTATTGGATAAGACAAACTCTGACATAAAGGAAGAAGATAATCTGTCCTTTGCCATGTGCAACTGACTTGGTGTTTCAAGATAGTAGAGGCTATTCCTTTCCCTAGCACGTCCAATCATCTTCCTTGAATCCTTGTCCTGAAATATTCAATTACTACTGTCAAAAATCACATTACAACATAAATCTTGAGTGAGTTTATGTATAAAGACCAGATTTGTGGACAATTTAGGAACATGAAGGACATTTTTCAAAGTTATCGATGATCTTATTTTCACATCCCCAAAACCAGCTACAGTGGTCAAGGATCCATTTGCTGTGGCTATTTTCCTACTGCTTGGGCATGGAGTATAGGTTGAAAAAATATTGGATAAATGGGTCATATGATTGGTATCTCCTGAGTCCATGACCCAGGAGTTGGTAAAGGTTTTATCTGAGACATTTAATCCAATAGAAGATGGAAGCTCACCTGCGTATGCCAAAGAACAAGTACCTGGAGATCCTTCAGGTTTTCCAAGACTGTTGATAAGTGATCTCAGCCTCTCAATCTTTTCTTGGTTGAAACTACTCAGCTCTTGCGATGTCGATTCACCTTGTGGTCTTGCAGCAATGTGGACTTGTCCATTGTTTCGTGGTTGTCCTCCTTTTTGGTCCCATTCTCGGCTTGGAGGCTTTCCATGAAGTTTCCAGCATTTTTCACGGGTGTGATGAGACTTCTTGCAGTAAGTGCCCCATAATCTGTCACTATTTTGGGTTTTCGACTGGCCACCTTTTTCTCCTTCAAGTGTTGCTCCTCTCTCCATGTTTGTGGCTGATTTATTGTTACCACTAGCCACCATAGCCGAACTATCAGTGATTTGTGGTTCAAGCATCAACCCTCTTCTACTTTCTTCACTTCGGATTATAGCCACTACTTCGTTAAAGCTTGGAACCTCCGGCTTCCCAAGAATCTGTATCCTCACTTGGTCAAATTCTGGATTAAGTCCAACCAGAAAATCATATACCCTATCTTGTTCAATAAAGGCCTTTAGAACTGCTGCATCATCGGAGCATTTTGTTTTTATCACCCGGTAGTGATCCAATTCCTATCACAAGGATTTCAGTTGATTTGCATATTCAGTGACTGTATTATTTCCTTGTTTTGCAGCCATAGTTTTTACCTTGATCTCGTACACTTGTGCCACATCATTAGCTTTGGAATAGGTTTGTTGAATCACATCCCAGATGTCCTTTGCAGTAGCCAAAAACATGCATGTGTCACTTATTTCTGGAATCATGGAATTCCACAACCACACCATGATCAAAGAGTTTTCTTCATCCCATGCTTCAAACTTAGGATCCCCTGATTTAGGACCTGTACATGTGAGATGGCTAATCTTTCCTTTGCCTTTCAACACTGTGTGAATGAGTTGAGACCACTTAAGGTAGTTCTTTCCATCTAACCTGCAGGAGGCATGAATATTCTGCAATTTTCCTGCTTGTTGGGGTTGGATTACCTCTTCTGATTGGGCTGTAGTAGTAGTCTCCACGATTTCTGACATCTTGATGGCTTGCACAAATCAGCTAATAAATGATGATGTCAGCCGGAAGCATAAATGATGATGACGACTAGGCAAAAGTGAAACTCACAGAAGAGAAAAATTGGCAATGAAGGCAAATAGAAGTTTTTAAGGCTTTGACGAAACAAGCCCTGTTTGGCAGAAACAGAGGTGCAAGAGGTCAAAAAATAGAGTAGAACAGAGGTCTGCAAAGATGGGAAGAAACCAGCGATGAAGGCTGAAAAAAAATTGAAACCCTAAGGTGCCTAATTTGGCTCTGATACCATGTTGAAAATTAAAAAGAGTTATATTTTGATCTGAACATTACATGTGAATATATTTAACAATCCTAGCATTCCTAAAAAGTAAATTAATAAATCAAATCCCATGATTTATGGAGCACACTAACAGAATAGGAAATCCCATGATTTATGGGACACCCTAACAGAATAGGAAACTTAGCTGTATAGGCCTAATTCTAAGGATGCAATCTGTTATTAAAAGAATATCCTAAAATAGCTAACTAATTATACACGGTTTTCCCAGTCATAAAACCCTTAACAAGCAATATATATATATATATATAAATTCTAAAAGAACCTGATCCAATTTCAAACTTTTGAAAATGCTCTTCTTCTTAATGTCACACCTGATCTAAATGCATGCACATAACCTTGTCCATATTAATGTGGTGAGGGGCTGAAATTCCACCTAACAGAGAAAATTTGGAACATTTTTTATAAGAAAATAGTATGTCAACCAATATTTATTATGGTTATGGCACTTTCCCGTAGAACCTAATTCTTTTTGCTATAAGATAATTCACAGTAAATTTGATCTATTACAGAAAGATGGGGATACTAAAGTGGGGTTAATACTTCTTATTCAAGTCTTTCGAAGTTTGTGTCTCAGTTTTATGATTATTTCCTTCCAAAATTCCCGTATATGGTGGGTAATGGGGAATGATTTCGCTTTTGGGGATCACTTTTGAATGAAGAGTAAACAATTTGTGATCTCAAGGGATGCAATATTTATAAATCCCCAGGGCCTAACAGTTTCACAATGGCTTTCTTTCATGACAACTGGGACGTCTTTAAATCTGACATTATCAAGACCTTGGAAGACTTCCACTCGGGCAAATTTGTGGACAACATTAATTCAATTTTTACAGCCTTGATTCCCAACAAGGTTGGGGCCAGCATTATCAAGGACTTCTGAATGGTAAACATCGTGGAAGTATTTACAAACTAATTTCCAAAATACTTGCCTTGAGACACAAGAAACCGGTTCGAGAGGTTTTAAGTCAGCAAAAACATGCTTTTGTGGAAGGGAGGCAAAGTATGGATGCAGCACCCATTGCCTCGGAAGTTGTGGACTTTCACATTAAAGCTGGTAAAAAGGGAGATGCCTACAAGATGGAGAAGGATAAAGCTTTTGATTGTGTGTACTGGATAAGGATTTGTTGTGCACGTGGATTGTTCAATCCATAACCAGAACAATCCTGCCCATTCTTATCAAGGGCTTCCCTAGTGGTTTCCTTAATTCCTTCACGTTTCTAGAGGTTTTGAGACAAGTCTTTAACCTCTACTTTTCATCCTGGTTATGGAGGTCCCTCAGTGTCCTGCAAAATAAGGCCATTGAAGTGGGTATATCTAAGGGGCTCAAAATTGGTAGAAATGACTTAGAGATTGAAAATTCTCATCTCTTCCTTTCAGATGACACTGTCATTTTTTGTGGGGCAGATCCTCATCATATTTTGAACTTAAGATGTATTCTACTTTGTTTTGAGGCAATCTCGTGGCTTAAAGTTAGTCTTGGTAAAATCAGCTTATCCCTATTGCCAATGTGCCTAATGATTCTTTCCTTGTTGGTATATTAGGCTGTAAGCTGTGAAATCGTGAGCTGCCTCTTGGAGCAAGTACACAGAAAAAACTGGGATCTTATTGTTGAGAAAATTGAAAAAAAATTTGCAGGTTGGAAGAGAAATTATATGTCAAGACTCATCTTCATCAAGAGCACCCTCGGAAATTGTGTACTACATGCCCCTCATCCCATCCCTAGCTCGGTGGCTAAAGGTTGGAAGACATTAAAAATGGATTCCTTTGGGGTTGCACAGGGAATGTTTTCAATTATCGCTTGGTCAAATGGAAGGTTGTCAAACAACCTTTTCACTCCTGGGGTTTAGTCATTACACCGTTTTTTGAGTTCTACGAAGCTTTAGTTGGAAATTTGGGTATGGAAAGTAGCTTGTTCCAGCAAAGAGAAGAGAACAACTGTGTCCCTGATTCCTCTCGCTATCTTTTGAACTGTGTTGAAAGAGAGGAACAAATGGGCTTATGAAGGGTCAGCCACGTTGCTCATCATGCTGAAGGCAAGATGGCTGACCACTTTCACTATCTGGTTTAGGGGCTTGTATATGCTAGATACTTTTATTTGGATTTTTTGGGACACTTTATGCTGTTGGTGACTTCCAATTTATTCTTTTTGTTGTGATTCCCTTGGTGCCCTTCATTGAATTCTCTCTTTTTACTCTTTTTTTTTTTGTTTTGTTTTGTTTTGGCTTTTTTTTTTTTTGGAAAAGATCTCCATATGTAGATGATGCTTGATAGATTGTTTTTGAGCATCAATCTTCTGTCTTTATGTTTACATGGAAGCTAAGAAACCACATCCTTGTCATCAAAGCTGCTAAGGTGTCTCAGAAGTGGCTCTTTGTTAATGTGCATACCCAAAAACATTCCCATTCTACCCCTCTTCTTAAGGCTCTCACTTCAGTTGCTGCGAAGAATCAAGCAAAGCCTTTGGCTTGATAGTGCTCCCACCAACCCTTTACATTTCAGTTCCTAACATACAACAATGTGTTTGTTTCTTACTTCATCTTTTGGAGCTCCACTGCCTATCCATCTCATTTTGTCTATAATTATTTTTCCTGCACGTTGTTTTCTAGTTGCCTCACACTTAATCCATATAAGATAGCTTGAAACTTAGAATGACTTTGGATCCTTTTGGGTTTTATTCTTGCAAATTTTTTTGTGATTTTCTGACTACGTCTAATTCATCTTTTTCACTCTATAGATCCCCTTGCTGCAGGTCAGGAGACCTTTGTAGGCTCTATCTCCAGACGTCTGTGTTCTTTGTTTAACTTGTTAGAATCTGCATCACATTTGTTTGTACATTGTAATTATGCTTGGAGGGTGTGGAATAAGTTATTTGGTCTTTTAGGCGAGGCAAATGTTGGGCAAGTTCCGAGGCAGTGGAGGACTTCTTGGCAGTTTATTTTGTTAGTTTTTTGGCAGGAAAAAGGAAAGGGCAGCACTCTGGAAGTGTGCTTTCTTTGCAGTATTTTGGGGGTTGTGGATGGAATGTTATGAACACATTTTTCTAGGGAAGAAGTTGTTGCATATGCTGGTTTGCAAAAAGATACATTATTTGGCTTCATTTTGTTGTGTGGGGCAGGGGAATTTTAAGGGGGTGAGCTTTTCTGATATTAAGTGCGATTGGCGTTGTCTGTTGGATTGTTAGTTCGTGCTTGTTTTATTTCTTTTTTTTTAGTTTTTCTGGTTTTTTCTTTGTTTTCATCTGGAGTTTTCTAGACTCTGTTAAGGTGATGTCTTATTCTCCTGGCTGTATATTCTTAATCTATTAATGAAGTTCTTCTTTTACCATATAAAAAAAGTGTATTTGAGTTGACAACTTGATCTTGATATATTAAAGCATTTGTGTTGTTGTTTTAGTTGCTTATAGTTAGTACCACCTCTTGGTTTGGTAGCCAAGGCCCATACTATCTGCAGTGTTTCTACTAGCTCTTTTGTTTTTGAAATTTTTCTTTAAAGAATTTGTTTGATGCAGTGTTTCATTTTTTTGGTGGCAGATAGTGGAAAAGAGCCCAATAAGCACTCTGTTTCTGGTGAGACAAATCAATTGGGATCTTTGTCTGGAGATGCGAGGTCTGTTGACAGATTTTTTAGTTTGCTCTCTCTCTCTCTCTCTCTCTCGCTCTCGCTCTCCCTCTCTCTCTCTCTCTCTCTAAGAGTGATTTGTTTGAGGAGTTTTTTTAAGCTTATATTACTGTTACATTACCACTTTACCTAAAAGCTTAAGCTATTAGGTGTGGGCCAACAATGTATATCAAGCTTTAACACTCCCCCACACGTGCAGCCCAACAGCATGTGAAGAGATAAAAATACCAGATGAATAACACCCATTACAGGGAACATAATAATTTTGAAACATAGATAATAAATGCGGGCAACGAGACTAGAACTCAGGACCTCCTGGTAACCTGCTCAAAATACCATGTTAGATTACCACTTTGCCTAAAAGCTTAAGCTATTAGGTTGTGAGCCAACTGTATATATAACTTTAACAATTACAAACAGCTTATTATTTGGAAAAGAAAAGGTAATATTGCACTGTATGCATTTGTGCATTAGTCGGTTTCTGCTTTTCTCGCCTATACTCTTTGTTTTTTGATAGAGAAAGAAGAGATTTCATTAGAAATAGAAGAATTTACAAAGAGGAGAATGAGATATCTCCAGTCAAAATTCTGGAAAAATCCAGAGAAAAAAACTAAAAGCACAAAAAAATACATGGTAGTATCAAAGCAAAAAAATTCCTCCAATCTTGCTGAATATTTGAAAAGTTCGCTCCTGTAAAGCATTCAAAACCAATACACCATAAAGAGGCCAGGTAATGAATCTTTTTCCATACCAATTGCCTGTTCAAATTTTTCCCTGAAAAAATCCGTGCATTGCACTCCAACCATGAACCACACAGCACTGCAAATATTCCACATTTCCAAAGAACGCCCTATCCTTACTTCTTCCAAAACCCTCAAAAGAAATAGCCAAATTCCTTCCACCGATGCTGGACAAAGTGAAGCTTCTCCCAACGTAGCAAATAATATATTCCAGATGCTCCAAGAAAAATCACAATGTAAAAACAAATGAGATGCCGGCTTAGAATTCAAGTAACAAAGCACACAAACATCTGGAGACAAGGCCTTCAAAGGTCTCCTATTTTGCAACAGATTATTAGTATTTATTCTATTAAGCACAATCACCCAAATGAAGGCCTTGATCTTTAAGGGAGCTTTTGCCTTCCAAATACGTGAGAATAGAGGAAAGCAAGAGTTGGAACGTGTCAAGAAATCAAAGAAAGATTTACAAGTATAAACCCCCGAATGATCCAAAGCTGAACACCGAGTATCCCTATTTGAAGAAAGATGACAACTATTCAATAACACAGCTAGGAGGAGAGTTCCATAAAGTCTATCATTTAGAGATCTTCTAAAATGAAAGTTTCAAGAAACCAGAGGACCAACCAAATCAACCACAAAGAAAGAAATCATACTATCTTGCCATGAGCTCAATCAAAAGAGACGAGGGTAAGATGTAGATAAAATATCATTCCTTAACCACGGACCTTTCCAAAAACGAAGCCGAGAACCCCTCCCCACCACAAAATTAATGTGAGGAGTGAATATGGTATAAATCTGAGAAATAGATCTCCATGGACTCTTAAAGAACATCGCAAACTAACAATGGTATCTCACCCATTCACCCCCAATCCATGCTTACTTCTAATCACTTTATGTCAAAAGAATGATCTTCTAAGGGTAAATGACATAATCATTTTGCTAGTAGAGCGATGTTTTGCTCCCATTCAGCTCTTCCGTTTAAAAAATTTTGTTTTTGAGGGGTTTTCTTCCTTAAATGCTAGTCAAGATAGGAAAATTTTTTCCTTTGAGTGGGTTGCTGTTTAGCAACTACTAGGAATAGCGGAGAAATGTGGGAGCAAAGAATCACGGTGCTTGTTGCTAGCAATTGAAGTTAAATAGATTCAACCGCAACTTTGTGAGTTCTTATAGCAGAATCCACTTATCTTTGAGTAAAAATGACGAGAAATCCAGGAGGGTGTCTGATCACATGAATTCTGTGGAATAATCTTGGATGGGTGATTGTAAATCGAGAAGCTTTTGTAAACTAGAGGGATATCTTCATCGAGAATTCCAGAGGGAAAGGAGGTCTCAGGATGGTGGGCTTTCTGCAAAGCGTTGAATGTTGATGAAGGAAAGGCATAAAAATCTCCACTGAGAATTCTGGGTTTAATGTGTAAAACCTGTGGGTCTGTTGTTATAGCGACAAGTAAGGGAGAAAGCCTTGCATACAGTGGGCTTCTTCATGAGCCTAGTTATGCAGAGATGGTGAAGCATGGAGGTTCTTCTGGCCTGATTTGGGGAATTTCTGGCGAAACTAGTTGGGATGTTTATCTGATGGGCCTGAGTTTGGAGAAGTGGGCTGGTCTAGTATGAGTCAAAAAAGTAAGACCCAATACAGTCTAAACCCAGAAAGATGGATGGAGTTCATTCGAATGCTGGGGGTTTGTGTATACAGTCTTAGTTGAAGTAGAGAGCTGCCATAGCTGAGTTGTCAGGCACACAACAACCATCAGACTGAGGATGGTTTTGTGGTGACGAATCCTTGTAATTATTTGAATCTGGTGGTCAACCCGAAACCTAGTTTGGAATCACAGAGGGATTTGTCAGATAAAAAAGGGGAAGATATTCTTACTCATTTGATTCATCAATTCGTAAGGGATGGACACAAACTTGCAGATAGACCTATAGACAGAGAAAGGACTCATGCCCAAACAAAGATGGGTGGAGCTACAGAGGGTCCTATGGAAGATCCAGCAGGTCCTTGGAAAGATGTTACTACGGAGTCTGGGTCGAAGACATTAGCAAATGAAAAGCAAATTTGCAGCCAATGGGTGGAATCAAAGACTGAGCAGAAAGATTTCCTTCTCGACAAGAATTGTAAGAATGATGTGATGAGTACACTGATCTGCTTCTGGGACAGATTTGGGAATATGAGACCAGTTTTTGTTTTCCT
This sequence comes from Malania oleifera, assembly GCF_029873635.1. Lineage (NCBI taxonomy): Eukaryota > Viridiplantae > Streptophyta > Magnoliopsida > Santalales > Ximeniaceae > Malania > Malania oleifera. The sequence continues at coordinate 88,324,329 of NC_080428.1, read as the reverse complement.
TTCAATTGTGGACATGGAAGAATCAGGGGCTGTTGAGGATCATAGGGACTGTTTGAATGCTTAAGAAATTGACATTTCTACGCGAGGGAGTTTTGACAAGGCAGGTACTTGTAACAGAACCAGTCTCTTTTCTCTGATCAGTTTTGTATGTCTTTCTCAAGTTCTTCTATGAGTTCAAAAAATCTTTTTTGACAAGGATGGCTGCTGATAATCTTATGGGTAGTTCTTTTTCCTGTCATTCTATAATTCCTACTTCGACTGACTGTTGTTCTAATTCTTTGGCTGATACTTCTGATTCTCATAATGAGTTCTTTAATTCTGCCAAAGGTATCCTGCCTACTCCTGTGGTTGAATTTCATGAAAAGAATTATATTTCTTGCAAAAGAGAATTGGGTTTTGTAGGAAGGACATTAATCTTTGAATCATTGTGGGGGCGAGGGGGGCAGCTGGGACCCACAGGAGCTTTTGGATAGAATGAGCTGTTCTGTAGTTAATCATTTAGGTCAGGTTATTAAGGTTGCTGTTTCTCGTAAAACTTATGAACGTAAAAAAAAAAAAAAGTGGAGAAAGAATTTCAAAAATTGGTTTGCAGTGTAAACTATGGAGGGGGGCAGCAAAAGTGGTTGAGGTAGTGAGGTGCCCAAATGAAGATCTTGAGCTGGAATATTAGGGATTTGGGTTGCTCTTATGAGGGTTTTCAGATTAAGGAAAAGTATAGGTAAGGTTGCCCCATATGTTGTTATGCTTCAGGAATCTAAATTGGATGTGGTGGATGGGTTTCTTGTTAGGAGTATCTGGAATTCCAGATTAAAAGATTGGGTTCGGTTGGCCTCTTTTGGTTCTTTGGTGGTTATTGTGATCATTTGGGATCCTATATTTGCTAGCAAATTGTACGTTTAGCGTCTGTTTGTCTAGTTTTCGTGGGAAAGGGGTAGTGGTGGTTTACCTCAGTCAATGGCCCTAGCACCCCTTGGTTTTGATGTATATTGTGGGATGAATTAGCTGCTGATCATGGCTTTTATTACGTCTGTGGCTGAAAGAGATTGGTGTGGTTAAAGTTAAGGACTTTAGGCTAATTATCTTGGTGACTGGTGTCTATAAGATTTTGGCTAAGGTGTTATCCAAGAGATTGGCTGTAGTTCTGGGGGATACTCTTTCTCTTAGTTAGAGTGCTTTTATGGGTGGTGGACAAATTCCAGATGCTGCTTTGATAGCAGTGGGTTGAAGATGATGTTCGAAGAAAAATCAGTCTTAGTGAATGGTGAGTACGATGATAGATGGTGGAGTTGATAGAGGCTTGGTGGAGGGGGGTTAGAGTAGGTATGAGGATCATGCCTTATGGCACTTTCAGTTACTATCCTTTTTCTTTTGGAGAATTTGAATTGCTTTTCTAACTTTATGACCATCTTATAGGTGTTTGAGGAAGTGCATGGGTTGAAAATTAACTTCTCTAAAAGTGGTATGGTGGGCCTATATATTAATGTGGACCCTTTTGTTAGACTAGAAGATTGTGCCTATGACCTACTTGGGTGTCCCTTACGAGGTAAACCCAATGCCGACTCTTTGTTGACCAGGTTTTTGACTTATTAGTGTGGCTAGGAGATTGGATGGGTGGAAAGGAGAATTCTTCACCTTAGGGATTTGTATTACTCTAAGCTATGCTCATTTGGCTTCCATCCCTTGAAATTGATAAGAAATTTCTTGTGGTTGACTATTGGTGAAGTAGAGATCATCTTGTAGGTTGAGAGAATGAGTAGATCTAAAAGGGAGGGAGGGTTGGGTCTAGGTAACTTGGCGTCCAAAAGCATCTCTTTGGTGAGGAAATGGTTATGGCGTTTTCCTTTAGCACAACACCTATTTCTCTTTGGCATAAGGTAATTCGTGAATTTGGTCTATTATAAAATGAGTGGGATGCTAACTTGGGAGTTAATATTACTTATTTGAGTTCTTGGAAGTTGTCTCATATTTATCATCATTTTCATCCTGAAGTCCATTATATAGTTGGTAATGGTGAGAGAGTTCCTTCTTCAGAGGACCTTTGGGTGGGTTAGATGCTTTTGGCTCTTGCATACCCTCATCTCTTTTGGTTATCGAATCTTCATGATACCTTGATTGTCACTTTCTTCTTTTTCAAAAGGATTGGCATTTTTGGGGCTTCGATTTTGGTAGAAATTTTAGTGAGTGGAAAATTAATGTGTTGGCCCTTTTGATCAACTTGCTTGACTCTTTTCATGTTCATTTGGGGAATGTAGAGGGGTATGGAGCTTAGATCCTTTTGAGGGATTTCTATTGTAAGTCCTTTTTCCCTATCTAGCTTGTGAGTGCAATGTAGCCCTTTTTACCTTGTTCTTTTCGATTTGGAAAGCTACAATTCCCTACAAAATAAATGCTTTGGTTGGTCTATGATACTTGAGAAAATCACCGCCAATGACTTGCTTGAGAAGAGAAAAGCTTAATATGGACCTGTGCCTGATATTTGTGTTCTTTGTTTTAGCATTTGTTTCTTCATTGCCTTTTCTCCTTGGCTGTTCGGAATAAATTATTTGGTATATTTGGTGAGAACTAGGTTTGTCACTTCACATTGAAAGGCTTCTTGTACTATATTATCAAGGGAAAGGATAGGAAAGCTTTGAGGGGGTGTACTGTTATGGATATTATTTGATGTCTGTTTGGTTGGAGAGAAATGCTAAAATCTTCAAAGGTGTGGCTACTACTAACAATTTGCTTTGAGTATAGTGGTTTATCTTGTCACTGTGGGTGTGGGCAAGTGGTTCCTTTCGACATGTTTCTTAGGAAGACTGATGGCACGATTGCTTGCTTTTGCTTCATTCAATTATTTTTTTCCTGTGATCTTATAGCTGGTTTTGTTGTTGTAAATGGAGGATTTCTTATTCTTGTTTTATTATTGCATTTTTCTTTTTGTTTTTTTGTATATTCTCTTCTTTTCCAATACCATTGTTTGTTTATCCCGAAAGAAAATTGTATGCATTTGGATGTGTTCTAGAGTTGCTATGAGTTGGGGGATATAGAACTTTAGAAATATGCTTATTATCACGGGTTCGAGGCGTGGAAACAACCTATTGCAAAAATGCAAAGTAAGGCTGCATACTATAGACCTATTGTGGTCCGCCCCTTCCCTGGACCCCGCATACGCGGGAGCTTTGTGCACCGGGCTGCCCGTAGGCTGTTAAGGTGATGGAATACTTTTTTTTTTTTTTGTTTTTTTCTTGGATAAAAAAAATCATTAAATAAAAAGGGGCAAAAGTACAATATGTGGAGAACATGACATCCTCCAAAAATCAACTAAATTAGTTACAATAGTTCTGCCTTTCTATCCATTTGATGGTTAGACAGTGACATCACCCCAAAAAATTTCCCAAAAGAATGTGTGGAGAGTGAAGCCAAAAACCCATACTCTTTTGCACGAATGTGGAAAGTTATTTGATCCTTGAAAAATTCTTGCATTCCTCTCGATTGAAAGGGTCTTGGTATGTCAAAATACTAAACAGTTTTCGTAAAACTCATCCTTTTTTCCTCTTTTCGAAGCCCCAAAGTCTAACCAACAATAATCATGTAAATTGTGTTAAGGTATCCATTCTACGCTAAATCAAGAAAATAAAGCAGTACACATTTGCTTCGCAACCCCACAATGTATTTGTCTCACGGCACATCATACAAATATCAGAATTGAGGCCTTACAACATCTTCTATTGTGCAACAATTCATGCATGTTAATCTTGTTGAGACTGTAGAGTTATGGTCAATAGAAAAATACGATTCTTAAAAGGAACCTTAGCCTTGGCTTGGTTAATTGGGTAGTCCTTTGGTTTCCCGAAATTTTCTTTTTCGGAGACCTCTGAATGATAGGGAGATGGTGGAATTGTCATCTTTATTATCTTTATTAAGTGGGAGAATCTTTCTTTGGGGGACGTTCGTTCGTGGTCTTTGGACCAGTCAGGTGTATTTTCTTGCAAATATATATTTTTGAATTTTTGATTCGTTCCACCTCATATTTCTTGTTGTACTCTACTATTTGGAAGGCTAAGGTCCCCCTAAAATAAAGGCTTTCACTTGGTTGGTTGTGCTTAATAAGATAAATACCAACATTTTGTTGCAAATTAGGAGACTTATGAAGGCTTTCTCTCCTGATGTATGCGTGCTCTGTTACAAGAGCTTTGAGATAACTTCTCACCTTCTTTTGAAACGTGAATTTGGTTGGAATGCTTCGAATATGCTTTTAGGCATTATGGGAGAAAGCTGGGTTTGCTCTCCCTCTGTGGAAGAATCTTTAGAAATATCCTTCGCGGGTTTTGGTAGAAGAAAGGACAAGGCAACTTTATGGAAGTGTGGCTTTTCTTAGTATTATGGGTTTATGGATGGAAAAGTAATACTCAAATATTTTCTTTGAAAAGTTAAATCAGATGTTGGTTTGGGAAAAAATAAAGCATTTGGCCTTTTGTGGTGTGTTGGGTATGGATTTTTTAAAGAGGCAAGCTTTCAAGAGTTGTAGAGAGATTAGAGGAACACGTTGAATGGATGATTATTTTTTTCTTGGGCATTTTTTTATGTTTTTTGTTTAGTTTTGGAGTGTCTTAGGTTGTCTCGAGAGACTTCTCATTTTCCTCCTGTAATTTCTCTTTCTATTAATGATATCTTCTTTTGTTGCCAAAAAAAGGAACCTTAGCCTTCTAGATAATATGGTTTAAAGGAAAACGTAAGTAGTTTGGACAAAGAGGTCTCAAATAATCCCACTTGGGTTTATCTACACTATTCTGGATCACCCATGTTGTGGAAAAATCATGAGCAGTGACCTAGTTGATTACATTTCCAGTTTGACTTATAGATTTGCCCAAACTTAAGCTCGAGTAATTTGGTTTTCGGTCTAAAGAACATAACATTGGTTCTCCCTCAAATTATATTGAGGGTAAAGTTCAGTATGATGAAAGGGTTTTTATTTCTCTCTGTTTCTCCCTTTATTGAAGATTTCTTGACCTTTATTGGTTTTACTTCTTTATTCTCCTCAATGCATCTTTCACTATCTGAAAATGTCACTACGTTATCTTAGATTGGAATGCTTTTGCAACTGGTCTTTGGATCAATAGGGAGTGTTTTCTTGTAAATCTTATTTTGAATTCTTGATTCACTCCAATTCTTCTTTGGGCAAAAGACATTCACCTCCCTTGAGGTTTGGCAAAAAGACAGTGGCCTCACCGTGGTTTCAAAAATTCCATTGACCTTCCCCGAGGTTTCAAGAATTCTTGGAACCTCCCCTGAGGTTTGCCAAAAAGATACAAACCTTCTCTTGTATGTTGTCAAAAAACAAGTCTTTTGAGGGGAGGTTTGTGTCTTTTTGTCAAACCTCATGGGAGGCTTGTGGTATTTTTGAAACCTTAGGGGTGGTTTTTGGAATTTTTGAAACCTTAAGAAAGGTCATTGTCTTTTTGCCAAACCTTAAGGGAGGTCAATGTTCATTCTTCTTTCCCACTCTATTGTTTCATCTAGAAGGCCAAGGCTCCTCCAAGAAATAAGCTTTCACTTGGTTGGTTGTGCCAAGGCTCCTCCAAGAAATAAGCTTTCACTTGGTTGGTTGTGCTCAATAAATTTAGTACTAATAACTTGTTGCAAATAGGGAGACCTTTAAAGGCTCTCTTTCCCGATGTATGTGTGCGCTGTTACAAAAATTCTGAGACAGTTTCTCATCTTCTTTTGCACTTTGAGTTTTATTGGAGGATTTGGAATAAGCTTTTTGGTATTCCAGGAGAGAGCTGGGTATGCTCTTCTTCGGTGGGTGAAATGTTAGCTATTTATTTTGCAGGTTTTGGTAGGAGGAAAGAAAAGGTAGTCCTGTGGAAGTGTGGAATACTTGCAGTTTTATGGGGGTTATGATTGGAGCGTAGTGCAAGGATATTCTCTGGGAAGAAATTAAATTGGGCGCTGATTTGGGATAAAATTCAGTATTTGGCCTCACTGTGGTGTTTTGGATTGGGATTTTTAAGAGGAATAAGTTTCCATGAGTTGCAAAGAGATTGGAGGAACCTATTGGCATGTTGCTATTTTTTTTTTGGTATTTATTAGTTTTTTTTTCTAGATTGTTCTAGGCCTTTTTTTGGAGATGTCTCATTCTACCTCGTGTAAATTCTCTTCCTATTAATGAAATCTTCTTTTTCTATAAGAAAAATGTTTCTGCAACCATGGCATAGTAAATTTTCACTGTCAGGTGTTCTGTAATGTTTATAATGATGATTGCCCTTCTTTGTTATCAGTTGTTTTATAAATATTATAAGGATGATTTAGTTTGACAATCTTATAAGCTGTCCTACTTGTTCAATCATACATTTTCTTAGATTTAGCTGCTGTGTTAGGATGTCTTATTCTGGGAGTGGGGCTTTAACATTTAAGTAAAAACCGCCGTTATTTTTGTTGTCAGTGCTTATATTTTGTTTTTTATAGTTTTGTGAATAATTTGGCATTATTAGCTATTCGCAAGTGATACGTTTTAGGATTCACTCTGTTATTTTTTTTTCCCTTTTTGTCCATGGCAGTGCTTTGCCAGTTAATTTATATTTTTTCCTCACTTCACAAGTGAGATGGTGGATTAGTATTTTGTTTGATTAAATTTGTATTATGCATATTTGTCAAACCAACATTCTAATCATAAATCATAATTCCAATTTTGGGAATTGAGAATCGAATTGAATCGTAAGATTTGGTTCAATTTCCAAAATCAGTTCTAAATGGCATGCGTTAGGTAGCTGACAGCCGGTCCCAAGCCCGGGTTAAGGAGGAGGGTTGCGTTAGGTAGCTGACAGCTAGTGTAAAATTTGTCAGATCACTATGATATGAATCCTTACCGAATATTTGCTGGGGCGTTCCCTACGAGCGACGCGTTGCACTTGAACCACCCGGGTGTAGCGAAAAGTGGGCGAGGGTGGGCTAGGTCGTCGCCCCGAAGCGACGCGCCGTGTTGGCGCCCGGGTACGGTCTCAAATATGCGAGGGTTCCGGCATCATTCTGGACGTGGGCAGGTAAAGACGTTAGTTCAAGAAACTAGGATTAGATTAGCAACTTGGAATATAGGGACACTTACGGGTAAAAGCATGGAAATTGTGGATACAATGATTAGAAGAAGAATTAATATAATTTGCCTTCAAGAAACTAAGTGGGTGGGGGAGAAAGCTAGAGAAATCGATAAATCAGGTTTTAAACTTTGGTACACTGGAAAAGAAAAACATAAGAATGGAGTAGGCATTATTATAGACAAAAACTTAAAAGATAGCGTTGTGGATGTAACTAGAGTAAGGGATAGAATTATAAAAATCAAAATGGTATTAGGACAAGAGATAATAAATATCATTAGTGCTTATGCTCCTCAAGTTGGTTTAGCAGAAAATCTTAAGAGACAATTTTGGGAAGATATGGATAGTGTTATACAAGGCATACCAGGAACTGAGAAAATATTTATAGGAGGAGATTTGAATGGACACGTTGGAAGAGAGAATAAAAATTATGAAAGGATACATAGAGGATATGGATATGGAGACAAAAATGAGTCTGGGGAGATGATCTTAGACTTTGCTATGTCATATGATTTTAGTATAATGAATACTTGCTTTAAGAAGAGAGAAGAACACTTAATAACCTTTAAAAGTGGACAAAATAGAAGTCAAATAGATTTTTTTTTAACTAGGAGGGTAGATCGTGTATCATGCAAGGATTGTAAAGTTATTCCAGGTGAAAGTCTAACCACACAACATAGAGTCTTAGTGTTAGATATATGCATTAAAAAATGGAAGAAAAAGAATAAAATAAACCTTGGTAGGAGAACTTGATGGTGGAACCTAAAAGGAGAAAATATAATAAAATTTAAAGATAAAATGATCAAAGATGGGGATTGGACCTTAGAGGATGGGATAGATTCAAATACTCTTTGGAATAGATTAGCTAGCTCTATTAAAAAGATAGCAAAAGAGATTTTAGGCGAATCAAGGGGAAGATTCTCAAATAGCAAAGAAAGTTGGTGGTGGGATAAAGATGTACAAAAAATCATAAAGACAAAAAGAATTTGGTATAAAACGTGGCAAAAATGTAGAAACAGCGATAACTTTGAAAAATATAAGTAGGCAAGAAAAGATGCAAAAAGGGCCGTTAGTGAAGCTAAATATAGATCATTTAATAGTTTGTATGATAGATTAGGTACAAAAGAAGGGGAAAGAGATATATTTAAACTTGCTAAAACTAGAGAAAGGAAGAACAAGGACTTAGGAAATGTAAAATGTATAAAAAGTGAGGATGATATTGTCTTGGTTAAGGACGAAGATATTAAAGAAAGATGGCGAAGTTACTTTAGTAAGTTGTTTAACGAAAACCAAATAGAAGACTTAAATTTAGAATTGTCAAATGAGGAAAAGACTAAAAATATAAGATTATTCGAAAAATTAGAGTTAACGAAGTTAAGTTTGCACTAAAAAAGATGAAAAATGGGAAAGCTATGGGACCAGATAACATCCCAATTGAAGTTTGGAAATGCTTGGGTGATAACGGAATTATATGGTTAACTAATTTATTTAATACAATTGTAAAAACTAAGAAAATGCCAGATGAATGGAGGAAAAACACTTTAATACCTATATACAAAAATAAAGGAGATATTCAAAATTGTAATAACTATGGGAAAGAATAGTTAAACAAAGATTAAGGTTGGAAACGAAGATCTCAGAAAATCAATTTGGTTTTATGCCTGGGAGATCTACCACAGAAGCTATTTATCTTTTAAGAAGATTAATGGAAAAGTTTAGGGAAAAGAAGAGGGACTTGCATATGATATTTATTGACCTTGAGAAAGCATATGATAGGATACCTAGGGAAGTTCTATGGTGGGTTTTAGAAAAAAAGGGTGTATGTTGTAGGTATACCGATGTCATTAAGGATATGTACGATGGAGTAATGATTAGTGTAAAGACTATAGATGGAGAAACTAGAGAATTTCCAATTACCATAGGTGTACATCAAGGATCTGCTTTGAGTCCTTATCCTTTTGCTTTAGTGATGGACCAATTGACTAAGAGTATTCAAAAGGAGGTTCCATGGTGTATGTTGTTTGCAGATGATATTGTATTAATTGACGAAACTAGGGATGGAGTAGAGGCTGAGTTAGAATTATGGAGAGAAGCTTTGGAATCTAGAGGCTTTAAGATAAGTAGAAATAAAACTGAATATATGACATGTAATTTTAGTAATGATAGGAGGAATATTGGAGACAAAGTTAAACTTGATGATGAAGAAATAAATAGCACTTGTAGATTTCGATACCTTGGATCTATTATGCAAGCTGAAGGAGAAATTGAAGATGATGTAATGCATAGAGTTAAAGCAGGTTGGGTAAAATGGAGAAGTTCTTCAAGTGTTCTATGTGATCGTAGAATACCCTTAAAATTGAAAGGGAAGTTTTATAGGACAGCTATAAGACCAGCTATGCTATATGGATCAGAATGTTGGGCGACGAAGAAACATAATATCCAAAAAGTAAAAGTTGCCGAGATGAGGATGCTTAGATGGATGAGTGGTATAACATTGAAAGATAAATTAAGGAATGAACATATTCGTGGTAAGTTTGGTGTAGCTCCTATAGAAGATAAGATAAGGGAAGGACGACTCAGATGGTATGGACACTTGCAACGTAGGCCTTATAGTGCACCTGTGAGGAAGAGTGACTTAGTTACTGTGGGGGGCAGTAGAAGGGGTAGGGGTAGACCTAAAATAACTTGGGAGGAGATAATAAGTAAGGATTTAATATCTTTGAATCTATCAAAAGAAATGGTCCATGATCGCATAAATTGGAGGAAAAGGATTCATATAGCCGACCCCACTTAGTGGGACTAAGGCTTGGTTTTGTTGTTGTTGTTGTAGTTCTAAATGGCATGCATATATTGATATATGAACAAGAAAAATAGTACAATACATTTAAGTTTTGACAATAAAAAATCATATTTCATGTGTATGCTTTCTCTAAGACCTAAACAAATGAAAATTATGGGAGTGATTCAAGAAATAAAAATTAAAAAAATGAACTTCATGTTGTTTATTGGAAGGAATCAATAAAAAATAATTAAAAAATGTACTTTTGGTGGTTATCAATATGAAGAGGAGAGTTGGATTTGTCATATGAACACCCATCTCCTTTGGAAGGATTGGGGGTTTATATATTTAAAAACGACAGTTTGGTTAATGATTTGCAGTTCAAGGACGGAGAAGTTAAAGATCTTATGGGTAACTTGGATATAAAGTTTTTTGATCCTGGAGGATATGAAGTGCATTTTGATGGGTGCAAGAATAGAGCTAAAGGTCAAAGGGAGTTAGCTAACTTGAAGTGTGAGGTGAATTATGATGGGATGGGATTCCTTGGTTATTGTTAAGTAATTATTATTGTATTTTTACTTTTATTTTCTATTTTTTTGAGGTGGACTTCTTGCCCCCATTCGTTGTATTTTTTTTCTCTTTCTAATATACCTTCTTTTATTATATAAAAAAAAGCAATGCCTATTCTTTCTCCGTTTAAAAACCTAAGTAAGTGATAATACTCAAACAAATAACTAAAAAAAAACCAACTTTTGAATCTTAATTGTTGAATAATTGGGTAAGATGGAAGACCTAAACTCAACAATTGGTCCCTCCCTTTGTTTATAATATCTGTCTCTCCCTCTATTTATAATATATGTCAAGTACAATAAGAATTACCATAATACCCTTACTGACTTACACTTATTACGAACCAGGCTCTAACAATTAATAATACTGCTAAATAACTAAATAGCCATTAACACTCCCCCTCAAGCTAGAGCATATATGCCATATGCTCCTAGCTTGTTAAAAATGAATTTCACAAGAGCACCTCCCAAGGCTTTGGTGAACAAATCGGCAAGCTGAAACTTGGACTTCGCATGAGTGGTTGTAATGAGCTTCTGTACAAGTTTCTCTCGAACAAAATGGCAATCAACTACAATGTGCTTTGTCTGCTCATAGAAGACAGGGTTCGGGGCAATATGAATAGCAGTTTGATTATCATACATCAACTCCATAAGTTGATAATGTGGAAAACCTAGTTCTTTCAACATGTTTTGCAGCCATAGAAGTTCACATGTAATGTTTGCCATGGCCCTGTATTCTAACTCAACATTTGACCTGGCTGCCATAGTTTGTTTCTTACTTTTCCAAGACACCAAATTATCATCGACAAAGACACAAATACCTGGTTGTGGATCTTTGGTCGGAAGGTGACCCGTCCTAGTCTGCATCTGTATGTCCTTGAATATGAGTGTGACCCCGATCCTGATATAAGAGACCTCTCCTTGGTACACCTTTGAGATATCTCAAAATGCGAATTATTGCGTCCTAATGACTTGTTCTCGGGGAATTGAGAAACTGACTCTCAACACTTGTTGCGAAGGATATATCTGGTCGGGTGGCTGTGAGATAATTCAACTTTCCAACAAGTCTTCTATACCGACCTGGGTTAGGCAACAAATCACCTATATCTAGCACTAACTTATTATGGGATCCATGGGTGTATCAACAGGTTTGGATCGCAACAGCCTTGTCTTATCTAAAAGATTAAGAACATACTTTCTTTGTGAAACAAGATTCTCGTTCGAGATCTTGATACTTCTATACCCAAGAGTATTTCTATGGTCCCAAGTCCTTGGTCTGATACATACTCTGTAGGAAAAGCTTTAGGTCTTGGATGCTTCAATCATCATCACTAGTGATCACAATGTCATCCACATACACACTAAGCAAAATCCTGCTGGATGTACTATGACAACAAAAAATAGAGTGATCTACAGCACACCAATGAAGGTCAAATTCGAGTACTACAACACTAAAACAACCAAACCATGCCCTTGGGGATTGTTTTAATCCATACAATGATTTCTTAAGTTGACATACTCAGCCTGACGCCCCCTGAGCAACAAACTCAGGTAGTTGCTCCATATATACCTCCTCATGAAGATCACCATGTAGGAAAGCATTCTTCACATCTAATTAATGTAGAGGCCAATGAAAAGTGGTGGCTAAAGAAATCAACAAACGTATCAAGGCAAGTTTAGCGACTGGAGAGAATATGTTTGAATAATCCCAACCATAGACTTGAGTATGGCCCTTAGCAACAAGGAGGCTTTCAAACGAGCCATAGAACTATCAGGATTGACTTTTGCAGTGTACACCCAACGACAACCAACCATAGACTTATGAGGAGGAAGAGGTACCCAATCCCAAGTATCATTTTTGTATAGTGTACGCTCTTCAACCATTGCAGTCCCCCACCTAGAATGGGATAGGGCTTTAGAAATAGATTTTGGAAGAGCAACAAAAGATAGAGTGCTGACAAAATAGTAATAATATGGTGACAAGGAATCATAACAAACAAAATTAGAGATTGGATATTGGGTACAAGTGCGTTTACCTTTTCGAATAGCTATAGGAGGATCAACATCGTAGGATGTAAGATCATCCGACGAGGGAACTAGAGGCACAGTAGTAGAAGGCAGAGGAGACACTTCCCCTTTGAGTCGTCGTGTGTATGCGTGGATATTGGGATGATCCAAGCAAGGAGAAGGACTCAAACTGGATGGAGATGTGGGAGGATTAGGCATATATACTAGGTTTTGATTTGGAAGGCAAGGCAGAGGAAGAGACTCATTAAGGCCAAGGAATCATTGTAGTATGGTGTAGACTCAAAAAGGTGACATCAGTAGAGAGAAAAAATCGATGTAAAGTAGGCCTATAACATCAATATCCTTTTTGAGTATAGAAATGGTCCAAAAAGATACATTTGATAGCACGAGGATCCAACTTGTCCATTCATGGAGTTAACTGATGGAAAAAGGACACACAATCGAATATACGAGGAGGGAGGGAGAATAGAGGAGCCTTAGGGAAGATAACTGAAAATGGGATTTTACTTCCAAGGACAGAGGGTGACATTTTATTGATGAGGGAGCAAGCTGTGAGCACAACATCACTCCAAAAAACTTTGGGACATTCATTTGATACAATGGGTCACGAGTGACTACAAGAATATGTCTGTTTTTCCGCTCTGTAAACACATTTTGTTGTGAATTATGGGCACAAGAGGACTGATGGATCATACCAGAGCTAGTCATATAAGTACAGAATTGGGTACTAAAGTACTCCTTAGCATTATCACTACGAAGTATCCTAACTGGCATATCAAATGGAGTCCTTATTTGGGAATAGAAAGCACAAAAGATATCAAACAACTTGGAACGATCTTTCATTAAATATATCCAAGTCATCCAAGAGTAGTCATCAACAAATGTAACAAAGTACCGAAACCCCAACTTTGACGTGGCGCAACTAGGACCCCAATTATCGGAATGGACTAACATAAAAGGACTAACCATTCGTTTGTTGACTCAGGAAGCAAAAGGAACATGATGATGCTTGCCCAATTGACAAGACTCACATTCAAGGAAGGACGACCAAGGCGACAATGGATTTGAAGTGGTGTCGCTACTACTGTGCAGGCAATGGGTGGAGAAGGCAACTCAAAGTAGTAAAGTCCACGAGCCTCATGTCCTATGCCAATTGTCTTTCTCGTCTTTAGATCCTGAGTAGAATATGACAGAACAATATAGCAACTTTGTAAGCTTACTAACTGACATGAGATTGAAAGGAGATTTCGAAATGTATAAAGCATAAGAAAGAGAGATGGAAGGAGTAGGATTTACTGTTCCTACCCTCTTAACAGCAATTGTGGACCCATCAGCAAGGGTAACTTGAGGGAAATTTTTAGGATACTGGAGATCAGAAAAGAAGTTGTTGGCACTTGTTATATGGTTAGTGGCAGCATAATCGATAACCCAAGGACTAGTAGGAAGGATACCTGATGACATACAGATTGTAGGATTGCCTTGTTGAGCAAAAGACGCAATGTGATAAGATGCTTGTTGAGACGATTGATACTGTAGAAACCTTGAATACTCCTTCTCTGATACAATCACAGTACGCATTTCACTCAAACAACCATTCCCTTGGGTCCTGCACATGAGCAATTGAAAAAGGTGAGATCTTTGGGCAAAAAACATTATGAAAACTCCAATAACGTGTTAATATGGGGATTGGATCATTGCTGGATCATTTCAGGTCAAAACCATGCTTGAAAGCGGCTTCACGTGCCGGCACATGGGGTTGGCCCTGGCAGCCCTTGTCCGGCGCGTGAGGGCAGGTGAGACACTGCCTTGGGGGTAGGATTTCAGTGGGGGACAGATCGGCAGTGTCTATGGGTGACTATGGTGTTGGTTTTGACAAATCTATAGTGGATTCGATGCTCTTGAACTGGCAGCGACTGGTCTGACTTCCTGCTGGTGCTGGCTGTTTTCTAGGGCTATAATATTGCTGAAAGATCTTCTATGCTAGACATGCCGCGGATTTTGGGTTTTGGGCTTCGGTTTTGATGGTGGTGATAACACTTAGGGTTTAGGTTTCAGAATCATGCTTTGATGCCATGTTGAATAATTGGGTAAAACGGAAGACCATAACTCAACAATAGGTCTCTCCCTCTATTTATAATGTATGTCAAGTACAATTGGAATGATCATAATACCCTTACTAACTTACACTTATTACGAACTAAACTCTACAATTAATAATAATGCTAAATGACTAAATAACCATTAACGTTAACAACACAACAAAACATAACTACCACCCTAGCCAATTAGTATTCTGCTCCTTCTTCTCAATGGCACAGCATATTCTCCTCTGTCAGTGATGAATGGTTTTTTTTTTATAAGAGCTAAAGTTCTATTTGTCCTCTTTTTTAACACAAAATTGATGTAGAGAAGGAATGGAAGTTGTGTAAAAATCAAAGCAATAAAATAAATGTTATTTTTGGGGTTTTAAACTAGTTGAGTTTCTCAATATTTGATAGGTCCACAATCGTGTGAATCTAGAATCTGGATTCAGATAGATCCATTAGTTCTGTGAGGTGACTCAATAGATTTGGCAACGATTTAGGTTTTTTTAGAGTTGCTAGTCAGAATCCAATTGATTTGGTGCATAGTTGTTGCAAATTGTATGAACAGAATCGTGAATTGTAAGATTCTAACGACTATGGTTTCTAGATAAATTCCATTGCATTCCTGTAATACTATTGTGCTTTGCTCTTTTGTTATGTTTGACAATCTGTACTGTTTATTTTTCCCTTTAATTTCATTTCTTTTATGAAATGTTTACTGATATCTTCCCATTGCATATTTTTGGTGGCAGTCTGCTAATATGATTGTTCTTTGTTCTTCCATTACTTCTATGAAATTGTTACTGATTTCTTTGCTTTGCATTTCTTGTGCATTCTGTTTTGTTGGATAGTTTGGCTGAAACTGATGTTGGAGTTTCAAAGAATGGACAAGATCCTTCAGAAGCTGTTCCTAGTAAGGTTGGGGAGCCAGAAAATATTAGTCGGCCTGTAGGCATGGGTGTAACTATTAATGCTGTCTTGTCAAATGCTGGGCACACCTTAGAAGGTGCTGAGGCAGAGCTTGTTCTGAATCCACTGAAACTTGCATTTGAGACACAGAATTTGAAAGTTCTCGAACTTGCTTTGGACTGCTTTCATGTATGTATTTGTTATCTTTCAGCTTTGGCTATAAAATACTACTTGGTAAATTTATGCTTTCTGTAAATTTTTGGATGAATGCTGGACTTTACCTTATGACTTTACATTTCAAAAATATCATTGACCTATTTTATTGTTGTTGAAGGTTATCTTGGTCATTTAACATTGTTAGCGTGAGTGTTATGTCAACAAGTGAGAGCTGGTAAGGGTATTATGGTCATTGGTTTGTACTTTGACATATGTTATAAATAGAGGGAGAGACCTATCATTGTGATTAGGTCTTCCATTTTACCCAACATGGTATCAGAGCATGATTTTGAGACCTAAACCCTAATCGTCACGGCCACCATCAAAATTGAAGCCTAAAATCCTAAATCCACTGCATGTCTACCATTGTAGAAGAATTTCCAGCAACACTACAGCCCTAAAAAACAGCCAGCAACTGCTGGAAGCCAGAGCAGTCGCAAGGAAATTCCTTGGTGACATTGCCAGTTCTGGAACACAAAATCCACCTTAAATTTTGCAAAACAGCACCATAATCACTCCCAGACACTGCCGATCTCCCCCCCCCAAAATCCCATCTTCAGAAACTTACCCATGCACCGATCGAAGGCTGCCGGGGCCGATCCCACTCACTGGCGCATGAAGCCAATTTCAGGCATGCTTCTGGCCTGAATTCTTCCAGCAGTGCTTGAATCCCTCTATAAACATTATATTGAAGTCTTTTGTGATGTTTTTTGTCCAAATATCTCACCTTTTTTAGTTGCTCATTTACGACATTAGAGGAATGGTGGTTTGATGCTTCTCGAAGCTGTTTTTCAATGTTCATTAAGTTTATTGGGCCTGAAATAGTTGTATTTGCTGCGTTTTTGGTTTGTATATTGTGGGCTTGTGGTTTGCATCAATTGTTGAAGGTTGTGTATGTACTATGTTGAGATCGAGTTGGCGAATTCTAAAAACATGTAGTCTTCTGTGTATTTTTTGATCAGCTGTTCTATTGAGGTTGCATGTGTGTTGGGATGGAGTTCCCAAATTCCAAAAGTATGTCTCCTTTGTCAGTTACTTGTTGAAGTGAACAACGTACTTTAGTTGTCTCAGAGGAGGGAGTATTCAAGGTTCTTGCAATATCAGGCTCCCCACAAGCTTCTCATCATGTTGCATATTTTGCTAAAAAAAGTAACAATACTATCTATATGTCATCCATCATCTCTCCCACTAGTTTTTGGGTTATCGACTTTGCTGCTATTGACCGTATGATAGGTGTCACCAACTTCTTTTCTACTCTCCAGTATTCTACAAATCTATCTCAAGTTACACTTGCTGATAGGTCCACTATTGATGCTAATAGAATTGGAACAATAAATCCTACTCCATCCATCTCTCTTTCTTTTGTTCTCTGCATTCCTAAATGCCCCTTTTAAACTCATGTTTCTTAGTAAAATTACATAGTCAATAAATTGCTTTCTAACTTTCTTGTTTGATTCTATTATTTAGGATTTGAAGACGAGGAAGACAATTGGCATAGGACGTGAGGCTGGTGGATTTTACTACTTTGAGTCGCTTCTTGTATTGCCTTGTCACGAGTTGAGCTTGTTTAGGGCATTATGCTTGCCTGTGACCGCTTGGCTCGTGCGTTTGGGATGGGTTTTCATCATGTGTATTTTCCTCAATCTAATAAGAACAAGAGTTGTTTGAAATTAAGCTTGTAAAATGCTTTGCACCCAAAAACTATTGCTTTAGGGATCTTTTATTAACAATGCAAAGACCCTCAAGCTAATGAGTTTTCCCCACACTAGAATTATCAAGTTAAATCCGTGGGAAAACTCTTGCTTAACTCTAAAAATCAAATACAATCAACAACAACACAAATGAGAGTTTTAAGGAATCTAAAATGGAGCACTAGCACATTAGGAACTCTCACAATACTTGGATGATAAAGAAACAAGTGTATGAGAGTATTTGGAAGTAGTATTAGAAAAATAGGCTTTGTAAATTTGAGAGAGTTTTTTGTTAATGATCTTGCTAATCAACCCCTAATCAAGACAAATGAATGAGTATATATAGACAAGAGGGGAAAATTAGCCGTTGGGGACATGCTGGTAATTTTCAAAATTGTTTTAATTATGTTTAAAACATTAACCCCTCATTTAACCTTAATTACCTGCGGTAAAATTAAGCCAACCCGAAACTTTAGGTCGATCGAACTTATAGATCGGTCGCCCAAACAAACACAATGAAAAAGGCAGGTTTTCCTTGTTTAGGTGCCTGAATATATATATATATATATAAATATATATATATTCGGGTGGCTGAACCAGGCGATTTTCCAAACTGCTCGAGGTTCGGTTGCTTGTTCTCGAGTTCGGTAGCCCGAACTCCTTGGTTCGGTAGCCTGAAGCTATTTTAAACGTAAATGTTCTGTAGCCCAAATAGTTGGGAAAAGTTCGAATAGGATTTCGATCGACCTAGGAAGATGTGCTCTTTTGAGTTCGGTCGCCCGAAGTCAAGTCAATGTGCTGACTTTTCCACGGTTCGGTCGATTGAGGCAAATATACTTGCCAAGATCGGCCGCTCGAAACCTCATGGTTTTTGGGCTAAGGTCCTATATTCATGTACATTCAAGTGTGAGGACCTAAGGGTCATTCTGGGTCATTTGAGCTTACAATTACCTACTATTTTCTAGTAGTAGTTTCTCCCTATGCCAAATAAGGCAATATGACTCCTCGGTCACTTTGATGTTTCCTAGTGCTAGAGTGAGTATTGCATAGAAAGCTCTTTAGGCGAGGGTGAGTGTTCATCAACTTGTAAAACTCACTAGATATTGTCAACGTGCCTAGCCTACTTGCCTCCATCGCTAGACACACAATGTTAACTGAGGTGTTGTTAATGAATTGCGTTTCTTTAATGTTTACTGCTTTCATAATTGCTTACTACTTCCGCTGATATTTGATTGACTGATAATGAAAGTGTTTTCGTGGATGAATTGTGGTAAACGATAGGTTGGCTAGTTAAACAAGAGGGGTTTAGCTAGCGTCCCACGGTCCTTTCACAAAGGTGTGAAATAGTTGGCCCCTAACACTTGTAGTGCCATTGCCACACCACATCAAATCCATTGTCGCCTTGGTTATCCGTCATTGGACAAGTTAAAACGGCTAGTTCCTTCTTTGAGTTCTGTGTCTAACCTTGACTATGAGGCTTGTCAATTAGGAAAGCTATCATGTTCCCTTTGCCTCCCGAGTCAATAAAAGATCTGTTAGCCATTTTATTTTAGTCCATTATGATGTTTGGGGTCTTATTCGTGTCACGTCAAAGTTGGGGTTTTGATACTTTTTTACTTTTGTTGATGATTGTTCTAGAATGACTTGGTTGTATTTTATGAAAGATGATTTTGAGTTGTTTAATATCTTTTGTGCCTTCTATTCTCAAATAAGGACTTAGTTTGGTATGCTAGTTTAGATACTAAGCAGTGATAATGCTAAGGAATACTTCATTACTCAATTCACTACGTTTATGATAAACTTTGGCATGATTCGTCTGTCATCTTCTGCTCACATTCCACAACAAAATGGAGTTGGTAAGTGGGAAAACAGACATATTCTTGAAGTCACTCGAACCTTAATGTATCAAATGAATGTCCCCCAAAGTTTTTTGGAGTGATGTTGTGCTCATCACTTGCTCTATGATCAATAAATGACATCTTCTTTCCTTGGTGGTAAAATCTCATATTCAGTTATCTTTTGTAAGGCTCTTGTGTTCATCCTTCCTCCTTTTATGTTCGGTTGCATGTCCTCGTTCATTAATTAAATCCAAAAAGGGATAAATTGGATCCTTGTGCTATTAAATGTATTTTTTTGGGATATTCCTATACTAAAAAAGGATATCAATGTAATAGCCCCACTTCACATCAATTCTTTGTCTCTGCTGTTGTTACCTTTTTTGAGTCTACACCATACTAGTATGATTCCTTGAGTTTTGTTGAGCTTAATGTGTCCCTTCATCTGCATAGCCTTCCTAATCCTAACTTATTCCTCTGTTAGGTCTTCCTACAGCTTCATCTAGTTTGAATCTTCTTGTTGCTTGGATCATCCCAATTTGCAAGTGTACACACAGTGACTCAAGGGAGGCTAGCCTCCTCCAACTTCCACGTCTATGCTTCCAGTTCTCTTGTCAGATGATCCTCTTCCCCAAGTGGTTGATCCTTCTATTGCTGTTCGGAAACGTAAACGCACTTGTACCCTACATCCAATCTCTAATTTTGCTTCTTATGATTTCTTGTCACTCTCATACTATTATTTTGTTAGTACTTTGTCTTTTTGTTGCTCTTCCAAAGTCTATTTTTGAAGTCCTGTCTCGTTCTAGGTGGAGGAATGCAATGATAGAAGAGATGCATGCACTACAAGATAATGATTTTTTTGGAGTTGGTATCTCTTCTTGATAAGTCTGTGGTTGGTTGTTATTGAGAGTACACTATGATGGTCAATCCAGATGGTTCCATGGTTCGATTGAAGGCCGCCTTCTTGTTAAGGGATATATTTAGGTTTATGGCTTGGATTATTCAGACACATTCTCTCATAGTGCCAAATTTGCATTAGTATGTTTGTTCCTCCTTAGCTACGACCTATCATTAGCCTCTAGACCAGTTAGACGTGATGAATGATTTCCTACATGGTGATCTTCAAAAGGAGGTCTATGTGGAGCAACCACCTTGGTTTGTTCCTCGGGGGGAGTTATGCTTAGTGTGTTAGCTCAAGTCACTATATGGCTTAAAACAATGTCAAAGGGGCATGGTTTGGCTACTTCAGTGTTGTGGTACTTGAGTTTGGTCTTCAACAGTGTGCAGTCAATTATTTTATATTTTATTGTCATACTTCATCTTGATGGATTTGGCTTATTGTGTATAAGGATGATATTGTGATTGCCTGTGATGATGATCAAAGTATTCAAAGCCTAATGCATTTCCTGCAAGCTAACTTTCAAACAAAAGGATTTGGACAATTGAAGTACTTCTTGGATATAGAAGTATTGAGATCTCGTTTAGGAATTGTCTTGTCACAGAGGAAGTATGTTCTTGATCTTTTAGATTAGATTGGATTGCTGGGATCCAAATGCATTGATACACATATGGATCTTAAATTGTTGGACGATATTGGAGACTTTTTTGAAGGCTGATTTATCTCACAGCCTTTGAACCCAATATATATTCCGCAACAAGTGTTGTGAGTAAGTTTCTTGATTTACCAAGAATGAGTCACTAGGATGCTGTAATTCGATTTTTGAGGTATCTCAAAGGTGCAATTAGGAGATGTCTCTTATATTAGGATCTAGGTCACACTCATATTCTAGGATATATTGATGTAGATTCGGCTGGGTCACCTTTCAACAGAAGATCCAAAACTCGGTACTGTATCTTTGTTGGTGGAAATTTGGTTTCTTGGAGGAATAAGAAACAAATTGTGGTGGCTAGATCAAGTGCTGAGTTAGTATATGGCCATGGCTCACACTACATGTGAACTTGTTTGGCTGAAGAACATGTTGGAAGAACTGGGTTTTCCACATTCTCAATCTATGGAGCTGATGTGTGATAATCAAGCTGTCATTCATATTGCTTCCAATTTGGTCTTCCATGAGTGGACAAAACACATTGAAGTTGATTGACACTTTGTTAAGGAAAAACTTATGCAGAACGTCATTACCACCACTTTGGTGAAGTTTGATTTGCAACTTGCTGATTTATTTACTAAATCCTTGGGGGGGGGGGGGGGGGGGTGCTCGTGTTAATTCATTTGTAACAAGCTAGGAGCATATGATTTACATGCTTCAGCTTGAGGGGGAGTGTTGATGGTTATCTTGGTCATTTAGCATTGTTAGTGTGTGTATTATGTTAACAAGTTAGTTAGTGAGGGTGTAACGCCCTGAATCCTTAAACCTGGGTCCGGTGCGTGATACTTGATAAAATCCTGATAATCCATAAATCAATACCATGTACGCAGTGGAAAACATAATTAAATCCTCAGTCATAAAAATAAATACTAGAGTTTACTATTTCTAAATACAATCCGTATTAATCATTCATCCACCTGTATTCACAAATCTACATACCTCCAAAAACTCAATTCACAAACCAGTATTCACAATCATTCCTTTCTCAATAGACTTAAAACATAAAACATGAACTTAAACTTTATACAACCTAACAGTATTATCAAAATATACCATTTCTCTTTATAATCCTAAAAAATGTTATAAACACTTGAGCTCTTTAAATCCGACTTCGAGGATGTCCTGAAAAAGAAATATTTATATTCGGGTGAGACACATCTTAGTAAGGGAAAAAACAATATATTAAAACAGCGTGTGACTAACATGAGGTTTATAAATATCATTTTAATAACATTTGCAAAACATTATCATAAACACTGAAAACATTCTCTAAGCCTAACCAAACACATGCAAAAAATTTAACTCACGAGGTTACTCAAGGATAGGGGTGTTTACCCGCCTATACAAGTAGCACCCCTCTGTTCTGATACATTTGGCAACCCGAAAGTCACTATTGAAGCATATCAGAGCACTCACCTTACTCAGTAAGCCCTCTAGTGTTAGATTGATTTCGTACTCACATAGTTCAAACAAAAATTTATCAACGAAGACCCCAAGGATAGGGAAATCTACCCGCCTATACAAGTTGGTTCCCTCTACTCTAGTGCGTTATGCAGCCTACTGTTACATTTGATATTACTAGCGCACTCGCCTTTCTCAACAAGCTCTCGGCAAAGAGTATGCCCTACCCCAGTTGTAACATATTCTATTAGTATAATTCTTCTAATATCATAATACATTATTCTTTCTGTCATTATTAAACCATTCACATCCGTTCATGTTCATAGCTTTAACATTTCAGTTCATTTCACTTCAAGTGACTTTTCCCATTTACATCATTCACATTTCATATTTCATTCCATTGTTATTTCATTGCCTTTTCATTTTATTTTCATTTCATTCATTCGTACTACAACCTCTCTTTGGTCGTCATCAGTTAGTCCACATAGAAATGCGTTAGAATTTGCTAACACAGCTCCTTTTAGCTGTCATCGGTTAGTCCACATAGAAATGCGCTAGAATCTGCTAACACGACTTTTAGCTGTCATACATTTACATGGTTGCATTAACATATACAAGTAGGATAGTTCGTATCATATTTCATTCTCAATGCATTACTTAGCCTGCATTTCATATATTTAACTTATATTTGCACAGAACTTACATTTAGTCATGCCACACAATTTAGCAATAAAATTCATACATATGCTTGTAAAATAGGTCAATCAAATTTTAATGTTCATATACTAAAAATATACCTTTCATTTCTTACATAATTATCCTAAAAATATAATTCACTTTCATTGGTTCATTTTTACATATACATAGCTAAATAAGCAGCCCTAAGCTCAGAAAACATAATTTACATAATTGACATTTTATATCCACATGAAAACTCATATACATATATAAAATAGTCCATTTTTATTTAATTCATAAAAACCTGATTTAATATATAATTTCCTCTTACCTGACTTCTGAACTATACCGGTAGGATCCCTGAATTGATACCCGCGGTGTTCACTTGGACCCTGAATCAAAGCCCTAGTTTAGTTAAATAATCCCAAATAAACTACTATTTTCACATTTTCTCAACTTAATAACATTAAATAAACTTATAAAAACCCAAAACTAGGAATTTAGACCTTTACCTCAACTTAGGAGCATTCCCCAAAAAACCCAGTTTAAGAAACTGATCTGCTAGATGTGTAGAGAATCCTCCTTAGAACATTGTAGCAACTTTCGTTCAGCGATTCGGGCTGAATCCAGGCCGAATTTGAAGAGAGAAGGCAGAGGAGGCGATTTTTAGAGAGTGAAAACGAGGTTTTTTTGAATTCTTTGCGTGGAAGCAACCTTGGTTCCTTTTATAAACATTGCTGCCACGTGGATTCGTCAACGAGAAGGCAGGGTTTGTCGACGAGCCAATGAAGAGACTTCGTCGACAAGAAAATACATTCGTCGACGAAATTCAGAGTGTGAAATTACTGTCTCAGGATTTCTTCGTCGACGAGGGACTGGAGTTCATCCACGATCTCTAGAAGGACACTCGTCGACGAAGACAAAACATTCGTCTACGAGGCCTGCGGTACCTTCCTCTAAAATCTTTCCTTTTTCCTTATTATCCGTTATTCCGTTTCATTTATTATACTTCCTAATTATTTTAATAGTTTAAATTTTTGGGTCATTACAGAGGGTATTATGGTCTGGTATGTACTTTGACATATGAATAGAAGGAGAGACCTATCATTGTGATTAGGTCTTCAATTTTACGCAACTATTCAACAATTTTTTACCTTTTCTTCTTTTTGCTTGATGATGATATAGAGGTAAAAGAATCAATGATATCAACAATGTCAAAATTTAGACGGACAATTTTTAAATTTATGTTTATATTTTGTAGTTGTTCGGCCATTTTTCTGTTTTTTAAATTTAAAATTTCTCAGGAGATTGTCCTTCTAAATTGCTATTTCTTATTAAGTTTGCTTTCCGTTCGTTAAGGCTTCGCATACATTGTTTGGCCCACAACCTAATAGGTTAACCTTTAAGGTAAAGTGGGAATTTGACATGGTATTAGAGTTACAGTTGCTAGGAGGTCTTGGGTTCAAGTCTTGTTGGCCACATTGTTAAGAATTATCTTATTTCTTGTGAAAGGTTTTATTTACAATATGTTTATCTCTCCCTATGCAATCGAGCTGTGCATGCAGGAGAGTGTTAAGTCTTGATATACATTGTTGTCATTGTTCCACAATCAAATAGCTTAAGTTTTTAGGTGAAGTGGTAATCTAACACCTTTTAAATTGTTGTATTACTAATATTGTTTTTTTTTTCAAAAAAACAATGGCCCTATCTGTCTATCTCTCTCCCTCTCTACCCCTCGTGAGAAAGCTCCCCTCCTCTTGTGTACTCATTGAGATGAAGATTGGTTTAGGTTAATGATGAGTCGAGTGATTCATATTGAAGGAAAATCATTTGCTTTGCATTTCGACATCTTTGCATTTGGTTGAGAAGAATGCCGTTGATAAATAGATGGGTTAGGTTATCAGAAGGGGCTGTTTCATGGTTCAATGAAGGGTTGCTAGTTTTGTGTCAGATGGCTAGGGGTTTTTTGGAGTTTATGCAAGAGTATGACAAACTGTTGGCTATCAATTAGGTGTACAAGGGTGGGAAAGTTCTTGAGTTAGGGTTCGGTTGGAAGTGTAGGAGGCATTCCGTGATCATTCTCGGCGGCCAAAAGGTGAGGGATGGTCAAGCTTCACGAGTGTTTTCTATGACTTGACGAAGGAGTTACGAAAAGATTTGGGTGACATAGTTGGAGTTGGCCATCCGTGTTTCAGATCATGGAGGTAGGTTGGTTGGAAGGTAATTGAATGGAGCTGAGGGTCGCGATTGCCAAGCCTCTATTGAGATCAAGGTGTGGTAGCCGATGGGGAATAGAGGTGCTGTTGGCGTGGTGGTGTGGTTTAGACTAACAAGGCTGAGCTTCTGAAGTCAGCAGTAGCTGCCGTTAATCTATTGGAACCAACCATCGCCAACCAATCAGTAGCTTTTGAAGGTTGCAATCATTGCCAACCAGTCATATTTGCTTTAGAAGGTAACTAGCGTTCCAACGGGGTATCTTTTAGGTTGCTAGGGGTGCATTCATGGGGGAGGATGCGAAGAGACATGGACTGGGAGGTATGTTTCTAGTTTTTGACCTAGCACAAATAATTGATTAGTAGGGTATTTTCATAGAAATTGGGTTAAATACTTGAGCAAGCTCGAGACTTAGGTTTATTAGAGTTAGGCTCTAATGAGGAGTCTAAGAGTGGTCCTCATTCCTTAGGTTCTATTCAGAAGGTAAATGGCAAAAGTTAGTATGGTGGGATGGGAAATGGAGAATCAGATAAGTCAGTGTTGGATTTCAAGAATGGGAAGGACCTGATTTTAGTCCTTAGAGCTTGGGAAAAAAGCGGTGGGAAGGAGGAGGTTAGATTTCACGCTCAGTTTCCACGATTCCAATCTTCAAATCAGGTTCATCGAACTCTGGAACATACCCAGAATGTCAATAGCCCGGAGCTAGAATTAGACTTTGGTATTAAAAATGTAACAATCTTGGAATAGAGCTCAAAAAATGGGGAGAAAAGATGTAAAAATTCAGGAGCAATCATGGGGGAGATTGATGATATCTTTTTTTTTCGAAATTCGACAGATTTGAGGGTAGTAAAATGTATGCTTGCCGGAGGTTAGCTTGTTTGGGAGCCGTGATAAGGAAGGTGTTTGATGAGAAGAGAAAAAAAATTCTGCTGTGATAGGGACACAGCTAAAATTTTGGTGTGATAGGGACAAAGCTTTTAAGGAGAGACTCTCGAGGAGAACTTAGCATAGGGGAAGACTGTTTCAAAGGAGGGTGGGTGTAGCAATGTGGAAAGGAAAGGAAAGGAAAGGAAAGGCTATTAAGAAATGGGGATTTTTCAGATTCGGAAAGTTATGATTTGAGTGAATTTGACTGTTGTGGGGATTTATTTTTGGATGAAATTCAAAAACAATATGGGTACTCTTCTAATTCTTGCAATGAAGTAAGGATTTGTCTTATGTTCATCCTGCCCCCTTTGAAGGTTTGGAGGGAGTGTCTATTTTTGAAAATTATGGTTTGGTCAACAATTTACAGTGTATGGTATATTCCAACTCCCATAATGGAATCCAAGGAGGATTTAGAAGCTCAAGATCTTTTAGATAAGTTGGATTTAAAGTTGAGTGATATTGGAGAAAATGAGGTTTGCTTGGATGGTAACAAAAGTCATAAATTGAAGGGTCAAAGAGAATTAGTGTGTCACGCTCCGAACCCGCCAAGTGGGGCCCGGGGTGTGATGTGATCCAATCACTTGTGTCTGATACCATAACCTCAATCACGCAGTGGAAAAATAAATAAACATCCTCAATAGTATATTAGAGTTCTATATAAACATCCTAAAAAAAAGAAATTTCCAGTATCTTCTCACAAAAAAGAAATTTCCAGTATCTCCTAAAAAAAATAAACATCCAATATCCATATATATATATCTCAGAAAACTAAAAACATAAACCCAAAAACACATCCAAAATCTGTACCTTTTCACAAAAATGCTACGCCACAAACCCAGCCCCGAGCTCGATTAGCTCGATCACGCGGAGGTCCTGAAAAAGATGAATTGTATAAAGGGTGAGAGACATCTCAGTAAGATAGAATAGTTTAATACCAGTGTGTGGCTATCATGAGTTTAGTGTATACAAAATATCATTAGTTGTTAATTAACCACAGTTATAAAACCATTCTCAGACCATACTCACACACACACATACTTATTTATAAGCGAAAGTTCTCGAGGATAGGGGAGATTACACGCCCAAACATGTAGCTCCCCTATGCTCTAATACATTATACAACCTGGTATGGCTACAACTGATAACTATAAGGGCACTCGCTTTTTTCAGCAAGCTCTTGGGTGGAGAGTTTACTTCGCCCCAAATACATATAATACTACTATACACACACACACACACACACACACAATTATTTATAAGCGAAAGTTTTTGAGTATAGGGAAGATTATACGCTTATAAATGTAGCTCTCCTCTGCTCTAATACGTTATGCAACTTGGTATGACTACAACTGATACCTATCAGGGCACTCGCCTTTCTCAGCAAGCCCTCAGGCGGAGAGTTTACTTCTCCCGAAATACATATAATACTACTATATTTAATACATGTAATACTTTGTTACTTTACTCTGTATGCTGTTATCTCAGTAAAGCCCAACTCTTTATAATCTCTGTTTTCACATGCTCTATTCTCTTATCACATACTCTGTTATCACATTTCACATCCTTTGTCTTCATATATTCTGTATTCACATACACTGTTCTGTATTTACATACACTGTTCTATTATACTTTGGTTAAATCTATAGATATGAATTTAGAACTCATTGCCAGATAGATAAAAACCGACATGCTTCCCCCCATGACGGGTTGTGCGGCCCGTAGGCTAGACTTAACCCTGGTCGGCCCACTTGAGTTAAATCAATTCCCAACTCTTTAGTCTGCTAGTCCGATTGGCTTTCCCATGCTGGTCTAGACTCCAGGGGGAACTCTACCCTTCACAGCTCAATCGACTATTCAATACCAAGGCTCTCACTAAGACGTGTGGTTGCACTAAGCTCTCCATAACTCTCGCAACGGTACCATGCGTACTATAGTCCACCGGAGTTCTCAAACCATACATTGCAATTTAACATTAATATTCTGCTTTGATTAAACAATTCTAAATACAATATAATCCCAACACATTTCAGTATTTCAACATATTATACATATTTCATAACTCAACACAGTATGTGATGCCCTAGTCCCAACTTACGGCCTGGGTGTTACTGTAGTGACGTCTGTGTACCTGATATACTTCTCAACAGATATATACATAGCGGAAAACATAAACATCCATCAAACTATTACAAGAGTTCTAACTACCTGATAGATACATACAACTATTCCAACATTCATATACAATACTGTATGATACTTGATGCATCCTCGAGTCTTACAACATTTTACAAATTCTGAAAACCTATAGCATAACCTACAAAATTGAGCTCGTGGAGGCGCTCACTCAAAAATAGATCGCTACCCTGCCCCAGTCCTTGCGAATCTCAACCTCGATAAAGACTTGAAAAGACAGTTTGTATGATAGGGTGAGACACCTCTCATTAAGGGATGATTAAGCTAATAACAGTGTGTGGCCAACATGCTTTATCTGTTTAACAAAAACATAAACATATATAATCATCGTTTCCATAATTGTAAAATATGTAGCCCATTTTTATCATATGAACAGCCCTATAGTATATAACAACAATTACATAAATGTACAGATATGCAGGATAGGACACGCCCTCAAACTCTATACCATGTATAAATTCTCACAATTGAGGTTGACCGCCCCTACTGTCTCAATACAGCCTGGGTACACGATCAAGAGGCAAACTCACACTAAGACCGCCCCTACTGTCTCAATAGAGCCTGGGTTCATATAGATAAAAAGTATGGTGCCCTCACTGGCAACAGATCCGTGCCTACACTATCAATTCCCAGGGTTCCTAAAGCATATCATGCAATTTAAGCAATTTAAATGCTCTTTTGAAATCATTTCACAAAACACATCATTACGTGAAATCCGGCCCATAGCCGTCAAATAAACTTCCTGCATTTTCACAACAGTTCCAGTATTTCACAACATCAACACCTGCCACACAGTTTTCCACATTAAAAAACGACCCAAAAGTAAATATAAATAGTTAATATCACAGTACGAGTTTTAAACAACGAAAACAACATTTCCAACCAGTGAAAAGGTCCGAAATGTCAAGTACAATATTCTAAAAATATAACATTTGAATTTGACCGGTTGGTTTTGAAAATAAAGTCGGTTTACCGAACTGGGGCCCGAAAATCCTAAAACTGCCGTAACTCAATATCTAAAAGTTATTTCAACATTTCAATCGATTCATATTGTACAAATCACTGTATTAACATAACCCCTTTACTTGTGTGTGAATCGGAGTTCGAAACGACCTAGAACTCAAGCCTTAGCTTTTCGAACCCCGAACCTAAACGGTTCCAAACAACAGTACGAAAACCTTGAAACCTAATACTCGAAGAACAATACTTCAATATAATCTTATATACTATAGATCTATCGGACCCAAAGCAAAAACCGACTCTTACCTCGATTTTCGGGAAAAACTCAAAAATCTCCGAAATGAAATTCTGATCCTTAGAACTTGTAGAGATTCCTTCCTTGATCCATGTAGCAACGTCGGATCGTCGATTCCAGCAACACACGACTCGAAAATCTTAGAGAGTGAGAGAGAGAGTGGAGTTCGTGTCTAGAGAGAGAGAGAGAGAGAGAGAGAGAGAGAATGAGAGTTTATAAAGAAAAACCTAACTTAGCCTTTAAGTAATCAAAATAAATATCTCCTTCAAGATATTTATATATAAATATCTCAAAATATCACCTCCAAGATATTTATATATAAATATCTCAAAATATCTCCTCTCAAAATATCTTCTCCAAAATATCTCCTCCAAAATATCTCTTTATTTATTTATTATACTGTGTAGTAACCCGATCAAAAATATATATATATATATATGTATATTTACATATATATATATATATATATATATTTTTGATCGGGTTACTACACAGTATTTTCATTTTTCCTCATGCCACACTATTTGAATAATACACATATTTATATAACTACTGAAATAATAAGTCGATCCATGTTCATTATCTGCTTTACTGAAAATATAGGTTAAATTATCTCCACAACTTATCTAATAATTAAAATAAGTGTTAGTAAGAAAAACAGAGATAATTAACCCTACTCACATTGACCAATTTTAGAAAATGTAAAACAAATTCCAACCAATCATTTCAACCAGTCAAATTATCCAGAGAATCCATTACTTAAATCCTATAGCCTTTTTCTTTACTTTAATCGGTTCATTTTCGAAAATAATAGCTATTAACACAACCCTAGGCTCAAAACCCTCATTTTAAATAGTTGGCTTTCAAAACTTGTATGATAATCATAAACATAAACATATAATTTCCATTTTAACCGGTAGAATTTACAAAACAACTGACTTAATCTATACCCCTTACCTGGTTTCCTGAAGTTACGCCTGTAGGGTTCCCAAAACTATGCTTGCGGCGCTCTTACCTGGAGTTGCAAATCTTGAATTCATAAATCCTAGTTTGATCAACTCAACTCCAGGTAAAATACTATTTTAACATTTCCTAGGCCCACAAACTCTAAATAAATGATTAAACTTCCAAAAACATTAAATTTGCTTAATTCCCTAAATCTTACCCTAGTCTTGGAGTGGTGTCTGGAAAGTCCAGTTCAAAATTCTACTCCGCTAAACTTGTAGAGAAACGCTCCCAGATCATTGTGGTGATTTCCGATCGTCAATTTGGCTTACCAATGAAGGAAAAATCTAGAGAGAGAGTGGGAGAGCGTGAGGAGTGAGAAGGAAATGGCTCATGGTTGCTTGCCAACTCTAGAAGGTTGTAGAATTGGAAATTTCATTTCCAATTGAAATCTTCAATGCCATCTTCAATGCCCCTCTATATTCATTTCCAATTGAAATCTTCAATGCCCTCCACTAACTTAACATAATAATATTATATTATTTTATATTAACATTATATATATATACTTATTACTTTAACTTTACATATATACTTATTACCTTAACCTTATATGTATATATGTATATATATATGTATTTAATTAAACCAATTCAATAGTATTTAATTAATTAATTACTAATGTTTATTTATTTATTTTTTTCCCGGGTTACTACGTAGTGAATTTAAAGAGTTAAGTAATTACGAGGAAAAGGGTCTGAAAATGGGTTTTCTTGGTTAATTTTATTTAGTATGATGGTCTGATCTCCGTTTTTCTTCCTCTTTTTTTAATTTTTTTTTTAATTTTTTTAATAAACTCCTTGTCCCTGCACGTTGTACTTTCTTTTTTACCTATCTAATATACTTTAAAAATATTGCCCTTTTTCATCACCATATTCAGCTATCAATTGTGATAGTGGTGATGAGTGAAATAATGTATTTATGTGGTTGATGTTATTTTTAAAATGCTAGGGAGGTCTTTGCAGTTATGAGAACATCTGGAGGAGGTAATTGTGTTTACTTTTAATCTTTTAGATATAAGATGTCTTCTTATTTGTCATTGTGAAAGCAGAAAAAGGGCTTTGTTTGTTACTGTGTTTTTGTTTTATGAATTTCCATGTCGTTTGGTCAAACACATTCTTGGATCTTCTGGTTTGTGGATGTAAAATATGGTCAATGTTATCTTATTTCATTCAAACTTTATCATTGCAGAAACTCATCGCTTATGATCATTTGGAGGGTGATCCTGGTCTGGATGGTGGTAGAAATGCTATGCTGTTTACAGGCCTTTTAAATATGGTTTGCAGTTGCGTCAATAATTCATCACCTGACAGGCATGTTTATTTATTTATTTGTATTCATTTATTATTTATTTGTATTTTTAGTTACATTACTGAATTTTTTTATATATTATTTTTGTAATGTGTAACTCCTGTGGAATTGTTATGCAGTACTATTTTGCAAGTCTTGAAGGTGCTTCTTACTGCCGTGGCATCCTCCAAGTTCAGAGGTACGTTGTCCAGGATAAACAGGTTTTCTTTTATATTTCTTCTAGAAAATTGTCTGTGTTGTTTTGTTGGCGATCTATAACTGACATCCAGGTAGTGAAGTGGGTTGTCATTGGGCCTTATTGTTGTAGTCAAATGACAGTGTTCGCCCGCTGCATGCACTAGTTGTCTTCTATTGATGCTCTTCATTCGCTTTTTAGATTTTTCAACTTCTGTTGGTCAATGATTTGTTGCATGTTGGCGGTCTCATATTTAGTTCCAAGAGACCAAGTGTGTTGTATTATAAATATAGTGGTTGTGGAATGTCTGGGTAAGCTGAGTGGCTTGCAAGATTCCCCCTCTTCTCCCTACGATTGTTGGTATTTTCATCCGATTGCTAGGGAAACTGTAGGGCATGAAGCAAGAGGTTTGCAGAAAGCTGATTGATGTGGGAGTGCAGTGCTTTTTGTGGCATCTGATCTTGCATTATCACCTGTTAATGCTTTGCATTTGGGGTGATGATGGTTTTTCTGTAGGTGGCTAGGCTTTCTATGGAGAATGGGTGTGGGAAGAAGGAGGAGGAGAATTGGCTGGGCCTTGGAAAAGCTGGGCAGCTGAGTCCATGGGTAATGGTGTGGTTCTGGAATGGGTTGCATCAGGTATTAATATGTTGCTTTTGGGCTAGATTTTTGGTATTCAAAAAGATTATGTTATGAATCATGGGCATGCTTTAATTAGCCCAGCGCATACAGGCCTGATGGACACGCAGTCCATTATATCCAATAGTATCTAGGCCCAAAATATGAGTAAGCCACTGAATCTAAACCTGCAATTGGAAGAGAGATCTAGCCCTTCTAAAGGGGTGGTTCCTCATGTTTTGCTGAAGAAGGGCAAATCGAATTTTCCTAAAAGGGTTGCTGCGTAACTGGAGGAGTCAGCTACATCTTCACAGGCGAAGGACATTCTGTGGGCCTTGGTTGGTAGGCTTTGGTAAAATACAGGTATAGCTCAGCTAAATCTTGGAATTTGGCTGATGTATATGCTTCCCTAGTGGGTGAGAAATGTGATCATGATGAGAGATTGTCTAATGATCATCCGTCTGTATTAATTGAAGTGTTCCATCTTTTTGAACAGTGCTGTTTTTGCAGTGATTTGGTGTCTGTAGTTGGACAGGAAGGTTCAGATGTTTAAGGATTATTTTTTGCCTTTGCAATGACTACCAAGTGTAAATTTATTTTTCTTGCTTTGCTTTGGATAGACACCTCTGGAGCTTTCAAGGGAGTGTACTTAAGTATTTTTTAGGATGACCGGAAAGCTTTATTAGAATGATACCATTTTTTTTTGGAGTAAGGAATAAATTTTAAAGGAGATGGGAGATATAAAACTGAGGACAAGATACCCTCGTAAAATATAAGAAGGAAATAGATGTAGTGGAAAGAAACAAGTCGAAAAAAGAAACATCAAGTAAAAAATGCTTGCCAATCTTGCAGAAAATTTGAAAAGCATGTCCTGTTGAAGCAACAACCAGAGAAAGCCCATAGTGATGCAAAGAAACTAAATCGTCCCAAAGCAACAGTAAAGTCAGAGAATCTTCATTAAAAAGTCCTGCATTTCTTTAAACTTCATTACCCCCAAAACAAAGAAAACAGCACAATTGCACATTTTTATAGCTTCCTTAGCCGTCAAATCCTCTGAAAGAAGTAATCAAGAAAGCTTCTATTAAGCTCTTAGATACCCAACACTCTCCTTTATTTTGCTTTAGTTTTGTTTTTTTGTGCTTTTTATGTTTTCATTTTGTCGGTGGAAAACTGAACTCATCTTGTTGCGTCCTTTTGGCAACTTGCACTGATACCCTGGAGATTTGAACTATGTTTCATAAGGCTAAGGTCTTAAATTTCTTTGTCGACTCAAATTTCAAAGCTCCAAAAGTACGTAAATTTCAACGGAAATTTCGATTTCGATTTGAAAAAATAATGGGAATCAGTAGTAAAGCATGAAATTCTTTTATGAAGCTTTAGAAATGATTAATAGACATAATAATGTAATTTTAGGACTAATATATTACAAGTAAATACATCTATGTTGCGTACGAGGTGGAGAAGTTATAATATAATATGTGCATCAAACATATTTGTAAGATAATGTAAATTAAACATATTTAATGAATTAGTTAATACAAATGAAATTCATAAATCATTTAAATATTAATTCTTATACAAATAATGATAATTTAGACATGAGTTGTTAAATAAAATGTTGTTGTAAGTTTATTTTTTCATATAATTTCAAAAGCATTTGTAATAATCTTTTCTTTTTTTTTTTTGATAAAAGTAAATAAAATAAATTAAGAGAGAAATTTCACTTCATTCCTGATCTCTCATTTGAATTTCGAGGAAATTTCTTTGCATAGTTCAAATTTTGACAAGTTTCCCTAAAATTTTGAGTCTGATAAATTTGGGATGGTTTGTTGAGATTTCGTCGTTTCGATGGAAATTATGCAAGACGGAGATCGACTGTCGTTTCGATTTCGAGGGTGATGGAAACCGGATATTTTGATGGAAATTTCGAGAATTTCGTGGAAATTGAAGACCATAATCATAACTACCAATATTGCCTATTCTTGATTTGATTGCCTTAATTCTGAAATGCTTCTGCAAAATGTTTCTGAATTTGCTTAAAATTCTTTTTCTGCCATATGGTCTTATGCAGAAAAATTCTGGTCCCCCCCCCCCCCCACACCAAAAAAATGGAAAAAAAGGAATTGAACATTAGTTTCTGATATTGAGAACAATTAAAGAATCTTTTCATGGTGATTTGCATCATACTAAGCTGTTTTTTTATGTATTTAATTTTTTTCTTGTTAAGAAAAGAAGATCATTTCATAGAAAAGAAAGAATATACAACAAGGAGGATAAGAGGTCTTCTTATTCAATAAAGCCAAATAAAAATGATAATGACAATCAAAACTATGATGCTTTTTAGTCCTGCAGAATATCTGAAAAGCACACTTCTTTAAAGGAATGATCAGCAAAACATGAAAGGGAGGTCAATAATGAACCCGATCTCATAACAAAAAACTCAATTTTCCCCATAAATATGCCTGCATTTCTTTGCCCTTCAAAATTATAACACTGCAAAAATCGCACATCTCCACAGTGACAGTCATCTTTACTCCTACCAAGCCCTGAAAATGATGTGGCCAACACATCCACCATCAACTCTGGACAAACTCAATGCTCTCCAAATTAGCTAAAAAGCTTATTCTAATTTTTCCATGCAAAAGTGCAATGCAAGTGAAGTATAGGGACCTCTAACTATGGGATGTAAACTATCAAAACATAATGAACGCACAGCTGGAGAAGGGACCTTTCATGAGTAAAATCAGCTTCTCTTTTCCTGAGTGAAGTATAGGGACCTGTAACTATGGGGTGAAATTATTTAGATACTCACGCCTTTTGCTATTATTTAAGTGATTTGAATTGATGAGATGTGTGTGTGCAAAATATGTGATGCTATTTTGGCCATCGAAAGGTCTTCGTAGTTTTAGTTGAAAGTGTCATATTTTCGGGGTAGATGTGTTTCAGAAAGAATCTCGTGTGTACTTCTTCCATGCACGCATGTCTCTGTGAATATTATATTCATATTATTAGATAACTACGGCTTTCTGACATTTTCCTCTTGCTAACACTTGTTACAAATGCAGTACATGGGGAACCTTTGCTGGGTGTTATCAGAGTATGCTACAATATTGCCCTCAATAGGTACTGTAAATTTTTATCTTAAGGCGATATCAATTAGAAATAGAGTTCATGATCTGTAGTTTTTCATTTGTAGCAAGAGTCCTATAAACCAAGCAACATCGAAGGCAATGTTGACCCAGATGATCAGCATCATATTCAGGCGAATGGAAACTGATCTGGTGTGGAATAAATGTCCTGTATTTCTTAATTTTCATTTTTCTCCTGATGCATGAGTGAAACAATTGAGATGTTTTTATTCTGTACTAGGATGTTAGTAGTGTTCCCCAAGGACTTCAGATAAGTACTTCATCTGGTTCTGCTCTGCATCCGGAAACTGTTTCAGCTGAGGATTCAAACTTGGTGATTGAAGAAATTTTCTCAGGCGACGACAATGAGAAAGCAATAACTCTAGGAGACGCACTTTTGATGGGCCAGGTCAAAGACTTGTCTCTTGCATCAGTTGAGGAACTCCAAAATCTCGCAGGTGGCGCTGATATCAAGGTGCTTCTATTTTGTTTTTCCCCTTTATCCTTTTGTGGTTTTGTGCAATGTGGTGTGAAGGTTTCCTCTGTAAATTTTCTTAGTATCATCTCTTATGAGCTTCTAATTTTGGTTTGTATTGCTGATGAGAGAATAGCCTTGTTTGTTGTATAGGGTTTAGAAGCTGTTCTTGACAAGGCTGTGCATATTGAAGATGGTAAAAAAATAATACGGTATGAATGGGGAAATATTTCAGATACATGTACCAACTATCTTATTTCTATTTTTTTATGCTGAATAATGATGAACTTGCTTGCACGCTCCTTTCCTGCCTTAAAGAACCAAAATTCCTGATTTCTTGGCATTAAAACTCTTCAATTATATTTAAGGGGAATCGACCTTGATTTTTTTATGCTGAATAATGATGAACTTGCTTGCACACTCCTTTCCTGCCTGAAAGAACCAACATTTCTGAGTTCTTGGCATTAAAACTCTTCAATTATATTTTAGGGGAATCGACCTTGAGAGCATGGCCATTGGACAACGTGATGCTTTACTGCTATTTCGCACCCTTTGCAAGGTTTGTTTGTTCCATTTTTTTTTTCCAAATTTGCATTGTCTTTATTTCCTAGGCTACATTTGTGAATGTACTGCAACATCTGCAGATGGGTATGAAGGAAGACAATGATGAAATGACAACCAAGACAAGAATATTGTCTCTCGAGCTTCTTCAGGTTTTTCTTTGAATTTTTTTTACAAAAAGGTTGTGCACCCTTCTGATTGCTGGATGCGAACACACTACTCAATTGAACCATATTTCAGCTGCTTGGGATTGGCCCAGTAATTGCCATATTTCAATTTGATCTATATTGCATCTGAATGGAAGGCTATTTTTTCTTTTTCTTTTTTTGGCACTTTGATTGTCAGATGTGTGTTTATATTGTTTGTCATATTTGGAATCAAAATTCATATAGAATTTGCAAACTAAGTTAGCAAATAATGCACTATATTGTTTGTGATATTTGGAATCAAAATTCATATAAAATTTGCAAACTAAGTTAGCAAACAATGCACTATATCTTCACTATAAGACTTGTTAGTATTGTTACCTACATTAGTAACTAAGAGTCAGTGAGGGTATTATAGTCATTGTGATGTAGTTGACATATAGTAGTAATAGAGGGTGAGACCTATGGCTTGTGATTAGATTTTTCAATTTACACAGACTTTAACATATCAGAGAATGGCCCCAGACCTAAATCCCAAGTGCAGCAGTCATCGGTAAACCAAACCCTAAATCCTCTGCATGTATGCCACCATAGGAGAGCTGCTAGCCCCACCGTGGGCTTGCAAACATTCAAGAGACAGCAGCCATCAGAAAGTTTCTGAATGACACTGCATGTTCTGGAACATCAAAGCCCTTGAGATCTTGCAAAATGAATGCCGTAGCCACCTAGACACTAGCAATCTTCCAAACCTTGAAATCTGATCGCCGGAGCCTCACTCACGTGTCGATCAAAGGCTGGCAGTGCCAACTTGGTGCGCCTGAGGCTTCATACAACTATGTTTTTGTCTTGACCTTGTCCTATATTTTCCTAATCCCTCTATAATCCATATTATCAAGTTTTTAGTGATGGAGTTTTCCTAAAGATCCCCACTTTTAATTGTTTGTGTGCAGAACTTTGCGAGTGACCATATGATACTTTTGGAGGCTCTTTGTCAATGGTAGATGAGTTCAATGGGACGTGCATTTGTGATTTGTTCCGGTTGTTTATCTTCTTCATTGGTGGTCTCAATTGTGTTGTTCTTGAACGTTTGGATGGAAAGAATTATTGCCATGTATTACAACCGCAAAATTGGACAGAAAGAATTATTGGTGTGGTCTAAGGCTTTCTTGATCTATTTGACAGGCTAAGCCAAATTAGACATGTGTTACAATTTCTGCCTATTGATGACAAGAAAAATGAACTATGGGTTTAGGAAGATGCTTTGATGGTCTCACTAGTGTAGAATTCGACATAACCTCATGTTGCACAGATGTGCATGCATTTGGATGTATGCAAGGAGATTTGGGATTATGTTGAACTCTTCTATGTTATAACATTGCTTGTATGTACAATCTGCTGGAGTACTTTGTGTCACAACACGTATACAACTTTTAGAGTACTTTGCAAATAGCTGAGATGAAGCGCATCGATGAGGGACTTAACATTATGCAGCCTATAACAGCCGTTGTCTATAAGATGCAAGAGCAGGGAATACTCATAGTCTTTTGGTTCTTGTTGAATTTTAAACTCGAGTTTTGAGTCACTCGGTTCCAAGATTCTTGGTAGTGTAGAGTTGCCATCCTTTCCTTGTATTTATTCTTGCGTCTTTCATGCTTCCTCCAACAACCATTCCTCGAGCCTTAGTTCCACTGTTTTAATCTCTAGGTATGAGAAGACTACTTTTGTTACACAAGGTGATTTTGGTTTTCAACCAAGCAATAGTAGAAGCTCTTGAAGTGGTTCGAGTGTTTGGAAGGGATGGATGTGGTAGACTCCCATGCAATGTATTCATTGTGGACAGGCAGATAGGATTGAGTTTTTTTGGGATCTTTATAGTAAAATCCCACGCATCACTAACGTAGCCAACTTTTATTCCATTCTTATTGGTTTAGCAAGCAGGGGGGGTGGGGAGTATCTATTTTAGAGTAAGAGTGCCCCTGATGGTAGGGATGGACATGGTAGAGGCCCCCACACAAGTGCACTTATTGTGGACAAGGAGATAGGACTAAGTAGTGATGGGATCTTAATGGTGAAATGGCGTGCATCGCTTATGTGGCCGCCACATTTTTCATTCTTACTTGTTTATGAAGTGGGGAGGAGTATTTGTCTTAAAGGAAGAGTATTCAAAGTTCTTGTTGTATTAGGCATCCTAATTCCTTGCAATCTTCTCATCCCATTGCATCTCTTGCTTAGATTTGTCATCCTAGAGCTTGGCCATCATCAAATATTTCTCCCACTAGTTCTTGGGTTATAGATTCGACCCCTTTGACTATGACAACTATAACCAATTTCTTTTCTGCCCCCCAATATTCTAAACTTTTTTTTTGCTTGATAAAAAAAATGTATTTGATAGAAACAACAGAATCTACCCTAAGGGGACTGGAAGTGCCTGTCCCTGCCCCCGTCATCCCCCCTCCCCCCGGGGAAAAAAAAAAAAAAACCCGAGAACAAAGCAAATAAAAAAGAAAGATACAAAACAAAAAACCAACAAAAGCCTAGAAAACCCCATTTCATCCTAATTCATCAAGCGCTTCAAATTCGCTAATTCCCTCCGACTCTTATTCACTTTGTTTTCAAACATCTCCCCACCCCCCCCTGGGGGGGGGGGGACGCTGCTTCCACTGCACACACACACACACACACACAATCAAGACACCCTTCATTTCCTCCAAGATCAAACATGCGCTTGAGCATAATGATCGGACAACAAAAAATAGAAGGGGACCCTATGGAGTGGGAGTTCGGAAATTCATCAGGAAAAGCTTTTTTTCCAATTTTTGAAATTTCAAGTGGGAAATGGGGCTGATGTTTATTTTTGGCATGATGTGTGGCGTGAGAACAATAATCTTAGAGCTTTCCTTTGTTCCATTTATGGCTTGGCTTGTGACGAAATGCCCTTATCTATTATCATTTCCAAATCACTGATGAGGGAATTTTATGGGATATTTCTGTTACTAGGAATGTGGCAGATTGGGAACTTCATGCACTTTCTGATTTTACAAAATTCTCTATAAAATTCGTTACCAAAACATCGCCAACGAATCAAACTGGGCTTTGGACAAAAATGGTTTTTTTACTGTTAAATCTGTCTACGAGAAACTATTATTGTTGGGAACAAATTGAAACAATTGCCCCCTAGATACACATTTGGAGGACAGCATCCCCTTCAAAGGCTGCCATTTTTGTTTGGGAGTTCGTACATGGAATTATTTTAACCCTTGACGATCTGCAGAAAAGAGGTCTTACAGTCACAAATAGGTGTTTTCTTTGTATGGCTGATGCAGAATCAGTCAACCACGTCCTTCTGCACTGCCCTTGGACAAGGAACTTGTAGAATTTGTTCTATCCTTTTGACTAGACAGTAGTGGGTTAGGACAAATTCAGTTGGAGGGGAGATTTGAGCTTGGAAAGGCATCAGAGCCACCAAGGAGAAACAAAAGGCTTTGAATCTCATCCCTCTTGCCATTTTTGTTGTGCTTGGAAAGAAAGAAAGAAATAAGTGAGCGTTTAAAATTCAACGACTCCATTTCAGACTTGCAAAGACTAGTGGATTGCTGCTGTCTCCAGCTGGCTTTGTGGGAAAATTGTTAATGATCATAATGTAATCCTTGATGTTTGTGACACTCTATAGAGTGGTTGGTGTTTTGTACCGCGGGTTGGCATCCCCTTGATGCCTTGCTAATATAATTTTCTCTTTACCGATAAAAAAAAAAGGGGCAGCCAGTGCACAAAGCTCCTGCGTATGCGGGGTCTGGGGAAGGGGCGGACCACAATGGATCTGACGGAAAAAAAAATCAAACATCCTTAATTCCATATTATCCAATAGGTCTCAAGCTTCTACATCCTTCTTAGGAATTTCTTCCTTGAGTATAGGCAGAAAATTCCATCCTTACACTAGTTTATGAACCAAACCATCATCTTCAAAAATGGAAACGTGCTCCAATCCTTCCAACAAGGATGGATGTCCGTACGATAAATCCCCTAGTGCATCAAGAAGAATCATAAACATATCCATATTGTTCTCGAATCTCATCCAAAAGCAAGCCCCCATCACAATCAAACTTCCTAAGGTCATCGCTATAATGTGTGAAAGGCCCCCCATTTTTTTACCTCCTTTCCTCGGCTAGCTTGTAGATCTTCCACAATACTTAACTCTCCTTTTAAATCTCCTTTTATTATCTTTAGCAATATCTCACCAGAGTGCTCTCTCTTCACTTCATGTAACTTCCTCATGTATGCACACTTCAAAATTGCCGTCTGACGAGCATAAAGCTCATCAACCTTAGATTTGTCAGAATTGAAACTTGAAATTAGCTCCCCCCCCCCCCCCCCCTCTCCTAAAACCAACATCTTCTCCATTGTTCATGTCCACACTAGCTTCTAGCGTCTCTATGAGACTAGAATCACCAAACAATATGAAATTGTTG
Source organism: Malania oleifera (assembly GCF_029873635.1). Taxonomy (NCBI): domain Eukaryota; kingdom Viridiplantae; phylum Streptophyta; class Magnoliopsida; order Santalales; family Ximeniaceae; genus Malania; species Malania oleifera. Next base: position 88,282,982 of record NC_080428.1, on the reverse strand, counting down.
TCATCTATGATCTTTGTTGCCATGAAATTGCTTCCAAACCAAGCTAATAGCGTCTTGAAATTGCTTTGAGTCATGATGTTTTTCCATGCATGCCTTGGTATGGATTTGGTCGTCGTTAACAAATGGTTGAGAATCCACCTTCCTTGTGCTTTGCTTCTATGATTTAAGATTGGAATTTAGGCTTACCCATTCACATGGCACAACAAGGAAGGATCGAGATCACCAATTTTCATATAATGGGTTTGTTTAAAAACATGGACGATCTGCAACAAACCCAAATGGGAAGAACCAGGAGAGTCTTGCAAGCTGTGAGAATGTTCTCTCCTTGACGTTGACGCAGCTAGCCTTTTGTGATTACGAGAATGGTGAACACCATTGAACACATTTCTCACATATTTTTTGTTTTAAAATCTATCTTTTTGCTAATTTAGACCTGCAATCGAATGGTAGACTTGACACCTCCATAGTTTTCAAGCCATATATCATGTTGATCCCTCGTATAGCCCCTTGCGATGCTGGCAGCAAGTCATAATTGGCTTTGGAATTCGCTCTACTCGATGAGCAACGGAGAGTGATCGATCGATTCTTAACCTAGTTGATTGATTCTCAAGCTAGTTGATTGACCATTTAACGAATATTAACCAATCAAAGAAGATGAAAATCTTCCTCGACAATTTTCTTCTCCGAGAATCCCTGTTCGACGGTTGGGGGAAATCTTTCTCCCCAAACTGATCTTAGTATAGTTGTCGTTCAGGAACACAAGTAGAACATCCCAATACAGTCGCCTCATGCGAGCTTTCAAGCTAAACACCCCTTCGACAACTCATATTTGGTTTCCAAAGGTGATCAGTCTACCATCTTATTTTATCTCGACTTCATTGGAGTTTTATTTTGGAAAAATTGTTTTGTGGGGGGGGGGGGGGACTTGTCGGGTAATATAAGCTGTTTGGGTAGGTAGGTCATTCGTCAGTGTGGGTTGAATGTAAAACCTTCTGTGCTAATTGTCTTGAGCCCTTAGAGTTTTTAGGGAGAAAGTTTTGATATATTGTTCTTAAGAAAGAGTAATTTATTTGGATTGTGAAGATATGAGGGGTAATTTGTGAAGGAAAACAAGATGTTGATGAACTTATTCAAGGAGACATATACTTTAAAGGGGGAGGAACTTGGGTTGATTAAATTGAGATTCAATGATTAAGGGAGATTTCATTGAATAAAGAAGGGGAGTGCATGAGGAACACGCAACGTTCTATGTGTTCCTGAGAATGAGAATTGTGAAGGTTGGAGGAATCTCTTTGAAGCACTTATGCAACTTTCTTGTCATTGTAATAAGCTTGTTGCCTTTAGATGTTCAGATTGTGGTTCCTTAAACATGATAAGATAGGAAAGGTTGATGGTGGAGCAGAGCTGGGGCTTGAGCTAATTGGAGAAGAGCACATTTATAGAAGTCGTCGACAATGTGTTGACAAGGGGAAGGATTGATTCGGGAAAGAAAGATGGGGAAGCCTGTGATTTTAGGAAAGGTTTTTAGAATTCCCTATCTAGCTTAAATTTTAATATTGCTTCCAAATTTAATATGAGGTTTGGTAGAGGGAAATTTGGGCTTGCAACCAATGGCCCTTGTACAACCACTAAATGGGTAATTAAAGGAAATGGGGGTAGCGGGCGAAGCCTTATCCAAAAAGGTGGTGGGTCCTTACCAGAGGATAAGATAATAAATGCTTATACTCAGTCCCAAGAGAACATTAAAGAGAAAAGTGAGGAGGGTAGTGAGGGCAGAACTAAGACAAAAATTAGTGAAGTAAGCCCTAAGGTAGAAAGGTTCATGTAGCATACTAAGAATGCCATCTCTGTGGAGAAGATGGAGCGATCTATAGACACGATGACAGAATCAGGGGGGAAGAAAGTTGATTCAAAAGGGGTAGGGATTTCAGATGATATACTTTTTTAAAGGAATAATTTTGAGGATCATTTACAAAAATCAGTTTAGCAGAAGTAGAGCAGTACCTTTTTCAAAACTAATCCAAGTTGTAGTGAGGGCTTGTTTTCTATTGAATGTGAAGATACTCAAATCGATGATGATGAGAGGTGTTCAGAAGCAAATGATGATCTCAACAGCTTTTGTGACATTGATTCTAGCTTATTAGTAGATTAGCTGTGAAGTGAGATAGAAATGGGAGGATAAAACAATTGGGAAGGACTTGATGGGGATTTGTGCTTTAACGATAGAACAGAAGAGTTACTATGGAGTAAGAAACTATCACTTCCACAACAACTTACATAGGAAGAGAGGCCTTTATTGTCTTGTGATTAGACTAGTGTTAGAAGGTTCTGTTAAGCACATATATGATCAGAGTAAAGCTTTGTTTGATGAAGGGATTTTGTACCTTGCTCTTGGGCCTATTCTTGAAACGGTGGTCGTTGGTGTTAGTCCTCTAGGTGTTGAGAGAGGTAAGGATGAGGAGACAGTGGATCTAGTGGGTGATTAGAAAAGGTATTCTTCCTCTTCTTGTTCAGTTCTTTTTTCTTCTGAGTCTCTATGCCACAATTAGGGGACTAATGGGGTGAGTGACTTTGGTTATGGCTAAGGGGCTAGTGAGAGGGACTATAGAGATGCAAACAAGCTCTTATATGATATGGGGTGTTAAAGCTAGCGAATCCTGTAGGTGTTGAGGTCAAGTTAGGGTTGAGCCAAAAACTTATGAGATGTAAAAAAAAGGTGGAGAAAGAATTAAAAAATATGGGTTCTTGCATTAATTATGAGGGAAGGAAGGGGACTAGGAAAGGGGATAAGCATGTTAGATTATGAGGATTATTAGTTGGGATGTTAGGGGTTTAGGTGATGCTAGGAAAATGTGTTAGATTAGGGAGGTTTTATTTAGGAACTCTCCTGATATTGAGACTAAGCTTGAGTTAGTAGACAGGGAGGTTGGTTGTTAGAGGGATTTGGGAAGGAATGGTGCGAGGATTGGGTTTTTGTACCCTGTCAGGGTGCCGCGCATTTTAGTGTTATGGGATACTCAATCTATTGTTAGAGTGGATAGTTTAATGGGTTTTTTTGTCTCTTTCATTCCTTCTCAAAATTTGAGGTAGGGGGTCAATGGTTGATTTCCTCTGTGTACGGTCCTTTTAGGCCTGCTCTTAAGGATTCCTTTTGGAATGAGCTTTATTTTGTGCCTGGTTTTTGCTTACCATGGTGGATTGTGGGTGGGGATTTTAATGCAGTTAGTTTCCCCTAGGAAAAGAAGGGGGTGGTAAAGTTAATGCATTAATGTAGAAGTTTGATTTGGTTATTAGGGAGTGTGGGTTGAGGGATCTTCCCTTGGGTAGCGCCAATTTAATGTGGTCAGTGGGTGTAGAATTGATAGGTTCTTGTTTTCTAATGAATGGGAGGAGTTTCCTAATCTTTCTCAAGTAGTATTAGCCAAACACATGTCTGATCATTTTCCTATTCTATTGGAATCTAGAAAACTTACTTGAGGTCCTACCTTGTTTAGGTTTGAGAATATGTGGTTAGACCATGGATCTTTTTAATCCTTGGTTAGGGATTTGTGGAGTGAGGATGTGGAAACGGGTTGGGAGGGGTTTAGATTCGTGAAGAAGTTGAAGAGGTTGAAAGATAAATTGGAAGTATGGGATAGGGAGGTGTTCGGAGATATAAGGGTTAAAAACTTTACTATTATAGGTGATTTGGAAGAGTTGGAGAGAAAAGGAGTGACACTTGTTGTATTACAATATTAATGTTGGATGTTTCAAATAAAAAAAATATTTGTTTAATAAATATTATATAATAGTCGTTGGTTTTATTTTAATTAAGCATGCGTTGAATTTAAGATATTAATTTTAACGTTTTAAAATAATAACCACTGCTTTAACAGTTTTCGTATTTATGATGTTGGAAGTTATACCTAATTTTACCTATATAAACTGTGATCCAATTTCATCTCAAGATACATTTTTCTTCTTCAAAATTACTTTAGCTTCTATTTTTTCTTGAGATTTATATTTTGTTGGGGAAACTAAATGACACTCCATCTCCTATAGCTCTGGTGTTTGTAAGTGCACACAAAATCGAGCCAGCTAAGTAATCTTGGAAGTTGTGTGCGCAGTGAGTAGCATCGAGAAATGTTGTCCGTAGGCGCGAAATCGGATTTAAGGACAATGGTCCTTCCATGCCTAAGCTTTTGATAAGTATTTGTGTTTTTTTATTTAATATTAATTTTATTAGTAAAAATTTTTCCTTCTATTATATTTCCAACAACACTTTCGAGGGAAGAAGATGCTAAAAGGATTTCATTGAAAAATGAATTGGAACAGTTGATTTTTAAGGAAATCAGAAGTTGGAGGCAAAAGAAGAAGTTTTGGTGGGTTAGAGACGGAGACTGTAATTCTAAATTTCCATATTACGGCTAATGGAATAATGAGATAGAATTTGATTAGGGAGATGGAGGTGGATAGGGGGGGTTATAATCATGGACATTGATAGAATTGCTTCGGAAATCACATATTTTTATTATAATCTGTATTCTGAGGAGGATGAGAATAGACCAATGGTGGAAGGATTAGAGTGGGATCCTTTACCTGATTATGAGATAGCTTGGGCCACAATTTTTGGGATTGAGAGGGATAGAGCTCCAAGGCCAAGTGGTTTTAATTTAGCTTTTTATCAAGATTGTTGGATGGTGGTGAAGAATGACCTTATGAAGGTTTTCAATGAATTTTATTGGAATAGGGTTCTTAGCAAGAGTATTAATTCTACTTTTATCACTTTGGTGCCTAAGAAAAATAGGTCCATGAAGATTTCTGATTATAGACTAATTTTCTTAATTTATAGTGTTTATAAAATAATCATTAAAGTGCTAGCAAATAAGTTGTGTGCTGCTTGATAGGACTATTTCTAAAACCCATAGTGCATTTGTGGGTACATAGATTGTGGATGCAATTTTAATTGCTAATGAAACCATTGAGGATATCAGGAGAAGGAAGAAGAAGGGGCTTGTTTTTAAGTTGGATTTTGGAAAGTCTTATGATGGAGTGAATTGGAAATTTTTGGATAAGATTTTAGTGAGGAAGGAGTTTTGACAAAGATGGCATGATGAGATGGTGTATGTCTAATGTGAAAGTTGCGGTGATAGTGAATGGTGAGCCTAAATCTTAATTTTGGGCCATTGGGTGGATTAGACAAAGAGATCTTCTTTCTCCGTTTTTGTTTGTGTTAGTGGTAGATGTTCTTAGTGAAAAGGTTTAAATGTCAGGGAGGAGATTATGATTTCTCATCTTTAGTTGCGGATGATATTGGTTTTTTTCTTGGTGGACTATAAGTCTTATGTTCTTAATATAGTGAGGCTTCCTTAAATTTTTGGAAGGGTATCAATGTTGAAGATTAATTTGGCAAAGATTGGAATTGCGACTATTAACGTGCCTTTAGAGAGTGTTAGGTAATTAGCCTTGGAAGTTGGGTGTGCAGAGTTGGTGTGGCCGATGTCCTATTTAGGGTTTTTTTTTTTTTGGGGGGGGGGGGGGAATCCTAGAATAGATTGTTTTTGGGATCTGGAGGTGGAGAGAGTGTCGAAGCGGTTAGACGGGGGAAAAGGAGCCCTTTTTTCTTTGGGAGGGAGGATTACTCTAATTCAGGCTTGTCTTTCTAGTATTTTGTTGTATTTTCTGTCTATTTTAAAAATCCCAATGGAAGATTGAGATAATTATGAGAGATTTTTGTGGTCAGCAGTAGGGGGTTTTAAGCATCATTTAGTGAATTGGGAAGTGGTGTGTAGGACTTAGGTAGGGTGGTTTGGATCTTGGAAATTTGGTGTCGAAGAACATGGCTTTTTTGGCTAAGCAGCTTCAGCGGTTCCCATTAGAGGTTTCCTCCTTGTGGCATAAAGTTGTCAAAAGTATATTTGGGCTTTATGGGAATGGGTGGGATACTAATTTAGGTTCTAGATGTTCTTCAAAAAGCCCGTGGAAAGCTATTTCCTAGATTTATCCTCTCTTTATTCCCCACGCCAAATTTATGATGGGCTAGGGTTGCAACATCCGTTTGTGGAAATATATATGGTTAGCGAATGTTGTTTTGGCCACCTTGTTTCCTTGTTTATTATGTTTGAGCTCAGGGCAAAATGATCCTGTTGCTTCTTTTATTTTGGATTTGGGTGGTCCTCTACCTTCCTGGGATTTTAGTTTTAAGAGAGCCTTGAATGATATCGAAACTATTGAATTATTTTATTTGTTGGTTATGTTGAACAATTGTAGGATGTTTTCTTAGGATGATAGTTGATCTTGGTTGTTGGATTCCTCGAGTGTTTTTTGGTGTAAATCTTTGTTTGATTTCTCAGTCGGGACCAATCCTTCCTTTCCACTCTACAAAGTAATCTAGAAGGCCAAAATCCCCCTAAAATCAAGGCATTTCTTTGGTTGGTTGTGCTTAATAGAATAAATACCAATGACTTGCTGCAGATGAGGAGACCATTAAGGGCTTTATCCCCTGATATATGTGTGCTTTGTTTCAGTCGTTCAGAATTTTTTTTTCATTTCTTGCATTGTGATTTTGCACAGAAAGTTGGGAATATGTTATTTAATTATTCTGGAGAAAGTTAGGTTTGTTTGAGAAAAGTGGAGGAGTTCTTTGCAATATCTTTTCTAGAGTTTGGAAAGCAGATGGAAGGTATTGCTTTATGGATATGTGCTTTATTTGCAGTACTATGAGGCTTGTGAAAGGAACGTAATCTACATATTTTTTTAGGAAAGAAGACTCCATATTGGTAGGTGTGGGAGAACATGCTTTTTATGGCTTCTTTGTGGTATGTGGGCAATGGAAATTTTAAGGGACGTGTTTGACAGATGTTCAATGGGATTGGAAGTCCCTTCTAAGGGTGTGCTGATTTGAGTGTTCTGTATTTTTGTGTTTTCCTTTTTTAATTCTGTCTTTGTGGAGATTTCCAGGTTTGATTAAAGAGATGTTTTCTCTTCTGATTGTACATTCTTTCTTTATCTAATGAATCTCTTTTTATATATATAAAAAAAAAGAAGCTGAATCATTATTGTGAAAACTATGGACTTGTTCAATTAAATGGCCCCACTTAATTAAAAAAGATCTCCCTTTTCAATTACCTGGCCCAAGTCCAAAATCAGGAGCGAACATCCTGGTCCAAAATCATATGGGACCCTGCTTGGAGGGCACTCTGACAAAGACGTTAGACTTTTGAAAAGGGAGAATGTCATAGCCTCACGTTGGATGTGTACTAGGGATATCTTGGGCTTATAAGGTTGGTTTAGGCTCCAACAACGTGAGGCGCCTTTTATAGGACAAATCCATGAGGCCAGCTGGCCAAAGTGTATGATACCTCACCGGAGTTGGGCCCAAGACTGTTACAGCTGGTCTTATAGCCATCTTATTGAAATTTCTTTTCAATTTCAAGAGTATTTTATGAACGCACAACACACCCAAAGCACTCATCCATTTTACTTAACCTGAATTTAACTCTATTTTTTACATCATCTTCAATCTCTTCTTTTACTTGCATGATAGATCCAAGGTATCTTAATTTACTATTACTATTAATTTTTTGATTATCAAGTTTAATCTCATCTGCAATATTCCCCCTTACATGGCTGAAGTTACATTTTGTATACTCTGTTTTTATTTCTACTCCTACTTTCATCAATCAAAATAATATCATCTGAAAACAACATACACCATGGGATCTTGTTTTGGATATCCTAGTGAGTTCATTGATCATTAAAGCAAAAAATGAAGGCTCAAAGTACAACCTTGATGTATACATATTGTAATTGAAAATTCTCTAGACTCTCCTCCTTCACTCCTAACACTAGTTGTTACTCTCGTAAATATCTTAATGACATCAGTATATCTACTGCATACTCCCTTCTTTTCTAAAACTCACTGAATAACTTCCCTAGGTACTTTATCATGGGCTTTGTCTAGGTCAATAAAATCCATTGCCAGCCCCATTTCTTTTCCCTAAACTTTTCCATTAACCTTCATAAAAGATGAATAGATTCTGTTGGATCGCACAAGCATAAAACCAAATTGATTCTTTGAGACCCTTGTTTCTAATATTATTCTTTGTTTAATTTCCCTTTCCCACAGTTTAATTATATGACTCATTAGTTTGATTCTGCTATATTTATTACAATTTTGAATATCACCTTTATTTTTATTTTTTATTTTTTATTTTTATATGCGTATTTTAATGTGCTTTTCCTCCAATCCTTCAGCATTTTCTTGGTTTTCATAATAGTGTTTAATAGATTTGTTAACCATATACTTCCAAATTCCAAGATCCCCTAAACATTTTTAAACTTCAATTGTGATCTTAGTACTGATATTTGAATTGATCTAGAGGAGCTTGTCGTCTTTGCTGTATCGTAGTATTTAGAAGGCCAAAGTTCCTATAAAATTAAATATTTTATTTAGGCAGTCATTCTAGGGTTAATACTAACAATCTGTTTCAGAGTAGGAGGCCTTCTAAGCTATTATTGGGGGACGTGTTCATGCTCTGCTTTGATGGTTCTGAATCTTCCCTTGAAAATTGTCCGTTTCCCAATTTGGTGGAGGATATGTTGGCCATATTTGGTTTCTTTATGGGCTATTGCTGCAGCTTGTTTCAAGGGAATGTGTTTAGACGATGTTCAATGTGATTGCTTGGCTGTTTTATATTGACTGTATTCTTTTTACCTCCCTTAGTTTTTCGGATTTTCTTTGGAGGACTCCTTATTCACCGTTGCAATTCTTTCTTCCTCAATATTTCTTCTTTTCCTATAAAGAAATATTTTGAAAAAAAATGTTGAAATTAATCATAGGACATTAAAGTTTGAAATAAATCTTTTGAAAGTGGTAAATCAATAAGGGAAACTTAAGTTCTTGTTCTCTTTAAGAAAATCTCTTCTTTTATTTGAAGAGAGTTGTGTGTGTCCAGAGTTGGTAAGAGGATTTTTTGGCTATCTCATTTTCTGGTTTTGGGAGTGGTAAAGATGGATCAGCTGTGTGGAGCTGTGTGATTTTTGCCATTTTGTGTGGAGTATTTTAGAGTGGAATTCTCATGTGATGATGTCATTGTATGCTTTGGGATTGGATTCAGTGTCTGGCCTCATATGGGCCTTTTCAGCAGGCTATTTCAGAGGAGTCTCTTTTCTAGATTTACAGCGTGATTGATGGGCAAAGCTGTGCTGTATATACATAATATTTGTTTTATTTATATTATATATATATATATATATTCTTTTTTGATCCCTAGAAAAAAAAGAAATTGAAAATTCAATGTAAAAAATAATGTACACTTCATGTACTCAAATAGAGTGAACAATGCATAGGGGGATGGATGTTGTGCGCATGAATCATTTTTTTCCCTGCCCTGTGGCAGATGAAATATGTGGGGACAGCTGTTATGATTTTGAAATCTGGATCTGCCCCTGCCCTGTGCAGCCTAAACCTTCACTGAGTTACCCAAGCCTTAGGTTTGTACGCATCCGTGTGCACACAAAATTGCATTTATATAACCATTCCTATGGAAAAATTGAATATTCTGCTGAAATATAATGTGTCACCTCTAGATGTTTGCCTTTGCACTCTGCTGCTAAAGTTATTTTCTAAAAAAAAAAAAAAAGGTACTCTGGGCCTTCTGGCATAGTACTGACCTAATTAGAACACCAGTTTGTAAAAGCAAAATGTATATTTTCTTCTTAGAGGATCATAAGAAGTTTTTGTAAATGTGCTCACCATTTTGTGACTTCTTGTGTTTCTGGTTGAAAGTGAATTTAGGGAAAGTGAGTTTGAGGTGCTAATCTAGAGGTGATAAATCTTTGGAGTTGGCTTCTTTAGCAGGGTGTGCCATCCTTTACTGACCTTTGCTTTAGTTGTTGAATGACAGTCTTAGGTTGGTGGACTTTTCGGCTTCTGTGGCGGAGAAGGTGTCTAAGTATCTTGATGGGTGTAAGGGAGCCCTTTTTTCTTTGGGAGGGAGGATTACTCTAATTCAGGCCTTGCCTTTTTTGTATTCTGTTATATTTTCTTTCTATTTTTAAAATTCCAATGGGAGTTGCTAGTAGGATTGAAAGAATTATGAGAATATTTTCTTCGGTTAGGGGTAGCGGGTTCTAGGGATCATTTGGTGAGTTGGGAGGTGGTTTGTAGGACGAAGAGGGAGGGTGGTTTGGGTCTTGGAAATTTGGTGTCTAGGAACATGACTTTTCTAGCTAAATGGCTCTGGTGGTTTCCACTAGAGGTTTCTTTATTGTGGCATAAAGTTATCAAAAGTAAATTTAGGCTTGATGGGAATGGATGGGATACTAATTTGGATTTTAAATCCTCTTCAGAAAGTTTGTTGGCCCTAGAGTCAAGTCTAGAAGGGGGGAGGGTGAATAGACTCTTTTGCGTATTTTTGCTTCTCTCTACAAGATATGAAATCTTGGCAAGATACAAATGATTATATCACAATATATATAATTTAAACCATGCACAAGATATAAATTAAAAAGTAGGGAAGAAAAGCTCAACAAACAATATTAATGTGGTTCATCCCCTTGCCTACGTCCACACCTTGAGACACACTCAAGGATTCTCAATCCACTATCCGATTTCCTTCAACGGTGGAGAATCCTTTACACCACAAGGGAACAAATCCCTTTACGCTCACACAGAGCCTTTCCAAGGGAACAAATCCCTTAATGCTTACCCAGAGCTTTCACACGGGAACAAATCCCTTTTGCTCACACAGAGCCTAAATAAGGGAACCAATCCCTTTAACATGTGGTTCACAAAGAACCCTTACAAGATGAATATGATTTACAAAAATAATGCTCCTTGAATGAGTTGATATTTGATACAATGAAAACCTCTCACAATCTCTCAAAGTAATGAATCACAACAAGATTAGAGAGCAAGAGAGATATTGAGCACAAAAATGATGAACTAGAATGTAGTGTGCTTGAAAATGATATAATACTTTGAAAACTAGCTGTTTATAGCCATTGAGTTTTGAATCCCAATGCAAACTGTTGACGGATTTCCCAAACTGTCGATGGTATCCCCTCAAACTGTTGCATTCATGCCGAAACCCATTTAACTCTTTGCCTGAAACTGTCGAAGCATGTGGGACAAACCGTCGACGGTTTGCCCTATTTCTTCACAAACTTGATATTTAGGTGCTTAATCATGGTTTTAACCTAACCGGGACCAAGTCTATAAAAGTTTTCAATACTAAGATCATTTAAAACTTGTCCCATATTAAAATTCATTTGAGTATAGGATATTTTCATAAAACTTATTGTTTTGTCTTTGAAAACTCATAAGTATGAAACTTATGATTTGGTGATATCCTATATACTAGTATGCATATGCAATTGCTCAACTCTTGCTCAATAAACATACGTGAAACAGAACCACAAGAGTTACAGCAAATACTACCTCAAACACTCCCCATTACATATGATTCTACATTAGCTTTCATTGGTATGTGCTTGAGATCTCCCGAGTGAGTGTCCTTTTGATCTTTGCCTATTTGAGTGTTCGCTTGATCTTTGCCCTAAAACCCGTATCTGAATGATTTGGCCACTTGTACCTGTCACAGCTTAGTATGTAAAGATTAGTTTAACTTAGAACCGCTAATGGGTTGTTATCATCAAAACACGGCAATTAGGATTATGTAGCCACTAAGGCTAACAAAGTCCGTGGAAAGCTATATCTCAGATTTACCCTCTTTATTCCCCATACAAAATTGTCTTGGTTTAGGGCTGTAATATCTTTTTTTGGAAAGATCTATGGATGGGGAATGTTGGTTTGTCCACCTTTTTCCTCACCATTTTCGCTTGAGCTCAAGGCAAAATGATCCCATTTCTTTGTTTAGTGTAGACTTGGGCAGTCCTTTACCTTCATGGGATTTTCACTTCAGGAGAGCCTTGAATGATAGGGAAATTATTGAATTATCTTCTTTGTTGTTTATGTTGCATAATTTTCAGGTATCTTCCTGAGATCATAGTTGATATTGGTTCTTGGATTCTTCAGGAGTTTATTCTTGTAAGTCTTTCTTCGAATTCTTGGTCAGGACAAGTTTATCCTTTTGACTCTACAAGGTTATATGGAAGGTCAAAATTCCCCTGAAATCAAAACATTTCTTTGGTTGGTTGTGCTTAATAGGATATATGCTAATGATTTGCTGCTGATGACTGATGAGGAGACCTTTAAAGGCTTTCCTTCCTGATATATGTATGCTTTTCTTTGATTGTTCAAAGTCTCACATCTTTTTTTGTGCCGTGATTTTGCATGGAAGGTTTGGATCAAGTTATTCAATTACTTTGAAGAAAGCTGGGTTTGTCCTAGAACAGTGGAGGAGTTTTTGGCGATTTTTTTTTTGTGGGTTTTGGGAGGAAGAAGGAATTGCGTTTTGGAAATGTGCTTTATTTGCAGAGTTTTGGGGTTTGTGGATGGAACGTAATCTGTGTATATTTTCTGGGAAGAAGTTACCATATTGGTTGGTGTGAGAAAAGATTCTTTTTATGGCTTCTTTGTGTTTTGAGGGCTGTGAAAATTTCAAGGGAATGTGTGTTTCAGATGTTCAGCGCAATTGGCTGTTCCTTCTTAGGGCATCTTGAGTTTCTTTTGTCGTTTTTTATTTTTGTGTTTTTTTCCTTTTCTGGTTTTCCCGAGGATTACCGGATTTTTCTAAAGGATGCTTCCTCTCCTGATTGTTCATTATTTCTTTATCTAATGAATTTCTTTTTCTATCAAAACAAAAAGGTATTTTGATGGGTGGAATGGTGCTTGCTTTTCTTTAGGTGGTAGGGCAACTCTCATTTCAGTCTCACCTTTCTAGTATTCCTCTTTACTTTCTGTCTATTTTTAAAGTTCCTTTTGGGATGGCTAGGACTATTGAGAGAATCACAAGATACTTTCTTCGGTCTGTGGTGGGGGAGAAGAAAGATCATTTACTTAGATGGGAGGTGGTGTTAAGGTCTAAAAAATAGGGTGGTTTGGGCCGTGGGAATTCTGTGTCTAAAAACATTACCTTAATGAGTATATGGTTATGGAGGTTTCCTTTAGACGAGAACTCACTTTGTCATAAAGCAATTAAAAGTAAATTTGGCCTGCAAGGTAAAGGATGGGTTACTAATATAGGTTTTACATCTTCTTGTGATAGTCCTTGGAGATTTATATCTATGCTTTATCCACATTTTATTCCTCATTCCAATTTTGAAGTGGGCACTGTGATGAGTTTTCGTTTTTGGGAGATCTCATGGGTAGAGGATTCAACTCTTTTCCATATTGTTTCCCCATTTTTATGTTTTTCTTCATTACATAATGGCCTTATTTCTTCCTTTTGGCTTTCTAATGGGGAGAAGTTTTTGTGGGATTTTCATTTCTGTGGATCTTTGAATGATAGAGAAGTGGAGGAGTTGTGTTTGTTGGGTTTGTTGGAGGGCTGCCTTCCCAATAGGGAGAATGCGAGGAAGTGGGTGCTGGAGCCTTCAGGAGAATTTTCTTGCAATTCTTTCTTTTGAGTTCGTGACTCGAGAATGTCCTTTTCTGAAAGGGCAATGTTCCCTCTAAAATTAAGGCTTTTATTTGGTTGGTTGTTTTTGATACAGTTAAAAATTAATCTGTTGCAGAGCAGGGGCCCTTCTAACTTCTAAGGCAATTATCTCTGGATGTTTTTGTTCTTTGCTTTGATAGTTCTGAATCTGCCTTTCATTTGATTTTGCATTGTTCTTTCTCTTGGAGGATTTGGAACAAGTTATTTGGTTTTATTGGGGAAAGTTCAGTTTCTCCAGACTCTGCGGAGTATATGTTGGCTATTTCTTTTTTGGGGCTCAGAATGGGCAAAGATAAGGCTGCTCTTTGGAGATGTGGTTTGTTTGCTGTGTTGTGGGGGTATTTGGATGGAAAGGAACAATCACATTTTAAGGGGAAGAAGGCTTATTAGGCTTTCATTTGGGATATGATTCAGTATTTGGCTTCTTTGTGGGCTGTTGCTGCTGATTGTTTCAAGGGATTATGTCTTGAAGATGTTCAGGATGATTGTTAGCTGTCTTGTATTAATTGTTTTATTTTTCTTCTTCTGTTTCTCTTTTTTTTCTCTCTTGGAAGATTCCTTACTCTCCTGTATTGTATATTATTTATCTATTAATATATTTCTTTTTCAATAAAAAAGAAAAAAAAATCTTGCATAAAATTACTTGTCAAAGTGTTTCAAATTTTCTAATATTAGATAAAGGTACTTGGAAATCCTCCTTCCAAGTTGCCGTAAGGAAAGGGGGTGATATCCTAAAGGCTTGAAATTGTGAAGTTCTGTTTTGAATTTGAGCTGATTTGGAACTCTTTAATATTTAAAGCATAAACTGATAAAAAGTTAATTGCAGGGGTTACTGGAAGGGGTTAGCCATTCATTTACAAAAAATTTCCATTTCATTGACTCGGTGAAGGCGTACCTTTCATATGCTTTGTTGCGAGCAGCAGTTTCTCAATCTCCAGTTATTTTTCAGGTTTAATTCTACGCCTGTGATGTACTTCTTCCCTTCATCGAGTTATTGGAGGTTACTCATGTTGTTTACAATTTTGCATTCATTTTCTGACAGTATGCAACTGGAATTTTCTCAGTGCTTCTGTTGCGATTCAGGGAAAGTCTTAAAGTATGTTGATTGTTCATTTGCAGCTTATTCTTTTCTCTGTCAATTTTTTTGCTTGATTTTCTGTTTGTTCTCTGTGCCTTTTCTTCCAGGGTGAAATTGGCATTTTTTTCCCCTTGATAGTTCTGCGGTCATTGGAGGTGTCAGATTGCCCCCCAAACCAAAGAATGAGTGTTCTCCAGTACATTTTCTCTCTGACTATATGATAACTGCTTCTGACAATTTATGTTAGTTAAATTGCTCAGACGTGCATGCTGGGATTTCAGTGTCTGTTGTTTCTAGCCATGGATTTGATCAATTTCTCTGTAATCTTTTGACTAAATTTACCTTTGCAGGATGCTTGAAAAAGTTTGCAAGGATCCCCAGATGCTCTTTGATGTATTTGTGAACTATGACTGTGATCTTGAGGCACCAAACTTGTTTGAACGCATGGTATAACTGAAAGGATTAATAGAGGATACTGCTTTTTGTTCATTTAGGTTTTCATTTAAAGATCTGAATATGCCGTTAGACACATGTTTTTGTTTCTGACATTAGGTGACCACATTATCTAAAATAGCTCAAGGGAGTCAAAATGCGGATCCAAACTCTGTTGCTGTATCCCAGGGAGCGTCAATTAAAGGTTCATCACTTCAGGTATGTTTCTATGCTGACCCATTCTTCTGAAGTTTGCTAAGGTGGTTTGACATTGTGAAGGTGTATGATTTTTGCAGTTTTGTGGGGGACTTGGATGGAGTGGGTTGCTTGATTTTTTGTGGAAAAGAAATTATGCTTTGGGATAGGATTCAGTATCTGGCCTCCTTGTAGTCTTTTGCAGCAAGATGTTTTCAAAGAAGTTCCATTTTTAGATTTACAGCATGATTGCCTGGCTATTTTCTGTTTTGATTTTTTTGATATTCTTTGTTTTTTATTCTTTTATCTTTTAAGGTGGATTTCTTATGCTCTTTGTTGTACTTCTTCTCCTTAATAAAATCTCTTCTTTTTTAATAAAAAAGTTGCATATATGATTTTTCTTATGCCACCCTTTTTGCTATTATGCTAATAGAAATTTCTGGTTATCTTGCAACATTTTATAGTGCCTTGTAAATGTGCTTAAATCATTGGTTGATTGGAAGAAGTCGCATAGAGAATTAAACAAGCTGAGTAAAAGAAATCAGTCTTTGGAGGGAGAAGTTTCAGGCAGAGAATCTATTGAGGTAAAAGGCAGGGAAGATGTACCTGGTAACTTTGAGAAGGCAAAGGCTCATAAATCTACTCTGGAAACTGCCATCTCCGAGGTTACTAATCTGATTTTAACTTAACTGCTTTATATGTTGGGAATTGATGTTAGTTGCAAACTAGAACAACATTTCGATTATTTCCTGCTGATTGAAGTGCTACATGATGCAGATACTGATTTTAAAAAAAATATGTTTCTTGCTATCTATTTTTATTCTAAATTTATATCAAAGGACTAACGGTTTGAATTGAAATTAACAGTTCAACAGGCAACCAGGAAAGGGTGTAGATTATCTGATATCAAATAGGTTGGTGGAAAATTCACCTGCATCAGTGGCTGAATTTTTTAGGAATACTTCCAGTTTGGACAAGGTGATATTTCTAGATCTGTTATTTATTTAATTTCAGAATTAAATTGTAATTTTGTATCCTTTGGAATTCGCAGGCTATGATTGGGGATTACTTGGGTCAACATGAAGAGTTTCCCCTTGCTGTTATGCATGCTTATGTAGATTCTATGAAGTTTTCGGGAATGAAGTTTGGTGCTGCCATACGCGAATTTCTTAAGGGATTCCGACTTCCAGGGGAAGCTCAGAAGATAGATCGTATCATGGAAAAGTTTGCTGAGCGGTATGGAGTTTGGGTGTGTTTGTGTATGCGTGGTAAAAAAATTCATAGTTAGTTGTATCTAGTATATATGGGCTTTTTGATCCCTTTTTATTTTCAACCTATGGCTAAGAACTTCTTGTGATTTGTTTTCCTTAATTCTGAGTGCCTCCAAAGCAAAATAAAAAGTAACATCCGAACAGCCTCTAACTAAAAGTATCCTGAAAGATATCAAATGGAAAGGCACAGCAAGGCTAAGGACCCAGCTTTGTTGGGAAACAAATATGTATTGTATTAATCTAGATTCTTTCATTAATTTTGGATGCAGGTCTGATAGGAAAAACATAAAATAGCATGAAAATAAAGAGAATTAAAGTGAGAACACAGGGAGATAATTAAAGGGAACTGGAGTTCTTAATTTAATTTATGCAAATTTCCTTAAGATGTGTGTGCTAAAGCTTTTTATATAGGCTAATCTAATTAGAGAGCAAATGAAAAATATATAATATTAAATCTCTTAAGAATAAGAATTTCAAAATAAACCATAATATGTATATATGAATAAAATTGATAAATTTTCTTTAGTTGGTTTTTAGCTGTTTACTGGAGGATGTTTTATGCTCCAAATCTTGTATTCTAGTTGCTTTTCTAATGAATGAATTCTTATAATAAAAATAAAACTGCAACAAAAAACAACAACAAATCAACCCGGAAGTCCCACTAGGTGGGGTCGGCTACATGAATCCTTTTCCGCCAATTTATGCAATCATGAACAATTACCTTTAACAACTTCAGGGCTATTAAATCCTTACTCATTGTCTCATTCTAAATTATTTTAGGTCTACCGTTATCCCTTTTACTGCCCCTCATAGTAACCAAGGTCTTAAATTTCGATTTCGACTCAAATTTCGAAGCTCCAAAAGTACGGAAATTTCGACGAAAATTTTGATTTTGATTTGAAAAAATAACAAAAATTAGTAGTAAAGCGTGGAATTCTTTGTGAAACTTTAGAAATGGTTAACAAACATAATAATATAAGTTTTAGGACTAATATATTACAAATTAAATACATCTATGTTTTGTATGAGGTGGAAAAGTTGTAAAATAGTATGTGTATCAAACATATTTGTAAGATAATGTACATTAAACATATTCAGTTAATACAAATGAAATTCATTAATCATTTAAATATTATTTAATATACAAATAATGACAATTTAGACATGAATGGTTAAATAAATGTTACTGTAAGTTTATTTTTTCATATAATTTCAAAAGCACTTGTAATAATCTTTTATTTTGATGAAATAAATAAAATAAATTAAGATAGAAATTTCACTTCACTTATAAATTTCTTATTTGAATTCTGACGAAATTTCATCGTATAGTTAAATTTTCAACAAGTTTCACTAAAATTTTAAGATTTCGATAAATTTCGGATGATTGGTTAAGATTTCGACGAAATTATGCAAGATGAAAATCGACTGCCATTTCGATTTCGAGGGTGACAGAAACAGGAAATTTCAACGGAAATTTCAACAATTTCGTGGAAATTTAAGACCATGATAGTCACTAACGATGAGGGGGTGTTTATCTAATGCTTTTTTCTTTTTTATTATTAATGGAGGGCCTAAATCTTGGTTCAAGGCTTTGAGGGGGGGTTAGACAAGGAGATCCCCTCTCTCCTCTTCTGATTTTTCTTGTGGTAGATGTTTTGAGATTGGCTTTAGAGATGTAGATAGATGTTTTGTGATTGTGATTGGGGTGGGAAGTGGGAACTCAGTGGGTTTGGTTTGCTGATGAAACTATTTTTATTTTTTATTTTTTATTGGGAGTCTCTTGTAAATGTTCTTGCTATTTTGTAATTGTTTGAGATGGTCTCTAGTTTAAAAGAAAATTTGGGGAAGAGTGGGTTATTGTATTAATTTGGTTATTTCTAGATCTTAGGAATTGTCCTCTTTAGTTAGGCTTGGTATTCTTGATTGGGCTTTAAATTATCTGGGTGTGCCTCTAGTTGGTAATCCTAGATTACTTGGGTTGTGGGATACTATGGTGGAGAAGATGTCTAAGAGGTTGGATGGGTGCAAGGGTGCTTTCTTTTTTCTTTTTTTATTTATTTTTTATTTTTTATCTAGGCTTGCTTGCTAGTATTCCTCTTTATTTTCTATCTTAGAATGCCTATCAGGACAACCAGTAGTATTGAGAAGATCATGAAAGGCTTTCTTTGGTCCTGGGGCGGGGGAGAATAAAAATCATTTGGTTAGTTGGGAAGTTATTTGTTGATCTGAAAAGGAGAGAGAGTGGGTTAGTTTGTGACTGAACATTGCTTTAATGGTAAATGGTTGTGGCTATTTCCCTCAGAGGAGTCTTCACTTTGGCACAAAGTTAAGAGTAAATTTGGCCCATGGGATTTATGGTGGGATGCTAATTTGGGTTTGAGATGTTCTTGTGATAGTCTTTGGAAGGGTACTTCACTGTTATATCCTCTTTTTATTCCTTAAAGAAATTTTATTGTGGAAATGGGTATTATGTTCGGTTTGGGGAAGACATTTGGGTGTGGGGCTCTTTGCTTTATTTATCTTTTCCCCATTTGTTTAGATTGTCCGCTTTGCGCAATAAATCAATATATTTTTGTTTATTTCTAAGGGGGCTGGTTTCTATTGGGATTTCATATTCTTAGGGCTCTAAATGATAGGGAGGTTTTTGGAGCTTGTCTGCTTATTAAGTTTGTTGGATGCTAGGTTCCTTCTGCAATGGAAAGACTATTGTTCTTGGATTCTTGATTTTCCTGGGAGTATTCTTGTAGAGCTTTTTCATCAGCATTTAACCAATAAAAGCTTGTCTTTCCTGCTTCATAGATCCATTTGAAGGCTGAAGTCACCTCTAAGATTTGGCTTTTTATTTGGTTGGTTGTGTTTGATGGAGTTGACACTAACAATCTGTTGCAGAGTAGGAGGCCTTTTAAGAATTTATCTCAGGATGTTTGTTTTCTTTATTTTCAAAATGCTCATTGGGAGTGTTCTTGTAGATCTTTTTCATCAGCAATTTAACCAATAAAAGCTCTTCTTTCCAGCGTCATAGATCCATTTGGAAGGCTGAAGTCCCCTCTAAGATTAAGGCTTCTATTTGGTTGGTTGTTCTTGATATAGTTAACACTAACAATCTGTTGCAGAGTAGGAGGCCTTTTAAGGATTTATCAGCATGTTTGTTTTCTTTGTGTTCAAAATTCATACTCTGTTTCTTGGCTTCTTCTTCATTGCATTCTTTTCTTTTTGGTTGGGGGAAAGAGGGGGGGGGGGGGGGGGGGGGGCTGGGTGGGTGTGTGGAACAGTTTTGGGTGATTTGGAGAGAAGTGGGTGTGTCCAGAGTCGGGGGAAAAATTTTTGGCTAGTTTTTAGGTTTTGGAAGGGGTAAGAATGCGTTGGCCTTGTGGAGGTGTGCAATTTTTGCAGTTTTGTGGGGGGATTTGGTTGGAACAGAACACTTACTTTTTAGGGGAAGAGGATTGTTCAGTTATGCTTTGGATAGGACTCAGTATTTGGCTTCCTTCTGGGTTTTGGCGGTTGGGTGTTTCGATTGGGGTTTTTTGTTTTCAGATTTATAGTTTAATTGGTTGGCTTTGTTGTTTTGTTTTGTCCTGATTTTGTTTTTACTTTCTCCTTGTATCTTTAAAGGAGGGTTTATTAGGCTCCGTGTTTTATGGTTACTTGTTTTATAGTTCATTGAACACACTCCACCAGCTGCGTTCTTTTCTATTTTCTTTTATTGGATAAGGAGAGAAGGAAATAATGACCAGTTGTTTGGTTCAAGGAAACTTTGATGATTTCTCGGATATGAAATGGGAATCCTTGATACCCACATTTGTTTCATTCTAGGAATCCTATCTGGTGTGCATATGAGTATTCCTAAGGAACCATTACACTCACAATATTCCCTTAAATGTTTTGATTATCCGGACTCCAATGGGAATGGCATCCTATTCATAGGAATTGGATTCCAGTCCTGATTCCTTGAACCAGATGCCTGGTAGTGGTAAGGGCACAACGGTGGTGCAACCTAAGTAGAAAAAGAGAGATTTACTTGAATAAAAGAACCTATGGCATGACCATATATAAAATTCTGCCTTCTAAACTAAAAATTAAGCTCTTTCTGCTACTATTTATTTCTGTAAATTAGTTTATTGATAATATTTTATTTTATTTTATTGTAATTTTATTATTTTTGTGTTAGTAGATGGTGCTATCGTTTTAATCTGGTGCATTTATGTGTTGTTTCTCTTGTAGCTATTGTGCGGATAATCCTGGTCTCTTCAAAAATGCCGATACTGCATATGTTCTTGCATATGCAGTTATCATGTTGAATACTGATGCGCATAACCCAATGGTTTGGCCAAAAATGTCCAAATCTGATTTCATACGTATGAATGCCATGAATGATGCTGAAGAGTGTGCTCCTAAGGATCTCTTGGAGGAAATATATGATTCTATTGTCAAGGAAGAGATAAAAATGAAGGCGGACGCTACTGGTATTGGGAGAAGTAGTAAGCAAAAAACAGAAGGGGAAGAAAGAGGTCGGCTTGTCAGTATTCTTAATCTGGCTCTTCCTAGAAGAAAGTCATCAACTGATGCAAAGTCTGAGAGTGAAGCTATTATTAAACAAACACAGGCTATATTCCGTAGTCAAGGGGCAAAAAGAGGAGTTTTCTATGCTTCACAGGAGATTGAACTTGTTCGTCCCATGATAGAAGCTGTGGGTTGGCCTTTGCTTGCAGCTTTTTCTGTTACATTGGAAGAAGGAGAAAATAAACCAAGAATTGCTCTCTGTATGGAGGGATTCAGAGCTGGAATACACATTACACATGTTCTTGGAATGGATACCATGCGCTATGCTTTTCTAACTTCCTTAATCAGGTAAAATTTCTTTCTTCATTCATTCTCGTATTATTTTTTTATGTTTAGTTTTTTGCTTTCTAACCCCTGTATTTTTTCTTTTTATTCCTTGTTTGCATACTCTTGCGTCCTTATTTTTGTTCCTATTATACTTTAGGCAGGCAAAACTAAATGTGAAAATATTCTTATGGTTTTTATCCCAATAAAAAAGAAATTTAAGTATAATGATCTTTATTTTGGATTTGCACTCAGATTTACTTTCCTGCATGCCCCAAAGGAGATGCGAAGTAAGAATGTGGAAGCATTGCGGAATTTATTGGCTTTATGCGACTCAGAGGCAGACTCTCTTCAAGACACATGGAATGCAGTTTTGGAATGTGTTTCTCGGCTTGAGTTTATAACATCAACTCCTGCTATTGCTGCAACGGTCATGCATGCCTCAAACCAAATCTCTAGGGATGCTATTCTTCAATCTCTAAGAGAATTGGCTGGAAAGCCGGCTGAACAAGTATTTGTGAATAGTGTTAAATTGCCCAGTGATTCAGTTGTAGAATTTTTCACAGCTCTATGTGGTGTATCTGCTGAAGAACTGAAACAAACCCCTGCTCGTGTTTTCAGCTTGCAAAAGCTTGTTGAGATAAGCTATTATAACATGGCACGCATTCGTTTGGTAATTAAAATTCTTTGCTCTGCTTGCACATCTTATTATGTGCTTATCAGAAAATTTATTTGTTAGTTCCTATACTTGTGCTTCAGCATGTGGGCCCCTGCATTTTTTTTTTTTTGGATAGAAAAAGAAGAATGTACAGGGAGGAGAACAAGAAATCCTCCACAACAGAGGAAAGAAAAAGAGAAAATAAAAAATAGACAATGAAATGGAACTCAAAACAACCAGACTAACAATGCCAATCAATCCCATTGGTTGTAAGAAAACCTCCCTCCTTTATAACCACCCGCTGAAGCACTCCAAAGCGATGCCATATAATGAATCTTCTCCCATAGCAGAGATCCCCTCAGCTTTTCTTCCATTAATATATGAGCATTCTGTTCAATCCATAAACCCCATAGAGCTGTGAAAAAAAAAGAAGCGCACACATCACAATGCATGAACATCCTTTTACAAAAAAAAGAAAAAGGGCAAAAGTAGTGTCCAACAAATCCTCCACCAACTGCGAGCAAACTCAAATTTCTCCTAAAAGACCAAAAAACGAGTAGCGCAAAAACAATTGAGATGCTATTTCAAAACTACCGAGACAAAGAAAACATATATCAGGAGAAAGTGCCTGTGAAGATCTCCTACTGTGCAACAAATTGTTGGTGTTAATACTATTAAGAACCACCAACCATATAAAAACCTTGATCTTTGAGGGAACTTTGGCTTTCCAAATAATTCTATAATTCTATAATTCTATGTAGTAGAAAAGAAATATTAGCATCAATCATGCAATCACAAAAAGATTTGCTAGAGTAGGCCCCTGAAGAGTCTAAAGACCAAGAACCCCAATCCACGCCAAAGGAAGGATAGCAAGTTCCTAATTACATCATTAAGAGTTCTATGGAAATGGATGTCCCAAGAAAATGAATGACCTTCAAAAATAAAAAAGAAGGAAATAACCTCATAATGACCTGAAGTCAAACAATAAAGGCAAGGAAAAGAATACAAAAAAGTAGCAATACCCACCCAGAAGTCTTCCCAAAAACAAATACAAGAACCATTACTCAAGAAAAACTTTGTGCGAGGAACAAAGAGGGGGTAGATCTGAGAAATGCACCTCCACGAGCCTTCTAAAGAAAATGGATGTCCCAAGAAAATGAATGACCTTCAAAAATCAAAAAGAAGGAAATAACCTCATAATGACCTGAAGTCAAACAATAAAGGCGAGGAAAAGAATACAAAAAAGTAGCATTATCCACCCAGAAGTTTTCCCAAAAACAAATACAAGAACCATTACTCAAGAAAAACTTTGTGTGAGGAACAAAGAGGGGGTAGATCTAAGAAATGCACCTCCACGAGCTTTCCATATATCATATAATTTATAAATTAGCTTCCCAGCCATTCACTTGCATAGCAAATCTACTTTTAATAACTTTATGCTAGAGAGAGGACTTCTCTATGGGAAACCGCCATAACTATTTTCTTCCACGATCCAAAGTTCACCTTCGATTTTAAATTAAAAATTTTTGAATTCTACTTGAAAAAATTACCTTAGCATTGTATCTATTTCTCTTCGAGAGAGTTTGCTGCCCCTGAATACTCATAATGTGGTCTTCTGTCTTCAGTATCCTTTCAAGCCTTCTTGAGTTACTACTTGAGATTCCCTTTGTCGTGTGCCCCTTATAGTAGGAACTTAATAAATTTTTTTGGCAACACTAAAAGATCACCAAGTGTGCCTCCATAATCTGTGTATCTGTAGTTCTCTTTAGTCAGCTGTGTTTTTTCTTTTAGAAAGTGGAGTCTCGTCATCCTTAAGGATCCTCCTGATTTTTTCTCTCCACACAATTGTATTCCTTCCTCATCCTGCTCTGAATAAAAAACTTTAGAAAACTCTGAAATCTCCTTTGCAATCGACTTGGGATTCCTAATCACCTTGCTAACATCAATTTCCCAATCCTTAATAAATGTTATCCTTTTCCTCCCACAAGGCACCTTTGGAATCGGCTGGCTTAATATTTGTCCTCGTTAACCCATTTGCATAATTGATCTAGCAGATGCTTTATCTCTAGTTACCCCAATACTGTCAGATGGTTGAGACATATCTCAAGTACTAATCCCCAAATGCCCAAAACTTGTGTGTAGTGGGCACAAAAACTCAAGAGGAAAGAAATTTGTCTGCACAGCCAGGTTACTGATGTAAAAGATCAAAAGATCGCAAACTCTCCTTGGTCGATTGAGCAATGGCTGCAAAATGGATAAAAAAATGCCTTAACCATCCTTCACTTCATCCCCCCATGGTCATTTTCCATCCAAATCATCATATTTCTTCGAAGCTTATTTACCAGGTTCTCTTAATCCCCTCAATTCCCCTAGGTTTAAGGAATTGGATGAAATCAGCCGCAGAAAAGAGGAATCAATGAAATCTCCTTGAGGCTATGGTTCAAGTAAAAAATTTTCCTATTATTAATTGGATTGTCTATTGATATAGAATGTCACCTGGGGAAAGTTGCCACAATGGTATTGCTTACTGAACTAGCCAGCTTATTGTGTCATGCTGGTATCAGCATATTGTCATCTCTTCCTCTTTTTTTTTTTTCCAATGATTTTGTGGAACAAAACTAGGTTAACCTGCTCTGTATGACTGTAGCAGGTTGAGGATGGAAAAAAGAAAAGAAAGTAAAGGAGATACATGTGAGGGAGAAGATGATATACTAGGGTTGTATAGGCTTTATAAATCATATATTTTTTTTAATAAAAAACTTGCACTGTTACTTGTATTTATATGGTAAGAACACAGCTTAGAGATATGGTCACTCAATTATAATATTTAACTCCCAAACAACCTGATAATTGCATCAATTACAGTTAATTGTATAGTGTCAACCCTTTTAACAACAGACAACAGAGCTTCAATAAATTACTTTTTTGTTGGCGGACTTCTCATTCTCTCTTTTTTTCCATTCTCTCCTTCTTTCTAAATAAATTTCTTTTTCAAAAAAACATAGATTGAATATGGTTGGTTATATATCCCTTTTTTTTTTTTTTTTTCCTTTAGATGAACTATCATGATGTAGCCATACTTGAGGGAATGTTCAATTTCAACTGAGTTTCATTCTTCATGATGTTGTGATTCTTTTGAGGTTTTGAAGGAGTGTGGTGAATTTGTATTCATTGTTTTATTTAGCAATACCCACATTTATATTTTGTTGGTTAAAATTTTCAAATGCTGTAAGATTGTTGCCAAATTTGTTTTTTCAATTGCCTCAAATAGAACTCATTAAAGAGCACCATAGGAGTTCCACCTATGTACAAAATAGTGATAAGAAAAATCACTCGTAAAGGTTGCAAAAAAAGTCAAGATTTGTATGAGTGTGTATCATGTGCAAACCACTACCCCACCTGGTTAAAGTAGTAGTCCATCCGTCTTTGATAATATTAAGGGTGTTGCTGATTCTTTGAAGGCTCTTCTATTTCCTTCCCCCAACAATCCAAAAAATGGTGAGTGGGATAAAAGTCAAAGCCTTCTTTCTTTCGTCACTTGAGCAAATGCCTTACGATGCATACCTCTCCATCCAATGTCCTGGCAGTAACTCACAGCTGCCAGATCAGTGCTGTGGCCAGATTCCAAGGAATTCATGTCCAAGAACAATTCGAGAGGATATGCTCATTTTGGCATTTTCCATGTGGAAAAAAACATTTGTTGACAAGAGGCAGTCCCCTTTTCTGCAAGTTGTCTATTGTAAGAATCTTCCCGAAAAAAGCAACCTTTTTTAGGGCAGCGGTTCTCTAAATATGCTTCCAAGGGAACCTATTCTCGGTTGCTACAGGAGAAGTTCCTATAGTTGGAGCTGGCTGTAAAGCTGCCATTTTCTCTAGGGTATCTTCAATTCATCAAGGGATGTTTCCAAAGGGAGCTTTGTACAAGAAAACCAATGTGATCAACATCCCAATCATGGACGTTCCTCATAAAGGGAATGTTTCAGGAAACAGTTTGTGATAAGGGGAGAAGGGCTGTCAAATGTCATGCCAAAAGAAAACATTATTGTCCAGCAAGGGGAATTGGTTGGTTAAGAGAGTCTTCACCCTAAACCCTAAGGCATAATAAGTGAGGGCTAGGTTGCTAAGCAGAGATAGGGGGGGCGCTTAAGATATTACTGCAATAGTCCAAAAACAACTAACTCTAACTTCACGTTGAGTATGAATCTCCAAACTCCAACACCATAGGATTCTCTGAGATGTATATTGTCCCAGCCATGTGGTCAAGACCATATTTGAAGCGATGACCTTTTCTCCAAAAATTGCATTTGTCCTTCTCAAACCTCCAAATCCATTTTTGAATAAGGGCTTTGTTGAAACTTGAATGTAGTGCTCTTTGACAAGATGGTATTTAAAAGCCTCCCTCATCCTTCCCCAAAAGAATCTTTTTCGAGTGCCCTCCAATCTTTTGGTGACTGAGCTTGGAACAGGGAAGGGACATGTGATAAATCTGGAGGTTTTAGAGGGTGCTTTTGATGAGGGTAAGTTCTCCTTGTTTTGAAAGATAATTCCTTTTCCAGCTTGGAAGTTTCTTGTCAAAACATTATATTATAGGATCTCGAACTCCTTTGCCTTTAAATTTGGTTCCGAGAGGGAGACCATCGATTGATTTTATTCCCAAACTCTGTTGTCAACACTTAACAGATTGAGTTTTGCAAATGCAGTCCATGGATGGAAACATTTGATTCCCACAAAAAATTGAGGCCTAGAACAATGCAAAAATAAATAAAAATAAGGGGAAATCTCATTGATGGTTGCTGACAGCCTAATGAAAATATCATGGGTTGTTGAATGTTTTGTGATAGAGCTTGGATTGAACTGTAGGGGAGAAGCGTGTTTTTTTTTTGGGGGGTTTGGGGGGTGGGGGGTTGAGTTTGGTGCAGAGATTGTAAAGGCTGTCGGATATAACAAAATAAGAGACCATTTAACAATTTTCGCTTAATTTCTCTTTCCAACTTAATGTTGAAACTCTTATTTTAAACATTACAAATTATTATAGTATTCATTTTGGGTAAAATAATAGTCTGAGTACTGCTGTACTGGTAGTAAAAAATGGTACAAGAATATGGTGAGTACTGTTAGCAAAAAATATGACTTAATTGCAAGTAAGGAGCTCCATTTCTTAAATTTGACTCAATGGAGCAAAATGATTCATGTAATTGCATGCTAATAGTTGGGAAAAGGCTTATTTGTTATATGTATTTCAAACAATTGCATGCTCCCTCCAATTTCATTATATTTGTGAACATGTTCTTATTCGATCTTTTATTTATTTTTTATACATTTCCAGGTCTGGGCAAGAATATGGTCTGTCCTTTCTAATCATTTTATTTCTGCTGGAAGCCATCCTGATGAGAAGATTTCTATGTATGCAATTGATTCTCTGAGGCAGCTTGGTATGAAGTATTTGGAGCGTGCTGAGCTTACCAATTTCACTTTCCAGAATGACATATTAAAACCATTTGTTGTTCTTATGCGGAATAGTCGAAGCGAGACCATAAGGAGCCTCATAGTTGACTGCATTGTTCAAGTATGCATGTTTAATTAACAATTATGTGTACAACTTTTTTTTTTCCCTATTAGCTGTCCAGCTTTACCTGTTTATGTACTTGATGGTTGATAATTTTTGTCAGAGATTAATTGATGCTCATGTCAATTTTAGATGATAAAATCAAAGGTTGGAAGTATAAAGTCAGGATGGCGAAGTGTTTTTATGATTTTTACAGCTGCTGCAAATGATGAATTGGAATCAATTGTTGAAAGTGCATTTGAGAATGTTGAACAAGGTAAAAATCGGGCCATATTTATTTCTTTCTTTTGTTGTGCCATTTAATATGTTATGATGGTGTTTTTCTTCTGAAATCCCCAATATGTCTAACACCAAACATTTGCAGTCATTTTAGAGCACTTCGATCAGGTTGTTGGGGATTGCTTTATGGATTGTGTCAACTGTCTTATTGGTTTTGCCAATAATAAAAGTTCTCCCCGCATAAGCTTAAAGGCTATTGCTCTCCTGCGTATATGTGAGGATCGTCTTGCTGAGGTTTGTTCATTGTTAAGTTGCAGAAGTCAATTCAGCTAATTATTTAATTTTATTTTTTAACATTGCACGCTATGGTTTATTGCTGTATCATTTTTACTTTTCACCTGTTTTATTTATTTATTTTTAATTCGTTTATCTAGAGGTGAATTCCTTGTTTGGCGAGTAGACTTATTGCTGTTTGTCCTTTTGAAACAACTATCCAATTCTTTGACAAACTATTGGAAATAATGCTGCCTGTCCCCTTTACATGGAAGGATGCTTTGTGTTAAGACTATATACATTGTTGGCCCACAACCTAACAACTTAAGCTTTTAGATGAAATGGTAATCTAACATGGTAATCTAAAATGGTATCAATGTCATGGTTGCTTGATCTTTTTCCTTGTAATGGTTATTATTTATTTATCTCCCCATGTGCAATCAAGCTGCACATGTGCGGGAGTGTTAAGACTTGATATACATTGTCGGTGCACAAGCTAACAGTATAAGCTTTTAGGTAAAGTGGTAACCTAACAGTTTGGAAAGAGCTACCAACTTCCTATTTCCATAATTTTCTTCTGAAAATTTTTTTTTTCAGGGTCTTATTCCAGGCGGTGCTTTGAAGCCTATTGATGTTAATGTGGATGCAAATTTTGATGTAACTGAACATTATTGGTTCCCAATGTTGGCTGGTTTATCTGACCTGACTTTAGATCCCAGAGCAGAGGTTAGAAGCTGTGCATTGGAGGTTTTGTTTGATTTGCTTAATGAGAGAGGTAGCAAGTTCTCATCACCATTTTGGGAGAGCATATTCCATCGTGTCCTGTTTCCCATTTTTGATCATGTGAGACACGTTGGAAAAGACTCCTTGATTTCTTCTGGAGATGAGTGGCTTCGTCAAACCAGTGTTCACTCACTTCAGCTGCTGTGCAACCTTTTCAACACATTTTACAAGGTATTCTGTGGCTTGATTTTTGTTTTTGAATGAACTTGTGAAATCATGTAAGGCTTTGTGCAAGTGATTGTTAGTTTTGAATGTAAGCATATAAATGCCATGATGGTAAAAACACTGTAGAGGCACCAAGGTATGCTATTAGCTCAAGAGCTAGGCTCTAGAAATACATGGACACATGTTTTTTGATTTCCAGTGAACTATTGGATTTTGCATGGGAATTTTAAGTGTGCATTTAGTTTCATTAGATTTCTTTATAAGGGACTGCAATTGAAAATTTAGCCATGCATCTGGTTTACACACACTTCCTTCCCTTTGTTGCAGCAAAGTATGTAACAAGGCCGCAGTTGCTTCACCCTTTCAAGCTTCAATAATTCCTCCATTCTTGCTGCCGTTGGCCATGTTCTAACTGAGTTTTTCAGAAGACAATTATCATAATACGAACCGTCTCAAAATCTGTTTGTTCTTCTTCAAAGATTTTAACTGGCTCATAATTAAATGTTTTCTTAACATCCAGAATAATTCATCTCTGAAATATCGAAAGGCAGTCATATTTAGTGAATCAAAGTAAAACAAAATGCCTGCAAGCCCATTTAATAGAAGCAAGAAACTTGGTTTATATTTTGTTCTTAAGTCAAAGTTTATTATTTCCAAAGTTCATTTATGAGTCTGATCTAAAGTTTACAAGTGTTTTTTTTGTTTTTTTTTAGTGTAGAAAATCTAAAATAACTGTGTCGAGAAACCAGTTATATTCATAGAAGCATTGAATGTTCCAGGGCTGTCATGCATCTAGGTATTCTCGTCCAGATAATGAAAATTCTATGCAAATTTTCTGCACATCTGTTTATCAGTTCTGACCTGCTTTGAATTCTCCTAAGATCTCTGTTTATCAGTTCTGACCTGCTTTGAATTCTCCTAAGATCTGGAAGAGTGGATTGATGATTCGCCAAGTGGCTCCTTCCATTGCCTCCACCGCTGCCTGTCCACCTGCAAGAGGGATGAATTTTTTCCATTTATTTCTTTATTCTCCTACATCTCTTTGAAAACTATCATAATTTGTTGGTATTTTTAAAGTGACTTCCATTTATTTTCATTAGACATGCTGCATCGCATAGGTCAGGATGATAAGCAATATATATTGCCAAAAGAAGGGGGAAATATTTCTGTCTATCATAGTTTAAAACCAAGATCCAGTTGGGCAGACCCAGTCAATTGGGTGGCCAGGATCCAGTATAAAACCCGGATTTAAGCTGAATCGGGGTCACCTTGGCCAACTCTGTCCATCCTAGCCAAAACATTCCTGACCCAGCGAGTAAGCCAAGCTGACTTGTTCACAGAAACCACTCAAAATATGATGGCAGCATGGTTTGAATCTGGCACCCCCAACTTGAACTGGTCAGT
Source organism: Malania oleifera (assembly GCF_029873635.1). Taxonomy (NCBI): domain Eukaryota; kingdom Viridiplantae; phylum Streptophyta; class Magnoliopsida; order Santalales; family Ximeniaceae; genus Malania; species Malania oleifera. The sequence continues at coordinate 88,252,567 of NC_080428.1, read as the reverse complement.
TGTTACAAGAAAACCTTGCTTCATGTGTTAGTTATCTTGATGGGAAGGATGTGAATATGGTTTGGTTTAAATGTTTTTTTTTTTTCTACAGAATCATTAAATTAATATATGATTTTAATGTATGTATTTTTAAATTTAAATTAATATACAATTTAAATATATATATTTTAAATGGTGTTATTTTTATAGAAAGACACATGTAGTATATAAAAATTATGTCACACGTTATGCTGATGTCACCTGTCCGACTACTGAGTTGACCAACTGATATGATTGGTTCAACTAACCTTGTTGGCTTGTCTAAAAACCATACCATCTATATGAGATCTCTTATACCATTGAAAAACATCGAGTTCATATATGCCTTGAGCCATAGTATTGAGAAGTATGTCAAGGTTTTTAGAATGATATCCTACATAAGATTGCTATGATGGTAAGCAGATCTTAGATCAAGGATCGTAAGACCATATAAAATGAAGATAAAATGTACATCTATATTTAGTTTCCATGAATTTTAATATTAAACACCAAATACCTTGGCTATAAAGTGTTCAAAACTAAGAAAATCATAGGTTGCTCCCATGGTGCTGCCCTTATATTAGAACGAGAGCAAGTGCTCAAAGTGTTGCATTCCTAAGTAATTGAAATGAACTTATAATGAAAAAGAATTTAAATACCTCAAAAATGGACAATTTTGACACAAATCAGTCATTAAACAACTATACAACATGCATGTTTGAAAGTCAAGGTGTAGTCCCAAGAGGGGGAGGGGGTGAATTGGGTTTATAAAATACTTTTAAGTCTTTTTAACAAATTCACAATCTCCCTTTTTTAACTTAGTAACCACACAAGAAAGTTTTTGATTTTAAATACTCAAACAAATCAACCACAATCACAAACACAACACCAATCACAAACCAAGTAGCAATCCATCAATTAATTACAATACTTAACCAATTTGCGAGAGCTGCAGCAATTCCTGTTTTTTGAGCATTTGCAAAATTTCAGTTTTTAGCCCTGTATGAATGATTTTTGTGCGCTTCTTTTAATTAAGATTTCCGCAAGCGTTTAATCAATGTACTCCCTTTAAGGTTTCCGCAAACAATTAACCAACGTACTTTCTTAAATTAAAAGGTCTTCTCAGTCTCAGTTTTCAACAATCCTGCACTTTGAAAACACAATTTGTATATGCTGAACTTTAAATAGAAAAGGGTAGAGAGTGAGATCGAGATTTTTTACGAGGTTCGGCTTATCCCCAGCCTACGTCCTTGCCTTAGGCAAGACCACCTAAGGATTCCACTAACACTTTCCTTTGCAGGCAGAACAAACCGATTACAGCCCTCCTTTAGGGTGTAGCCCCCTCTCCAAGCAATACCCCCACGCTCAGTTACAACAATCTAATGACCTGAACCGTCAAAGAAACAAGAAACAAGAAACAATTTCTTTTGTACAAAGAATGCTCTCAGATAGAGCTGGTTAGTACAATTGAAAGCATTAATATACTTCAATAACAAATATTAAAAGAAATTGAATTGAAGCTCAAGAACAAATTCATCGGATTTCTTCTCTAGATAGGAATCAACAATTCGGATGTTTAGAGCTCAGAGAAGAATGATCAGTACTTCAGAATAACTCAGCAATTCAGAATGAAAGAGTGAGCAAGAGAGCTTTTAGCTTGAGAGCAGATTTTTTCAATGCTTGGTGTGAATTTGATTGGAGAAAATATGTATTTATAGGCTCAAAAAGGTTTAATTCATGTTGCCCAAATTACTTGGAATGTTTCCCAAGTTTTTACGAAATTTGGGGCACAAGAAACATAATTTTGAATTTTAAAACTTTTAAAAAATATAGTTGTTAACAATGTTCAGGTGCCTGAGGTCTCAGGGTCAGTCGCCTGAGGTTCCTTAAAATAGTGAATTTTCAGTTATAAAATACGGTCAGTCGCCTGAGGTTTCCACGGTCAGTCCCCTGAGCCTACACTACCTCTTCAAAAATTCTTCAAGAAAATCTTCAGGCGCCTAAGCTTATTCTTCAGTCACCTGAATAGATAAAAATTCTGATTTTCAAATTATTTTTCAAAACCAATTAGCCTTCTTGCTTTGTTATTTTAAAAGAACATTTTCTGGAGTTTTAAAATAAGGTCTCTAAGTCCATGACAACGCCTAATGAGCTTCAAAACATTTCCACATGATATTTAGTATGAAGTACTTACATAGGTAATCCTAAAGGCTTAAACACACTAAGCTTTGAAGTCTTCATATGAGTCTTTGATTTGAATCCTCTTAGACTTGAGCTTGAGTCATGTTTAGGTTTTTATATGCTTTGAATCATTTTGGTCCATTGAGCTTCCTTTGGATCACTTTGAAGATGAGTGTGGCTTTATAGTACTTAGTATTCTTGAACTTGCATTTTTTTGTTCCTTTTGAACTTTATCATTCAAGTTTTCCTGAAATGTCATCACTTAACAAAAATATGTTAAATTAACCTTTATTTGTTATCATCAAAATGAGATTCGAAAGCCATGTTAGGCCAACAATCTCCCCCTTTTTGATGATGACAAATAAGAAGCGAAGATAAGATAACCTTTGAAAAGGCTCCCACTTACAATAAGCATGCTTTTGAACAAATATGAAAAAATGATGACTTCAAATATGAGTAAGTTAAAAAATAAGTCACAATCAAGTATATTGCATTATAGCTCATGTCAACATATAGCTCATGTTCTTCTTATGTTCTCATGTTCATTTTTGCTTTTACTCCCCCATGCTATATGTCAAGAGTTATATGTTTTACATATTTGCTTATTTTTCATGGTTACTTTCTAAGAATACTCTTGTCTCATCATTTTCGCTCTCCAAAATATCTCTCCCCCTTTGATATCAAAAAAGAAATGAGGGGTATTGGCACAAAGAGTCTTTAGCACATTAAGAGCATAGTCATATTACATAAATGCATAAGGAATGAATTTACAAGCCAAACTTCAAACAAAAACAAACAAGGCAACATAAAACAAAGCTAATACATGGATAGTGCTTAATACAACACAAAGTGACAAATCAAGCATCACTTATCATCAGCATCATCATCTTCCTCTTCAGCTTCTTCTTCATCACCTTCCTCTTCATCACCTTCCTCACTTCCTTCCTCAGAATCTTCATTATCACTCCAAGGAGCAGAGCTAGTGTCCATAGGATCAACACCACGAGATGAGCTAGCCTCATATTGCTCGATACGAGTTAGGCGTTGATCAAGTGACGAACTGGTAGTGTGAAGTGAAAATACATTCTCCTGAAGGGATTGAAGTCCTGATCGCATATCTCTGCTGAAAGTAGAGAATTTATGATGAAAGGGAATAAACCAAGAAGACGTATCAGTAGTAGGTCCTTGGTCTTGAGCTAGAGGAGGAGGAGGAGGTACAGCTGCTGCTCTTTGAGGTCTTCCTCCTTTCAAGAACCAACCCTGATCGTGCTTTTCATAGCCCATTTGCTTGAGGGTTGTGGAGGTGAAGAGGTCATATCGAGTACGTTTGATGAACAACTCCGTAGGGGTAGTGATATTGAGTTGAGCAAAAATAAGGTTCAATATACCACCATACGGAAGAGTCACACGAGTGGCTTCTAACTTGGCCCACATCCATTTCAAAATGAGGCTGGAGAGATCAAGTTTCTTCCCCTTCAGTAAACACCATAAAACAAAGCAATCGTCATAGGAAAGATGATCGTATGAGCCAGCCTTTGGTAGGATGTTGTTGGAGATGATTTTATGAAGGATTTGGGCCTGGAGATTCAGCTGCTTATACATAGGTGGATGACCAAAATATACGGGTTTGTTTACCATAATCAGAGGCAAAAATTCTTCGGGTGTGAAGCCTTGCTCTAGAATCCAAGTTTGAGCAAAGGCGGGACATTCGAATTCACCCGGGGTGATATGCAAAATGGGAGCTAAGATTTGAGGAATCAAAACAATTTTCTTTCCTCTAACCCCAATGGTTAGAACATTTTCACCGTGGATCATGTTTGTATAAAAAATTTTGACTAGGTTGGGGTACATTCCGTTGGCTTGATAAACAACAAAATTTTTCCAACCGATATTCCTAAACATAGGCAATATTTCAAGAAATTTGGAATCGAAGAAGGTGGTGTTGATCACTTTACCAAAAATCGGGTCCGTAGAACGGAGTGTAGAACGATAACGAAGCTTTGATTGTGGAGTGACTAGCCATTGCTCGATGTTGTTATCGTCCCTACCGAAAGAAGATCCTCGGTTTGCTATCGTCTTAGTGTGAGGCATCTTGGATTTTTGAAGAATGGGAGGATTTAGCCAAGAGAAACCCTAGAATTTGAGGGAAAAGATGTAGAAGGAGGAGTTTGGGGCTGTGATTTGATGGATTTTGAGTGAGGAAGCAAGGGAGACCAAAGGTTGGAGCATCGGGTGAGTGATGGAGCAGGATTCAGTAGCTTGAAGTTAGGGTTTTCGCGCTTAAAATATATAGATCCCATGAGTTCAGGCACCTGAAGATTAAGTTCAGTCGCCTGAAGATTTACAGAAATGAAATCTCAACAGGAAGTAGCACCTCACTCGCCTGAGGTTTGATGACTTGGGCACTTGAGCCTAAAAAATGCACTGTGTAGGCGCCTGAACTTCCAAGCTCAGTCGCCTGAAGTTCTAATTTTTCTTAAAATTCTCTTTATATTTAATATAAAACCTTCCTAAATCACTTCCCTACTATGTAACAACCCAAGTTTTCTTCTAATGGATATAAATCTTTCTTCAAGAAGAGGTTTTGTGATGATATCCACCCATTGGTCATTTGTAATTATAAATTCAAGTAGGATGTCTTCTTTTTGAACATGATCTCTTAGAAAGTGGTGTCTTATGTCATTGTGTTTAGTTCTTGACTGTGATATTGGATTTTTAGAGATGATTATTGCACTTGTGTTATCACACCTAATTGGTATGGTGGAATATTTTAAATTATAGTCCTTTAATTGTTGTTTCATGTACAAGGTTTGTGCACAACGACTCCCAGTTGCTACATATTCAGCTTCAGCTGTGGATAAGGCTACGGAGTTTTTTTTCTTAGAAAACCAAGACACTAAGGATCGTCCTAGAAAGTGACAAGTTCTACTTGTGCTTTTTCTATCAATCTTACACCCTGCATAATCGGCATCCGAACAACTAATCATTTCAAATCTAGTGTCCTTAGGATACCAAAGTCCTAAATCGATTGTACCCATCAAGTACCTTAGGATTCTTTTAACGGCTATTTGATGTGATTCTTTAGGTGCTGATTGAAATCGCGCACACATGCATACACTAAACATTATATCCGGCCTACTAGCTGTTAGGTATAGCAAACTTCCTATCTTACCTCTATAAAATTTCATATCTACCGGTTTCCTTTTTTCATCTTTATCGAGGCTTATGGAAGTGCTTGTGGGGGTACCTATGGGTTTACTACTTTCCATATCGATTTTCTTAAGCATATCTTTTATATATTTGGATTGACTTACAAAAGTTCCATTTTTTGCTTGTTTGATTTGTAATCCTAGGAAGTAGATCAATTCTCCCATCATGCTCATTTCAAATTCCCCTTGCATACATTTGGCAAATTCCTTACATAGATTATCATTAGTTGCACCAAAAATAATATCATCTACATAAATTTGGATTATGAGCATGTCTTCTTTCTTAGTCTTAATGAATAAGGTACTATCAACCTTTCCTCTAGAAAACCCCTTTCCTAGTTAGAATCCACTAAGTCTTTCATACCAAGTCATAGGGGCTTGTTTCAAACCATATAAGGCCTTGGTTAATTTGTACACATATTCAGGTTTTTGTATGTCTTCAAAGTCCAGTGGTTGTTCTACATGTACCTCTTCATTAATGAAACCATTTAAAAATGCACTCTTTACTCCCATTTGATACAATTTGAATTCCTTATGAGATGCATAAGCTAAAAGCATTCTAATTGCTTCCATTCTAGCTACGGGAGCAAATGTTTCATCATAATCTATTCCTTCTTCTTGGTTGTGTCCTTTAGCTATAAGTCTAGCTTTATTTCTAACAACAATTCCATTTTCATCCTTTTTATTTCTAAATACTCACTTAGTTCCTATGATTGAATGGTTATCCAGTTTGGAAACTAATTTTCATACTTTACTTCTTTCAAATTGATTTAATTCTTCTTGCATGACAATTATCCATGAGTCATCACTTAGGGCGTCTTCTACAATCTTTGGTTCATCTTGAGATAAGAAAGCATAGTGATTGCATAGATTTTTTAAAGAGGATTTTGTAGTTATACCTCGTGATGGTTCTCCTGTTATTTGATATTTCGGATGATTTCTTACATATTTCCATTCTTTTGGTAATTCAGTATTTTCAACATCATTATTTGATTTTTCTTCATTTTCTTCTTCTTTTGCTTCTACTATGTCTAAGTCTTCTGGTTTTTGAGTAGTTTGAATTTCTTCAACTTTTATTGGTTTATTGAATGGACTTTCTTCATCAAATGTTACATGAATTGATTCCAAGATTGTAAGTGTTCTTTTATTGTATATTCTAAAGGCTTTGCTTTTTAATGAATACCCTTAAGAATATCCCTTCATCAGCTTTTGCATCAAATTTACCTAAATCATCTTTGTTATTTAATACATAGCATTTGCAACCAAAAACATGGAAGTAAGAGATGTTAGACCTTCTACCTTTCCAAAGTTCATAGGGAGTTTTATTCAAATTTGATCTTATTGAAACTCTATTTATCACATAGCATGCTGTGTTTACCGCTTCTGTCCCCAAAAGTATTTTGGTAGATTATGTTTATTTAACATTGTTCTTGCCATTTCTTGAAGAGTTCTATTCTTTCTTTCAACAACTCCATTTTGTTGTGGAGTTCTAGGTGCTGAAAAATTATGATTAATTCCATTTTCATTGCAAAATTTATCAACTTCTTTATTGTTGAATTCTCTTCCTTGATCACTTCTTATATTTGAAACATTATATCCTTTTTCATTTTGAAGTTTCTTACACAAATTTATTAACATGTTGCAGGCTTCATCTTTGGAGGCTAAAAATAATACTCAAGTAAACCTAGAGTAGTCATCAACTATAATAAAGGCATATTGCTTACCTCCTATGCTTTGAGTTCTAGTAGGACCAAACAAATCTAAATGAATAAGTTCTAAGGGTCTACTAGTATATATATATGTTTCTTCTTTTTAAAACTTGTTTTGATTTGCTTTCCAAGTTGGCAAGCATCACAAATTTTATCTTTTATGAATTTTGTATTTGGTAAACCTTTAACTAAGTTCTTTCTTGATAAGTTTGATGATAGGTCAATGCTTGCATGTCCTAGTCTTCTATGCCAAAGCCAACTAGCTTCATTCATGGCAGCCAAGCATGTTACATCTTGAGAGATTAAGTTTTCAAGGTTTATACAATATACATAGTTTACTCTATAAGCTGTGAATAGAATTTCATGTTTTCTAGGATTTTGAACTATACACTTATCTTGCTTAAAGATTATATTAAACCCTTTGTCACTAAGTTGACTTATGCTTAAGAGGTTATGCTTTAATCCATCAACTTAACAAAACATCATCAATTGTAAGTAAGGGTTGTTTACCAATTTTACCTATTCCGACGATTTTACCTTTGGCATTGTCAACGAAGGTCACATATCCTCCATCTTTTTGAACTAGGGACGTGAACTTTGTTCTATCTCTCGTGATATGTCTTGAACACCCACTGTCCAAGTACCATTTTTCCTTTAATGGAGTAGTCATAAAGCATACCTACAAGGAAGTATTCACAGTGTTACTTTTGGAACCCAAACCTTCTTAATTCTTTTTAAGTCATGCCTAGTTTTAGTGTTTACTTTCCATTCATTCTTGATTTTGACATACTTCTTTTTAAGTGGACAATTAAACTTTATGTGTCCCTTATTTCTACACAAGTAGCAAGTAGCGTTTTCATGTATATTTGTAGAAGATGTGCTTGCATAGTATTTTGCTTCTTTTACAAAATATCCCATAAATAAATTTTTCTTCTTTTTGTTTTCAATCCATTGTAACCTATTCCTTCTTTATTACTAATCATCCTTTGTTGTCCAACCATTTTTTCAAAATTCTCTTTTCCTCTAGTAAAGTTGTAAATGATTTTATCTTTATCTTCAATTTTGCTTTTAAGATCACTTATTTTTAGGTCTTTCTTGCTTTCATCATTTACTTGTAGTTTTACTAATTCTTGAGACATATTGTTAATTTTCTTCATTAGATCATCAATATGAAAATCTTTTTCTTTTTCAGCTGATTTAGAACTTTCTAGTTGATTCTTAAGATTTTCATTTTGTTCTTTCAAGGCTATGTTTCTTTTAGACACTTTAATGAACCTATTGTGTAAGTTGAATAATTCGGCTTGGATTTCCTTGTATGAAGGCATACTATCACATGAATTATTACTAGACTCTCCACTAGATTCTTTCGATGAACTATAACAAGAGTTTACCTCAGCATTGTGTGCCATAAAGCACATGTTGACAACTTCTTGTTCACTTGATTCATCCTCCGATTCGTTTGAGCTTGTGTTGTCCCACGTAGCTTTCATTGCCTACTTTTTCTTCTTCTTGTCCTTCTTCAGCTGTGGACAATCGGGTTTAATGTGTCCAACTTTCTTACAATTATAACATGTAGGTGGATCATTCTTTGCTTCCTTTGTGTTTGTTTCTTTTTTGTTAGTTTTTGATCCTTTAAACTTTCTAGAGAATTTCCTATTCTTCCTGAAAAATTTTCCAAGTCTTTTAGTGATAAAGGCGAATTCTTCATCATCTAATTCATTGTCTTCATCCTCATCACTAGAACTTTCTTTACTAGCCTTAAGGGCTGTTGATTTCTTATTTTTATTATTGTTCTCTGAATTTCTTTCATTCATTGTCATCTCATATGTGAGAAGAGATCCGATTAACTCATCAAGGGTGGTATTTTTTATATTTCTACCTTCCATTATTGTTGTGGCCTTTGGTTCCCATATTGAAGGAAGTCCTCTTAGGATTTTTCTATTCATTTCATATGTTGTATAATTTTTCCCTAATGCATTTAAAGAATTTATTATGTGAGTGAACCTAGTATACATGCTAGTGATAGTTTCTTCCGGATTCATCTTAAAGGCCTCATACTCGCTAGTGTGCATGTCGATTCTACTACCTCTAACATCTATAGTTCCTTCATAGGTTACTTCTAACTGGTCCCAAATTTCTTTGGCTGACTTACATGTCATGACCTTATTAAACTCATTTACGTCTAAAGCACAATATAGTGCATTCATGGCACTAGAGTTAACTTGCATCATTTTATAGTCATTGCCGGTCAAGTCTTTCCTTCTTTAGTAACTTCTTTACCATCTACTAGTTTAGTAGGAATGTAGTCACCGTGTGTGACAACCTTCCATACTTTCCAATCCATGGTTTGAATATATATCCTCATTCTTTGTTTCCAAAACGTATAGTTTAAACCACAAAATATAGGTGGTCTAGTTGAGGATTGACCTTCACCTAGGTGTGCCATTTAGACCTTTATATAGCTTCTAATTAGGATTTGCTATAACTAGACTTTGATACCAATTGAAAGTCAAGGTGTAGTCCCAAGAGGGGGAGGGGGTGAATTGGGTTTATAAAATTCTTTTAAGTCTTTTTAACAAATTCACAATCTCCCTTTTTCTACTTAGTAACCACAAGAAAGTGTTTGATTTTAAATACTCAAACAAATCAACCACAATCACAAACACAACACCAATCACAAACCAAGTAGCAGCCCATCAATTAATTACAATACTTAACCAATTTGTGAGAGCTGCAGCAATTCCTGTTTTTTGAGCGTTTGCAATTCAGTTTTTAGCCCCGTATGAATGATTTTTGTGCACTTCTTTTAATTAAGATTTCCGCAAACGATTAATCAACGTACTCCCTTTAAGGTTTTCGCAAACGATTAACCAACGTACTTTCTTAAATTAAAAGGTTTTCTCAATCTCAGTTTTCAGCAATCCTACACTTTGAAAACACAATTTGTATTTGCTGAAATTTAAACAGAAAAGGGTAGAGAGTGAGACCGAGATTTTTTACAAGGTTCGGCTTATCCCTAGCCTACGTCCTCGCCTTAGGTAAGACCACCTAAGGATTCCACTAACACATTCCTTTGCGGGCAGAACAAACCGATTACAGCCGTCCTTTAGGGTGGAGCCCCCTCTCCAAGCGATACCCCACGCTCGGTTTCAACGATCCAATGACCTGAACCGTCAAAGAAACAAGAAACAAGAAACAATTTCTTTTGTACAAAGAATGCTCTTAGATAGAGCTGGTTAGTACAATTGAAAGCACTAATATACTTCAATAAAAAATATTAAAAGAAATTGAATAGAAGCTCAAGAACAAATTCACCAGATTTCTTCTCCGGATAGGAATCAACAATTCAGATGTTTAGAGCTCAGAGAAGAATGATCAGTACTTCAAAATAACTCAGCCATTCAGAATGAAAGAGTGAGCAAGAGAACTTTTAGCTTGAGAGCAGATTTTTTCAATGCTTGGTGTGAATTTGATTAGAGAAAACATGTATTTATAGGCTCAAAAAGGTTTAATTCGTGTTGCTCAAGTTACTTGGAGTGTTTCCCAAGTTTTTATGAAATTGAGGCACAAGAAACATAATTTTGAATTTTAAAACTTTTAAAAAATATAGCCGTTGACAGTGTTCAGGCGCCTGAGGTCTCGGGGTCGGTCGCCTGAGGTTCCTTAAAACAGTGAATTTTCAGTTATAAAACAGGGTCAGGCGCTTGAGATCACTAGGGTCAATCGCCTGAGCCTACACTGCCTCTTCATAAATTCTTCAAGAAAATCTTTAGGCGCCTAAGTTTATTCTTTAGTAGCCTGAACAGATAAAAATTCTAATTTTCAGGTTATTTTTCAAAACAACTTAGCCTTCTTGCTTTGTTACTTTAAAAGAACATTTTTCAAGGTTTGAAAATAAGGTCTCTAAGTCCATGACAACCCCTAATGAGCTTCAAAACATTTCCACATGATATTTAGTATGAAGTACTTACATTGGTAATCCTAAAGCCTTAAACACACTATGCTTTGAAGTCTTCATATGAGTCTTTGATTTGAATCCTGTTAGACTTGAGCTTGAGTCATCTTTAGGTTTCCATATGCTTTGAATCATTTTGTTCCATTTGAGCTTCCTTTGGATCACTTTGAAGATGAGTGGCTTTATAGTACTTAGTGTTCTTGAACTTGCAATTCTTTGTTCCTTTTGAACTTTATTATTCAAGCTTTCCTGGAATGGCATCACTTAATAAAAACATGTTAAATCAACCTTTATTTGTTATCATCAAAACGAGATTCGAAAGCCATGTTAGGCCAACAATATCCCCCTTTTAGAAAAAGAAAATGAATATGAAAGCCAAACACTTCAGCTTTCTTCTCATTTTAATGTCATCATCCAAGCTACATTGCCACATTTTTCTGCATCAATAATATTAAGACCATCCTCAATGACTACATCAAACGTGTCGTTGAACTTGTTGTCATCATTCTTAAATGTGTTGGTGTTCTAAAATCTTGGTCCTCCTTATCCTACTATGATCCTGTCTCAACCCTACCAATTTGCAAGTCTATATATTGGATTTGGATTGTATTGGTAAAATAGGATTGTATTGTCCTACAATTTGGATCACACTTTTTACAGCCACTATATTTATATGGCTAATATTGGGAAAAAAACATTTTTTGTTTATGCTTAAACCCTAATTTTTTAAGAACTAAAATTATTTTGATTTTTGTTTCACCCAAATTGGTTGACATTGTTCAATTTTTGCTACTTCATTTTAAAAGCGAATGCTTGAGAATCATCTTTTTTGTTCCAATAATGTTAAGAGAAATTAACTGAAAAGGACTAGTTTTTCTAAAACAGACTAGTTTGATTACAAATTTACAGAAAACCTCAAGTGGTGTCAGTGTTATTTACCCTAGTTTTATTTCAAATTTTCTAGTCATATTATGATATATTTACAAAACTGGTTATCGTTTAAAGTGATGTAGTATTTCTAATTTCATTAACAATTATTGTTTCATAATCAAACAAGTAAGTTCATGTAAATTTGTAAACTAGCATTTGCTAGCTTAAATTTATAAATTATTTGTGTTTTTTTTGCTTATAAATAAGTTTGTTTTATTATTTTATACTGATTTATTATGAACTAGCATCTAAAATAAGTCAATTTATTGCTTTGTAGTTATAGCAATGATAGCTTCCACGCTTTTTGAATTTTATTTAATATTACTGCTATTTATTTTGCATTATGGCTACATGTGTTAAATTTTGATATGGAATGATACTTGATTGATTTATGAAATTGCATTCTAATAAATTGAGGGCTGTAATTTTCACATTGTTTCAGTTATTGCACCTGGTGTTTCCTGTTCTTGTGTTTTATCCATTTAGTTTGCAAATATTTTTTGGACCATGCACTCTTATCTTTATTACAGCTGCCAATGCTTTAGTTTAGAAAATTGCTTCATTTTTTCCAAACTGGAACTTGTACTGAAATTGATATTGATATGCGTGTCAAAATTTCTGTTTCCTGAAAAGTTGAAATTTAAAATGTTTTGCACCTACATATGTTCACACTGACATATCTTTGGAGGGGTAGGGGTGGGGGTGGGGACAGTAGACTGGATTGGTCTCATGGCTACAAATGGAATTGGATCTATGAAGGGGAATAATTAGAAACATTAGTAGCTCTGCCTTGCTTACAAAATCTGTAGGAAGCCTTGGGCAGGTTGAATTTTTGCTCTAGCGTGCATTGGTCTTAACAAAGCTGCAGATTTTCATATATTTTGTTGTTCAGGTTGATTCTGTTATTTATCCAAAATTTATGATTTTTAATGGAAACTTTCCCTCAATTTTCTTGTATTGTATAGGAGGTCTGTTTTATGCTGCCACCATTATTGAGTCTTCTTTTGGATTGTGCTAAGAGGACAGACCAGTCTGTTGTATCAATCTCCCTTGGTGCATTGGTGCATCTAATAGAAGTTGGAGGGCACCAATTCAGCGAAAGTGACTGGGATACCTTGTTGAATAGCATACGGTGCGTGGACAGTGTCTTTAACATCTGATTACATAGTTTAAATTTCTATTATTGGTACTTATTATTTTCACAACCAGAGATGCTTCATACACAACACAACCCCTTGAGCTGCTCAATGATTTGGGATTTGAACACCCAAGGAATCGTACGTTGTTAACCAGAGATACAGAAGTTGATACTGGTGATACTTCTTCCCTTAAGTCTGTTAACATTGAAAGAGTTGGGAGCCATCAGGTTGACGCCGTTGGTGGTGAAAATATATCTCCCATTGACACTGCAAGTTCAAAGAATCAAAATGCATCAGTCATGCCGAATCCCGATCACGAACAAGGGTTGCAGATCAACTTGGACAAATCTGAAGGTTAGCTGTTTGAAATTTTCCTATGGCATCATTATATAAAATGGTCCATAATTTGATCCTATTATTTGGTGACTAGCTATCTGATTTCCAGCACGTTATTAAATGAAATTGGATATACATGCCTCATGAACAGAAAAAATGCCCTATTATTCTTGTAGGCCTACCATCACCATCAGGAAGAGTTCAGGGTCCTCCTGGAGCTGGAGGCCTCCAACAGAGTCAAACAATAGGTCAGAGGATTATGGGAAATATGATGGAAAATCTCTTCCTCAGAAGTCTTACTTATAAATCCAAGGGTCGTCCTTCAGATGCTTCTGTGCCATCTTCTCCTATCAAGGTATTATTGGTGTGGCGGGCACATCTTTATGTGAATAAATTTGGTCAGGTATTGCTTTCATGTTGATGGCTTTACCTTTCCAAGAATCTCATAGCAAAAGCAATAACACCAGAGTATGGCTGTCAAGTTTATGGCTGGTAAAAGGTGAAGGCATAAGCCTTAAGGCATTGAGGCATAAGTATTTTGGGAATTTTTTTTTTTAGATTTTTAAAAGTAAATAAAAGTTAAGAAAATTACAAATAAAATGTAAGAAAAAAGTAAATATAAATTGTAAACTACTTGTTGGCATTCAAAAACTACAAACTGGAATTCACTAAGTAAATAATGCCAAGACATAGCTTTTGCTTTACAAAGTTCAAATTATTTTCAAGATATAGGATGCAATTTCAACAGTTTTTTGAAGGTTGAAGTTGAAGGTTTTTAGAAATAAACTCAAATTACAGCATTCCTTTCATATAAACATGTAGTTGCAAAGTTTGTGGCCGAATCTAACTTGAGGTACACACATCCTAAACGTTTAAGCCTCAACTGAAAAGGCAGAAAAGGCATGTCATTTGTACAATTGCATAAGCCTCTCTGTGTAATGTGTTCAATTTTTTGGGATTGGTATTTTAGCTGAGCCTGGAGGTGTTTTAGGCATGTCTTACCTTGGGAGGAGCCTCAAGATGAGCCTTGATTGACCCTATTAAAACACTGGGTAATGTTATTGGTCATGTGGGTATAAAAGCATTAACAAAAAAGATCTATCATAACTTCCTGTGACAGTTGCAAGTTTGCAACTTGTAATGGCTCTTTAAGGAGAAATGGCTCATTCAGGAAGCATATAAGAAAAAAAAAAATTAGGAAGTTTAATTTTTATTTTGGCATTTTAGTATTTTACTATTATTTTTTGGACAGAACAATTGTTTAATTTTGTGAAGTAGGTTTTAAGGTTGCTATTTATCTGACATTGTAATCATGCTGGAACCAATTGATACCAGAGCAATATGGCATGCTGGTTTGCCCCCGGGCATAAGCTCAGGTGGTAAGGACTTGCGTCAGACGGCCTTGGACAAAGGTGAAGTCTGGGGTTTGAACCCTGCCGCTTGCAGTGCACATCCGTGATTTACCTCCTACATGTTGGTCGAGGGCATGGCTGGCGTAGGCGTGGGATTAGTCTAGTGTGTAAGCCTAGGACACCCGGCAATATAAAAAATATATATATGGCATGCTGCTTTAACCATTGTGTTGCCACCACAAGTACTGACCATTAGTTCTTCCACTTACTCTGTTGTGAGTCTTGTGACTACCCTTCTTAATGCAATCATGACCCCGACTAACCAGCAGAAGCGCCCCCATAATAAGTTGGAAGGCCCCCAACACTACAAACCAATCCCCTTTAGTGGGAACCTCAACATCACCTCAGGAGATTCTACTCCTTCAATAGAACCCCAAATGTTATTATTGAATCCTAACCTCTTGGAATCATATCCTACTAGCAAAACCCATGGAAACCCCCAAATCTCCAAATCATACTCAAATTTCTTGAACCCTGATAGATTTAAATCATAGTTCTAATCCTTCAATGCATCCTCAAATCAGAAATGTAGCGTTTGATTTTGGTTCTTAAACTCCCAAACTCAACCATTGAAGCTTTAATCATCTTCCAGCCAATAAGATCTTCGGCGAAGAGCATCTGTAGGTAGTCCTTGTTGTTTAGGATCCTGTTCCTGTTCCTGTTTGACCTATGTATCCTTAGCAAGAATCCTCAGTGTTGTAGTATCCTATTATCATCATCACTGCCAAATTTCCTCCCTCTGTCACTGGCTGTCTCACCTGCATTTTGCAAGGTGTCTTTCGTGTGACGACACTAAACTGAAAGGGTAAGAAATAGGTTTGATAACCTGACCCAGCCATTTGAGACCTGTTCCACACCCATATTCTTATCCTTGACCCTGTGCTGACCTATCTGTGCTAGATTATAAGAAGTTGAAATGGCAGTTCAGCCCCCATTCTGGTAATTTCAGTTTTCACCCAGCTCAAGGAGAAAACAAAAGCTTACAATGGATCTGTTTGAAAAACCAATTCAGGAAGATTTTACAGATCTAATAAGCTGGATGGATTACATAATCTTGCAGAGAGAAAATAATGGCCCAAGAACAAAATACTATGATTGTTTCGCTCTTGTTAGCAGACTGCCCTCTTAGGCCCTTAGCTTGCTTGGATTCTTTATCTATGATCAAACAAAAGGGGCATAGTATTGCAGTACTTCCAGCTCTGCTACTCTTAAATTGGAAAGCAACCCCATTGTTCACTCCTGAACTTTCTCACAGATTGTTTAGCCCAATTACGGTATAAAGATTAATCTGTTTGGGTTTTATGGGGAGGGTGAATGGGATAATTTGTATGATTTTATCTCAATCTATTGGGAAACATTTTTTTCTAATGAAGGTGTAAGTAATTAAGGCAAACTGAATTTGGAAATAACTTCTCTTGTAGCATATACTTGTATCTGGTCAAAACAATGCTGAATCTCAACATACAAGCCGGTTAGAGGAACGTGTGGCTGGATGGAGTAGGATAATGGAGACTGATTGAAAAATTCACCCATCAACCATGGCTGGGAAGCATACACTGAGCTGTATTCTCACACTGAACATGGAAAGATGCAGAGGTTTATATCCATGAGTTTCATAAGCTCATTGCCAGGTGTCAATTTGGGGACAAGGTGCAGCAGCAAATATTATGGTTCCTCCATTAGGATTTGTGCGATGTAAGATGGTTATTGTAGTCATACTACTAATTTTACAAATAACCTGTATCAAAATCATGTCCAAGAGGAAATGAAAGGAATATTCTTTTATAAATACCATTTAAAACTCTAATTGAATTTCACTTATATTAATGAATATTAATAGGAGGGAGAGAGAGAGAGAGAGAGAGAGAGAGAGAGAGAGAGAGAGAGAAAGAGAACACACCCTTCATTATACTAATGTTATGATATATGTGGAACGCCATGGCTTCATACATGTGATGTTCCATGACTTGGAAGTTTTTTGGAGTTTTGAGACTTTCAATGTTAAAAAAAAATGCTATTATTGATTTTTAACAATGAGTGATTAGTAATTGCAAGCGTCAAAGATGAATATTTTATATATATATATATATATATATATATATATATATGGGGTGCCACCCATGTTCATACAGTGACAAGAAAAACCACCCATAGTGAAAGGTGTAAAAAGAATCAAGAATTGTATATCTATCATGAACAAAGCCATTATTAGACAATACAGATAGGAAAGATAAAATTTTTTAAAGGGCAACAAGTGGGTGCTGCCCATGTACAAACAGCAACAAGAAATTCACCCATAATAAAGGGTGTCAAAAGAAAATCAAGAATTGTAGGAGTCTCTATCATGAACAAGCCACTATACCAACTAGTTGAAGTAGAGTCCCATTACATGTAAGGGTGTAGCTGATCCTTTGAATACTCTTCTTTCCCTCAGCACAATCCAGAAAATGTGAAGGTAATAAGAGTGAAATCTTATCTTTCTTCCTTGAGGAAATATCTTTCCAACCCCGAATTTCTCTCGCCAATGTTTGTGGTAATCCGTTGCTGCCTGATCAATGCAGTGGCCAAATCACAAAGATTTCTTGTCCAAGAACAATGCAAGAGCATATGCTCAATGGTTGCAACATTTTCCACGCACAAAAAGCGTTTTTTGACAAGAGGCGGTCCCCTTTTCTGCGGGTTGTCAATTGTATGAATTATCAAGAGTGTTGCCTCCCATGCCTGATGATTGCTGCAGGAGAAGTGAGTGTCCTAGAGTAGGAGCTGACTGTAAAAATGCGGTTTTTTGTTTAGGGTCCACGTTCATTAAGAATGTCTTCAAAAGGGAAGTTTGAACCTGCCAAAGAAATCCACAAGGTGATCAATCTCCCAATCATTGGCATTCCTCACCAATGGAGTGTTCAAGGAAATCCATTGACTGAAAGTTGGGGATTCTTTATTACAGGCAAATCTAAATATAGAAGGAAACCTTTTGCTAATGGCAGAAGGGCTGCACCAAGTGTCATGCCAAAAGAGACATTATCCCCATTTCCAACGTCAAGCTTATAAAAGGCGGAAAATCTTCCTAGCTTCTCCTTATGAATCTCCAAACTGCAACACCTAGGATCTTCCGACATCTTTAAGGACTCAAGTATTGTGGTCAAGACCATTTTGAAGCAATGATTTTTCACCAACAATGGTCTTTCTCCTTCATAAACCTCTATAGCCTTTTTCCATTGAGGGCTTTGTTGAAAGTAGAGAGTGACCATAGCCCCTAAGCCTCTGCTTTTTGAATAGGTTGTTTAACAACTGCCATTTAAAATGACTGTATTTCAAATCCTCCCCTATGCTTCCCCAAAGGTATCTTCTCTGAATGCCCTCCTATATTTTGGCAGCTGAGAAAGGGACGGGGAAATATAGTGGACCGGACATTTTAAAGAGTGCTCTTGATGGCCAAGTCTTCCCAAGGTCTTAAATTTCGATAAAAGTATGGAAATTTTGATTTCAATGTCGATTTCAATTTCGATTTGAAAAAAAATAATGGAAATTAGTAGTAAAGCATGGAATTCTTTTATGAAACTTTAGAAATGATTAATAGACATAATAATATAAGTTTTAGGACTAATACATCTATGTTGTATATGAGGTGGAAAAGTTGTAATATAATACGTGTATCAAACATATTTACAAGATAATGTGCATTAAACATATTCTCAATTAATACAAATGAAATTCATAAATCATTTAAAAATTATTTATTATACAAATAATGATAATTTAGACATGAATGGTTAGATAAAATGTTGTTGGAAGTTTATTTGTTTCATATAATTTCAAAAGCCCTCATAATAATATTTTCATTTCAATAAAAAATAAAAGAAATTAAGAGAGGAATTTCACTTCGCTCCTAAATCTCTCATTTGAATTCTAAGGAAATTTCATTTTATAGTTAAAATTTTGACAATATTTGTTCTAATTTTGAGATTTCGATAAATTTCAGATGATTCGTTGAAATTTTGACAGGAATTATGTACAATGGAAATCAACTGCTATTTCAATTTTTAGGGTGATGGAAATCATAAATTTTGATGGAAATTTCGACAATTTTGTGGAAATTTGTGACCATGAGTCTTCCTCCTTCATAAGTCGCAGTTTCTTCTCTAAATCTTTCAATGACAGGGTCCTCCTTCGTCCTTGAATTTAATTCTAAGTTGGAGACCAGGATAGGTTATAGGAAAAGTCCCCAGTTTGCAACCCAAAATGCATGCAAGGAGAGCCCCCTCAATGTCTCTCCCTTATGAATAATTTTGCTTCTCAAATTGACTTTCAGCCTTGAGACTGCTCAAAGCAGACAATATTTTGCCTTAAATTGAGGATTTGTTGATCCACTTCACAGGGATAAAAAATGGTGTCATTAGCAAAGAGCATGCGGAAAACTTCCTTTTCTCTACTATTTACCCTGATGCTAATACCTTTGAAAAACCTCCGTCAGTGGCTTTTTGCAGCAGGAGAATCGAAGCTTCCATCACCATTATAAACATTGAGGGTGAAAAGGGATCATGTTGCCTCAACCCTTGAGAGGAGCAGAAACAATCTGATGGTCAGCCCATGATGAGCACTGAAAAAAGTCGGGAGTAGTAACACAAAAGTTGTAGTAACACTTTGTTGGATCCATTTACACCAAAGGTCCCCAAAACCCATTCTTTGACAAAGTAGAGGATGAATGCCAAGTAACAAATTCCAAAAAAGGCATGTTGGTCCTTGCCTTGGCATTCACAAATTCAGATGCAATAAGTGCTGCATCATAATCTGTCTGCCTGCTAGAAAGGCATGTTGATGCTGGCCAATAACTTCTGGAATTGCTTTCTTGAGCTTTTTGGTGAGGACCTTGGAGAATTTCTTATAGATACTTACCAAAAAGCTAGTAAAACAGAAATCCTTGATGCTATTGCCCCTGCTTTCTTAGGAATTAGGGCAACAGATGTAGAATTAATGTTGCTCACAAACTTTCCTGATAAAATCATCAAAATCCTGATTATGTCCTGCTTGAAGAAGTCCCTGGGCTTGGTAGGAAGCCAAAATGAAACCATTGGGTATTGGCACTTTGTCTCCATTGCAGTCCTTGAGAGCTTGAAGAATTTCCTCCTCAAAAAGGGGGTCTTTGAATACATTGCACAGTTGAAAGATTCAAAGTGCTGAAAGTGATGCCGTCAACTGTTGGTCTCAAGTCACAGGCTCAAAGTAGAGATTCTTGTAGAAATCACAATTGCCTATTTTTATATTCTCTCCCTCTACTAGAATCTGCACCTCAATTTCATTTCTAGTCAAAGTGTTGAGCCTTTGGTGGGCATTTTATGTTTGAAGGAAGAAAGTAGTGTTCCAATTCCCTTTGTTGAGCCATAAGGCCCTCGGTTTTTTCTTTTTCTTTTTTTTTTTCTCCAAGTTATTTCTCCCATGTTAATGACACCAGCCAGATCTTTTTAAGCAAATTCCTTCTTTCTTTATTTTCAGCATGGAGGCATTGACCTAATTCTTTGTCATCAAGCTTCTTGAGGCTATGAAGGATCGCATCCTTTTTCAAGTGAATTATTCCCAAAAATTCTCTTATTGACCAATCATGCTTGTATATATTAGGAATAGAATTGTCTCATTGTGTGTTAAATTGTCCATGACCAAAGTTTCTAAAGCTTAAAACAAAAACCCAAAAAAGAGGAAAAGAAAATAAAAAATCCCGTGTTATTGGGCATGGTGTAACGTTCTTGGGCCCAACTCCGGTGAGGTATTGTCCGCTTTGGTCGACTAGCCTCACGGGTTTGTCCTATAAAAGGTGCCTTATATAGTTGGAGTCCAAAGCATCCTTAGAAGTCCAAGATTTCCCTAATACACAACCAATGTGGGATCGTGACAAGCTTACACCTCTGTGTAGGATCCACCCACATGATAGTATTCCCAAGGTAGCTCTGATACCAAATGTAATGGTCTTGGGCCCAACTCTGGTGAGGTATTGTCCGTTTTGATCCACTGGCCTCATGAGTTTGTCCTATAAAAGGCATTTCATATAATTGGAGTCCAAACCATCCTAATAAGTCCAAGGTCTCCCTAGTACACATCCAATGTGGGACCGTGACTCGTGGCTTTATTGCTAGCATATTTACGATGTTATATTCCAAAAATAACATATTTATTATGATTAGGCTTTTGATTATATTATATTCCATCCATAAATTTAAGCAGATTTGGATGTGCCTAATGCATGCCCTCACTAGTTTGGTTCATTGGTGGACTATGATAAGAGATTGGAGTTAGACTAGAAAATCACCATCTTGATGTCACTGATCTTCCCATGCCATTGTGGTACAAGAGATAACATATATGAAAGAAGGCTAGAAAACCTGGATTTGCTTTGTTTGAATGTGGCAAGAAGGGGCATTCATACTGACAGTGTCCAACAAAGAAACAATTTGGCATGGACCCACCCCTCTACATAGTTATCCATCAGGGCTCGACCAAAGTTAGCTTGAATCCATCTCCTTAGCTAACTGAACTTTTCCATCATGCCGGAAAAGTTATCTGTGAGATAGTCCAGCAGCCTGTGTGATTTTCTGCATGCTGGAGTTGAAACTGAATTGATTTCTCATCGTGTTGTGTACCAACTTCAGTTACAACTACAACCATTTTGGGATCATAGGTGCAGATAACAATCAGACTAGTATTGGTTGGCAATGTTTATTCCTGTATTGATACATACTTAATGTTTAGTGGTATTCCATGCTAGCTTCATTGTTATGCATGTGATCTGTAAGCTTGGACATGTCATTGGAGAGAGCTTGTTGTGTGCCATGATTGGTTCAGTACACTATGAATTACATTTTCCCCTTGTGTAAGTTAGATTCTGTTTCGAGTGTGTTCAAGTTCTTGTTCGTCGAGTCCTTCTGTTAGTGTTATAGGCTGCACTTTTTACTGGAGGGATAAAATAATGAGAACCGTGGCTCTGTGGAGAAAGGCCCAGGAAACCCCATGCTTAGTTCAAAAAATTTAGAATTGAGTTATTGATTTCTTACCGGTTGTTTGAGGAGTTCTTGCGCCAATATATCATTTGGAGACCGAATCCTTCTTGTTCAATCTGTTACTGTGAACATGGTCGTATGCGTCTTGCTATTGTGTATTTGTGTTGGTTGCTGGTTATGGTGCAATAAAAATTCTAACAGGTTGGTGCCTTAGTGGGCTGAGAATCAGTAACTCTGTCTGTTCTTTGGCTGCTAATTAGCTGTCGAAATTGTTAATGTCGTCTATTTGTGTGTATGAATCAAGCTTTGGCTTGTTAATATCTAAAATCTTTTAGCAATCTGCTTGTGACCAATAGAATTTCTGTTTTAGGTTGAAGGATTAAGAACAACTCCAAGCACACATCCCCCTTCCCTGGCCCTCTGGTGTTGTAGGAAAAGGGTTCTCGATAGTTGTTACCTTATTGAAACGTTCTTTGTGGTTATCAGAGGCTATCAGGCTAATACTTTTTATATTTCCTCTATGATAATGGATGCCTAATCATTATACTTATTTTGGCATTTAGAGGTGCTTGGAAATTGTTGTCCGTTAATTTTTGTAAATTGTGTCTTGGAACTTGGAGCTTAAGTGGTGGCAACACATGTAACATGATAACACACTTGGTAACTATTAATGATCTTATAAAGTTTTTATGTACTAACCAATCAATGTGGATGTGTTTTAAGATTATATTCCTGTTCCAATTTGATTGTCTTTGTTAGATACAAAGGAAAATCTATATTTGCCCCCAATTGCTGATATCGATCAACATTTGCTGTGAATTTATGCATGTTATGTTGCATGAGGCTATATGATAGCATGCAGAAAATGCAGGAATTGATTTGCAATAAAAATATGCAATTGGATTAACTTTGTTAATTTTGTTTTTAATCCCTTCATTTCTTGGTTTAGAAATGTGACATCTCTTTGCTCGACTGGAAATGCAATTTCTCAATACACGCACACACAACAAAAAAAAACAACCAAGCCTTTAAGTCCCACCAGGTGGGGTCAGCTACATGAATCCTTTCCTGTCAATATTATATATAGCACTTATATTATATATGTTACTATGTAACTATATATTTCATACTGTTTCTATTTTCCATTTTTTATTTATTTAAATGGCATTGCAGCCTCCTGACGCTTCAGAGCCTGATGCTAAATATGAAGAGGAAAGTTCCTTGCTGGGAACTGTTAGGGGCAAATGCACCACTCAGTTATTACTTTTAGGTGCCATTGATTGCATTCAGGTACGAGTCTTTATCTCATTCATTCATACTTCTGTTGCTTCTTTTTTTTTTTTCCCGTTCTGTAACTTTCGTGGGTTAGTTAACTTAGTTCCTTCTGGTTAGGATTTGTAGCACATCAGTACATTTGTTCTTCCAAATTCCTGCATTTGTTGTTGTCGTTCTTATTCTTCTTCTTTTTGAGGTAGTTAGCATCAGAAAGTTGTAGTTGAGTGGTGGAAATATGAATTTTAGAAGGCTTCCTCTTGTTCGAAAATGGGAGAGAAAAGTTCCTCCCCCCTTGTCTCTCTCTCTCAAAAAAAAAAAAAAAAAACAAGGCCCTTACTGCAATAGGCAGTGGTAGTGTTAAAAGCTTTTTCTCTGAAAAATATTCCTAAAATGTGCAGAAGAAGTACTGGAGCAAGCTAAAGGCGCCACAGAAGATTGCTATAATGGATATTTTGTTATCTTTGTTAGAATTTGCTGCTTCATATAATTCATATACAAGCCTGAGGATGCGAATGCACCACATTCCAGCTGAAAGGTAGTTGCCCATTTATTTCCACATTCATTTTCTCAGAGTTTGCGCTGACACGCAGCTATGGCATGGTCTAGAATCTCTAGATCCACCAATACGATGCAATGATGCAACAGATACTCGTGCACACATGCAGGCTGAACATCAGTCTAAACCCCTATTTAACAAACTTAAAGGACAACCCTGAGTTCTTAATAATTTTTTTCATATTTCATAAAGAATTTATATTGATCCATTGCTTCCACCAAATTTACTGTTGATCATGAGTTCAAATTTTAAAAACTAAATATTCAGAATCATGGACAGGCCAGATGCATGTCTGAGACAAAAGCTTGAGAAACAAAAGTCCAGGTGTGTAGGTAGTGTATGCTGCCCCACACAGGACCCAAAACTCCATAAAATTGTCCATCCTACGACTTTTCTTTTGTACTTGGTTGTTCTATAACAACCTTGTTTCATGATTATACTTCATTGGACAGGCCACCTTTGAATCTACTTCGACAGGAATTAGCAGGAACTTGCATTTATCTGGATATCTTACAAAAGACAACTTCAGGATTTAATGCTGAAAGGAAGCAAGATTCTGAAGACAAGGCTTCAGAAGATTTCGATATCTCTTCTGTAAAAAATGACTCAAGTTTTAGCAAGCATTATGATGCTGATGAAAAACTTGAAAGAATAGCAGAAGAGAAGCTGGTGTCTTTCTGTGGACAAATACTAAGGGAGGCATCTGATCTCCAATCATCTGTTGGCGAAAATATTAATATGGATATTCATCGAGTTTTGGAGTTGCGTTCACCAATCATTATTAAGGTATGAAACACAATATATTGTAGTCTTTGATATGTTTATGAACATTGTTACATCTTAAAGGATATAGAGTGGTTTGGAGCTGGCAAATTATTTATTTCTTACTTTCCAATGACCTGAATTGTCTATTAAGCATGTGCCCTATTGGGTTGTTTCATAAATAGCTACGTCTTGTCCCTTGATCAAGAGCAGTATGCCCCCTGCCCTCGCACCAAACACCCACCGACACATCAAAACCCTTTTTTTTTCTGAGTAGTTGCTGTTTTAAAAATCTGTTTGATAGTCAGGATGCTGCTTCAGGATCATTGAAAGCTTTACACTAAAAATAAGTTCGGAAAATTGAACAGTATAAGCTCCCAGACGGTCACTCCTAATTCTTATGAAATGATAAATTTCATCATATTTTTCCTTGTTTCCTTCTTGGATTGATTGTGTTGATGCAACTGATCTTGTTGGAGTTTTCTGATTCTTCCTTTAGTCTCCTACCTATTTTTTTTTTTCTCATTGCTTCATGACAAATATGCCAGATTGTTTGGTGCTTTAACAGACTGGACAGTTGGGTCATTATCGCAGGAGACATTATTTCTGTATTTTCTTGGTTTTGCAGGTGCTCAAAGGCATGTGCTTTATGAACAATCAGATTTTCAAAAGACATCTGAGAGAGTTCTATCCGTGGATTACAAAACTTGTATGCTGTGACCAGGTAGTCAACTATTCCAAGATGAAGCGACTTAATAAAATATGTGATATTTATTGACAAAACATCATTAGTTGAATATTCTAGATTGTCTTTCGTGTTGTGGTTATATTATTATTATTATTGAAGATAAGAGAAGAAATATGTCAAAAGAGAAACAATTCAGAAAACAGAGACCGAATAATCTTCACAAGAACAGAAAACCAAAAAAAATAAGAAAATAAAGAACACCAAAAAGGCCTACACTACCATACTTTTGCTCCCATCTAAATGAACAACTTGACCTGCAGGATCAGAACACTGCAAACTGATCCACCATTTTTTTTAGCTTCAATATCCTTTCCCCTGATCTCTCTTATGAAAACAGTGTTTGGCAAGATACCGTTCCTGGTCTGATCAGAAAGTAGGAATACCTTCCAGACCTTTGAGTGGTGTTGATGGGCACGTTGGAAATGTCACCAACTAGATTAATCTGAAACTACTCACGTTGTTGCCAGACCTCATCCAGTAATAATTCACCGTCATGAGCAAACTCACTCAAGTCACCCTTGCCCTCCTACTCATTGCCCCATTTCTTTAGTTCCTTGAATTTTTTCATTTCCTTTGAATAACTTCCCCAATACCTTTCCATCTGATTCAATTTTCCAAACCAGAGTTTCTACAATACACAAATGCCCCAAATATGTTCTTAAAGATTTTGAGATCATTGTATGAGATCTATCTTGTTTTTATTCTTCTTTGTTTTTTTTTTTTTCCCATCATTTCGGCGCCCACCTGCACCACCATTTGACAAGAATAGACCTTACTAGCCCAAGCCTGCCTTAACATGCCTCTTCCTATCAATAATAGAATTCTCGCACCATTGATATTCCCCTTTCTTTCATGCATATCTTCTGATTTCAATGTGACTTCTTAATACCTTGATTAGCAACTGTTCAGTGAAAAAAACTCCTGGACTTCTCCACTTCAGGACAGATAACCTTTTGTGCTAAAGACCCAGAATCATTATCTAAGTAGTAAGATTACCTGTTCCAATTTTATTACACAAGACCTTCATGTCTTGACCTTCCAGCTGAGATTCAATAGCTCCATTCAAAATATCTCCTGATAGCACAACAGTCTTTTAAAAGGGGACAGAGAACCTTTCTGCCTTCAGACAAGCTCACTGCCTGAAAAGAACCATCCTTAAAAGCACTTAGGATTGAGATCAAAATCATGATTTGGAGAATGTGCCTTGCTGCTACTACACCCACAGGCCTGACCCAAAACCATTATGATTCAATATTTGGCCTAAATTCAAGGTGATATTAATTATTTTTGGCACAACCCACTGCAAATGCACAATATTCTTTGCTCACTTGCATCTATCCCCATCACTTCGCAAATCCTAGCTGCCCCAAAACTGAACCTTAGCCATTGCCAAGTGGCACTCGATCATTTCACATCATCAAACCTCCACATCTCCTGCCACATGAGTTGCCCTTATGGCCTTATTGATGGCTGCTCCAACCTACTTTACGTCAGTTCTTTCCATATCCAGTGAGCAAGATATTATGAAATCTTAATCACGATTTCAATAATTGCCAAAACTACTTGTTCAACCACCAAAAACATTTGTAATAACTAGCTCGAACATTTTGAGGATCTAACGTTAAAATGAAAAAATAACCTCACATATGGATTTTCTAACAAACTCCAGATATCCCATAATCTCAATGTATTGCCAAAACTATTTGTTCAACCACAAACTAGGACCTACAAAACTAATGCCAACAATTAAACTGCTAACTAGGGTATGCTACATAACTTTGTTGGAAATATTGGATTGCATGGCACACTAGATAGGTCTAATTTATGCTCACACTTGTGAAAATTCAACCATGGTGAGAGGCAAGAGAGGATTGTAACAATGTATACTTGCCACATTTTTTCAATTGAGTGATGCATGTTAACTGAATCGGGACCCAATTACTTATATTCTCTGACTAGTCCATTTGAAATGGGAATTTGGCTAAACAAACTGTAATTGATTATGGATTTTCACAACTATTTTAAATCAGAAAGGAATATTTTTATACCTAGATTATTCGAAGGAGGTTCTGTTCTTATATTAGTGTTCGCAGGTAGGCATATTTCTTTCTTTTTGTAGGGTGCAAGCGGATTTCAATGATTGTTGAACCGAATGAATCTGTTCTGTTCTGGACCTTGTAAATTTGGTAGGGGTTCAGGGGTAACTGTTTTTAGGAATGGAGAAGGTTTTGTTAGTGTGAAATTGCTCTTTAATCAAGGGGGTCGTTTATTATGTCTGGAAAAAGTAAAGGAAAATGGAGGGTTTAGAGTTCCAGAAGGAAAAGATGCAGTAGAACTGTGTAAGTTTTGGAATGCTTTGACAAAGGTTTCCACCAGTGAGGAACTGGAGGTGATGAGAAATTTGGAGGAAGGTCCGTTCTGTCACATGTTGAATGGAACGAAATTTGGGCTGCAAAAGGGGGTGTTGGACCTGAGGTAACTGTCACAGATTTGGGCCCTAATGCCTATGAGGAAGTTAATGAAGTTGGGATTATTGAAGCAAGTGGGTCAGGTAATTTAAAGGTTGGTGAGTTGTGCATTTTAAGTAACAAGGAGTTACGAGTTTTTGAAGTATGGTCGGGAGATGCAGAACTGAACCATCAGCCGTTGCAAAATTTTGAGAGTTTGGTGCAGTTACAGAAAGAATTTTCCTCAAAGGGAGCCAGAAGATGACACATGTTATTCAAGCTGCGAACGAGTTAGATAAAGAACTGGAGTGTAATTTGCTAGTGGTTCAGGGTTCTCATGAAGGGAAGAGCCAGGAACTGGGAGAACTCATAAAGTTCAGTGATTTTGATGGACAAAAGAAGCTGAGGGCTGCTGATGTTATAAAAGGTCATTCGATTGTTCAATGCATACAATGTACTGTCCTTGTGCAGCAAGTGATGTATTTTTCGTTGTCTCATATGAAAGCATGATGTAATCAAGAGGCCACTTTTAATTTGGGAGGCGGTGATGGTAAAAAAAAGGTAGAATATGATTAAGATTTTTATTGGATTAATTAATGGTGGAAAATGGGATTAATTATGAGGGTAATCATTTACTCTCCTTGTAAATTATTTGAGGGGATGTTGGGGGTGATGGTGTTCTGTTTAAGGAATAGAAAGTGGACGATAGTGGACCTAGGAGCCCCTTTGAAGAAACACAGGTTGGTGTTCACCATTTGAAGAGTACGGATGATCAAGTGAAAAAATAAAATTGATGAGGGTTCTTCGGCCTTAGTTTGTCATTTGTATTGTTGTTTTAGTGTTGTCTCTAAAGTGTTTTGTCATTGGTATTGATGTGAACAATGTTGTGAGTGAATTGAATAATGGAAGGGATCTAAGGTTTCAAAAAAGTATCGACCTATTCCTATGGAAATTTTTTATATTAATATGTGCCAAAGGGAGGGATCTAATAAGGAGGATATCTTACTCATTATATCTTTGGGGTGTAGGAGAGGGACAGCCATGACCCACAAGAACTCCTTATATAGGTAAGGGTGTACAAAATTTACTAAAAAACTGAAAACCGGACTGAAACTGATTAATATGAAAATAGTTGTTAATAATAATATATACATACACAAACATAAATATATAATAATTTGATAATTTTTCATAAGAATATATAATAAATCTTCAATTGTATTTCTAGAGAAGCAGAAGCACCCCCCGGGTTCATTCTTTCAATGTGAGACAAGTGACTGAAGAGTGAGAGCATTGAGAGAGGGCTTTCTTGTTTTATTTGGTGGACTCCTTGTCCCTGCATGTTGTATCTTCCTTTCTATCCATTTAAATATAGCTTCTTTTTTTCAAAAAATAAATTGTGAAGATGTTAAGTTGGAATGTGAGAGAATTAGGAGATGTGAGGAAGAGAGGGCTCATTAAGGAAGTTTTGAGTTGAAATGCTCCTGATATTGTTTTTATTCAAGAAACAAAACTTGAGGATGTGGATTGGGAGTGGTTAGGAATATTTGGGAGGGGAGGTTAAAGAGCGGCTATGGGAATTTTGATCATTTAGGACATTAATTTTATTTGTAAAATTGATAACCTAGTGGGTTTCTTTTCCTTGTCAGTTTTATTAGATATTGGAGGTAGGGATTAGCGGTGGATTATGCTTGTTGTATGTCCTTCTAGGCTAGTGCTTAATTTTTATTTTATTTTTCTGGGAGGAGCTTTATGTGGTTTTTGGGTTTTGTTTGCCTAGTGGTTAGTGGAGAGAGGGGGGGGGGGGGAGGGAGGTTCTTTTATAGCATGAGTAATTTATTAGGGAATGTAGATTAAGAGGCTTCCAAATTGATATTGATAATGCTATGTTTTCTTAGTTTGTGGGTGGGGAGAGAAGGTTCACTAGTCATGTGAGAGGATGAATTTTTCAAATCTTTCTCAAATGGTTTTGTTGTGGTGTGGTTCAGACCATTTCCCTATTTTTCTTGAGCCTAGAAAGGCGGGGTCTTACTCCTTTTTGGTTTAAAAATATGTTGTTGGATCATAAGTTTTTTATCTCTCTGCTATGGGATTCTTGGAGAGAGCATTTTGATAAGGGTTGGAAATGTTTTAGGTTTATGTGAGAGCTCAAATAATTGTAGTGTTGATTAGTATTTTGGGAGATTTGTTAGGTACAAAAAGAGGACAAAGTGATGCTTTTGTTGGATGAGGTAAAGAGGGTGGTTATAAATAAAAAATGAGTTAAAGGAGGTATTTTTAGAGGCAAAATATTAAATATAAGTGGGTTAGAGATGGTGATTATAACTCTAAATTCTTTCATAGCTTGGCAAATGGTAATAGGAGGAGTGTTATTAAAGAGTTGGAGAGGAAGAGGTTATTTCTGATAGGGTGGTGTTATAACTAGTGAGTTTTATAGATTTTTTTGGCTAATCTTTTTTTTAGAGGATGGAGAAAGGTCGACGATTGAGGGCTTGGTGTGGAATCCTATATCTTCAAATTAGTAGTCTTGGTTGGAGAGACGTTTTCAGGAAAGTGAAATTAGATAGGCAATGCTTAAGATGGATAGAAATTCCTAGGTATTTAAGGAGTCTTATATATGTGCCTCCATAAGTCTTGATGATGAGTGAAGAAATTGCTTTTAATTATTCTAATAAAATATTTATCCTTGTGAATTAATTTTATGAATCCAACGTCCGGTGTCAGAACCTGTTAATCAATATGGCGTCAAGCTAGTCTACAGCTTCGAGATTCAATGGAAAAACAAATTTTGAGCATTGGAGAATTCAGGTGCAAGTGTTCTTTGAATTTCAGTATATTTGGAATCTTGTAGATCAAGGTTATAGAGAGTTACATGATGAAACATCAAGGTTATAAAGAGTTGCATGATGAAGCAAATATAACACTTGAACAGAAAACAGCGTTGATTACAGCCAAACAGAAAAATATAAAGGCACAACACTGTATTTTCAGGTGATTGATCCTTCAATTTTTCTGAAAGTTGTTCATGCAAAAATTGTAAAGGAAGCATGGGATGCATTATTGAAGTCATATCAATGTGTTGAAAGAACTACTCTATGATGACAGCACAAGCTTTTACAGATTGAGAAATCAGAATCAATTTCTAATTATTTTTCATGGGCATTAGCTATTGTCAAGTGGATGAGAGCTAATGGCGAAGAGGTAAAGGATGTTCAAATTATGAAAGATTGACTTTTGAGGATGACCTCTCTAACTTGGTATTAGAGCTGGGCCTTGGGCTGCTTGGTTCCTCTGTGGGCTGGACTCCTCCTCGCCTCATTTCCCCCCATGGGCTCAAGGGAGAGTGATGGTGTGTGTCCAGTCCCACATCGCCTCTGTGGGTAGTCCCAAGCCACTATAAGATCCTCTTAGCTCTCTAAAATTAGAAATAGCTTCCCAAGAGGGGGGGTGAATTGGCTTTTTAAACTTTCTTCTTAGTTCTTTTTAAAGTCCTTAACTTCTTTTAATATTTAACCAATTCTTTAACTTGTTTATTTATTTTTTCAATCAAACAAGAACTTGGTTTCTTTTAAACAATCAATAAGACAACTAATAAAACATTCAATCTTCAATCACACAAATAATTAAACTAGTCAAGCCAATCAACCACAGTGCTCAAACCACCAACCAATTTGATTGCCAAATATAAGTTCACTGCAACACTATTAGATTGATGAAATCATTCAAGATTTAGTACTCTTGGAATATAAAACAAATCTTTATACCATCCAATCACAATCAATATAATATACATAACTTTCAGCTTTTGATGTTTTCAGCCCTGTGGTGAATGTGAGTTTTGAACAAAGCCCTGTATATATGAAATTTCTTCTTCAATATGATGTTCAATATAAAATCCAATTACTCTTTCCAAACTTCAGAATTCAAATAAACTCTTAAGTTAATTTATCTTTGGGATTTTAGCCATGTAACGTACTCCCGTATTGTTTCCACAAAGAATGGTTCAACCAATGTATTCCCTTTCGATTTCGCAACTCAAATCAAAATCAAACTTTAAGGTTTACTTAATTTCCAAATATACGTAGTTTATAAGATTTTCAAATTTAAATCATCCACGCAATTTAAATATGTACTGAAAATAAAGAATAGGGAAAGAGAGAGTGAGACGGAGATTTTTACGAGGTTCGGCTTATACTCAGCCTACGTCCTCGCCTTTGGAAAACCACCAAAGGATTCACTAAACCTGTTCCGTTGATGGGTGGAACAAAACCTTTACAAGCGATACCCCATGCTCAAACACTCCTTCACTAGGCTAAAGCCCGCCTCTCCAAACAATGTCCCCTCGTTCGGTCACACTCCTTAATTAGGCTAGAGCCCATCTCTCTAAGCAATGTCCCCTTGCTTAGCCAACGATCCAAACAAACCTTGGAACGTCAAAGAATTACAAGAAACACAAGATAAGATCTACGTACTTAAAGAGCAAGTTAATACAATTTCAGCACTATATACTTCGACGTAAAATATCAATATGAAATACAATGAAGCTTAAGTGTAGAATTCACCAATATCCTTCTTAGATGAGGATTAGCAGTAGGAATTCAGAGAAGGAAGGATTAGCACTTCAGAATATCTCAGCAAAAGAGTTTTGCAATGAGTGAGCAAGAGAACTTTGGAAGAACAAGAGTGCTTTCAGCTTTTCAAAACAGATTTTTCAATTCTTGGTGTCTTTTCGATTTGCAAAACCATGTATTTATAAGATTTCAAAAGTATTTTCTTGTTGCCCAAGTTTACTTGGACTATTTCTCAAGTTTTTAGAAAGTTTGGAGTCCAAGCAACAGTTATTTAAAAAATAAAATTTTTAAAATTTCTGCCCGTTAACAATGTTCAGATGACTGAAGTCTCGGGTTCAATCATCTGAGGTGGTTCTGCCTCTTTAAAAAAATTCAGCAAAAAATCTTCAGATGACTGAACTTAATCTTCAGTCATCTGAAGTTATTCTACAGATGTCTGAAGTTACACTTCGGTCGTCTGAAGTGGCTCTGTCTACTATTCAGTCAGTTGAAGTTCCTCCCGTGAACAGTGTTCAGTTGGTTGACAGCTGTGACCCTGCTTCAGTATTTTGTTCATAACTTCTTCTGTATAACTCCAAATTAGGTATTCTTGGTGTCAAAAGAAAGTTAAGAGAAAATCCTACAACTTTCATGTTGAACACACTTTAAAATCAGAAGGTTTTGATAGTGAAAAATGCACCTCAATGCGGATGTATAAAAACTGACAGCATTTGAAAATCATCTTTTTGGTGCTTTTCATTCCAAAAATAATTCTAACCTTTTTAAAATAATTTTTGACCTTATAAAAATATTTTTCAAGTATTTTAAAAGGTATCTAGGTTCAAGAAGTTAACTTAAGAGTTTCAAAATATTTCAAACGATATTTAAACATTAAAGTACTTACATAAAGACTTCTAAGACTTTTCACATTCTAGGTTCTTGAGTCTTCATGCTTTGTCCTTGGACTCTTTCTTGGTCTTTGAGCTTTAATATTCTTTGAGCTTTCTCACTTTGCTTTTCTTTGGCTCTTTTGACTTTAACATTCCTTGGCTTTCAACAAATCATTCATGTCCTCATATTCTTCAAGTTTTAATATATCATCTTTAAATCCATGCTTTGACTTCATTTGATCCTTGTGAGCACTTTGACCTTGCTTTCTCATATATGAACCCTGAAATAACATTACTCACACAAATACGTTAAATTTCACTCGTTTGTTAGCATCAAAACAAGATAACAAGATTTTAAGCCTTGTAAGGCCAACATTCTCTCTTCTTGATACCTAGGTTTTGAGGATGAGCTCTCTAACTTATTGTGACTGCGGTTGAGGAATTTGAGGATTTGACTATAATGAAGTTGGAAGAAATTTTAGCTTCATTACAGACCAATAAACAACGGTCAAATGAATAACTACAAGTTGGTGTAGAGGAAGCCCTACAAAGTAAGTTAAATATAAAAGGTGAGAATAATACATCTCAACAACAGGATTCATTCCAAAAAAATCAACTATTTAACATTGAAGCGAGGGAAAATTATAAATCAGGTTTTCGAAGAGAATGCAGTTGTAATACTGAAAAGTGAGATGAATCTCAAGTTCAGTGCCATACTGTAATAAATATGGTCACTACAGATAAGAACGTTGTACAACAACAACAATAATAAAATCAAGCCTTAAGTCCCATTAGGTGGGATCGGTTATATGAATCCTTTGCTGCCAATTTATGCGATCATGAACAATTTCTTTTGATAAATTCAAGGTTATTAAATCATTTTTAACTATCTCATTCGTTGTTATTTTAGGTCTATTCCTAGCCTTTCTGCTACTCCTCACAGTAACTAACTCATTCTTCTTCACTAGCACATTATGTGGCTTATGTTGCAAGTGCCTAAACCATATGAGTCGTCCCTCCCTCATCTTATCTTCTATGGGAGCTATGCCTAAATTACCGCAAATATGTTCATTTCTTAATTTATCTTTCAATGTTATATCACTCATTCATCTAAGCATTCTCATCTCGACAACTTTTACTTTTTTGATATGTTATTTCTTAGTCGTTCAACATTTTGATCTATGTAGCATAGCTGGACTTATAGCTGTCCTATGAAACTTCCCTTTTAATTTTATGAGTATTTTAAAAGTAATGACTAGTGTGAGGACCATAGATGGAGAAACTGTAGAATTTCCAATCACCTTAGGTGTACATCAAGGATCTGCTTTGAGCCCTAATCTTTTTGCTTTAGTGATGGACCAACTGACTAAGAGTATTTAAAATGAGGTTTCATGGTGTATGTTGTTTGCAGATGATATTGTATTGATTGATGAAACTAGGGGCAGAGTAGAGGCTAAGTTAGAATTATAGAAAGAAGCTTTGGAATCATAAGGCTTTAAGATAAGTAGAAATAAGACAGAATATATGAAATGTAATTTTAGTAATGGTAGGAGGAATATTGGAGACAAAGTTAGACTTGATTATGAAGAAATAAATAGCACTTGTATATTTCGATACCTTTGATCTATTATGCAAACTGAAGGACAAATTGAAGAATGATGTAATGCATAGAGTTAAAGCAGGTTGGGTAAAATGGAGAAGTGCTTCAAGTGTGTTTTGTGATCGTAGAATACCCTTAAAATTGAAGGGGAAGTTTTATTGGATGGCTATAAGACCAACTATGCTATATGGATCATAATGTTGGGCGATGAAGGAACAAAATATCCAAAAAGTAAAAGTTGCCGAGATGAGAATGCTTAAATGGATGAGTGGTATAACACTGATAGATAAATTAAGGAATGAACATATTCGTGGTAAGTTCAGTGTAGCTTCTATAGAAGATAAGATAAGGGAGATATGACTTAGATGGTATGGACACTTGCAACGTAAGCCACATAGTGCACCAGTGAGGAAGTGTGAGTTAGTTACTGTGGGGGGCAATAGAAGGAGTAGGGGTAGACCTTAAATAACTTAGAATGAGATGGTGAGTAAAGATTTAATAGTCCTAAATCTATTAAAAGAAATTGTCAATGATCACATAAATTGGTGAAAAATGATTTATATAGCCGACCCCACCTAGTGTTACTTAAGGCTTAGTTTTGTCGTCGTTTGTTTTTTACGATCACAAAGCGTACTTGAAGCACTTCTCCATTTTACCTAGTCTGCTTTAACTTCATGTATTACGTCCTCTTCAATTTCTCCTTTAGCTTGCATAATAGATCAAGGTATCGAAATCTACTAGTGTTATTTATTTCTTCATCATCAAGTTTAACTTTGTTTGCAATATTTGTCCTACTATTACTGAAATTACATTTTATATTTTCTCTTTTTTTTCTGCTTATCCTAAAGGCTTTAGATTCTAAAGTTTCTCTCCATAATTCTAACTTAGCCTCTATTCCACCTAAAGTTTCATTAATCAATATAATGTCATCTACAAACAACATATTCGATGGAACCTCATTTTTGATACTCCTAGTCAGTTGATCCATCACTAAAGCAAAAAGATAATGGCTCAAGCAAATCCTTGATATACACTTATTGTGATTGGAAATTCTCTAATCTCTCCAACTATAGTCCTTACACTAGTCATTACTCCATCGTTTATATCTTTAATGACATTAGATAAAAGTGTTGATACAATGAAAATAATCACATTAAATATCACCTGAAGGTCACAAAAAATAGTGAAAAAAATTAGAAACTTTATTAGTGACACGCAATGGAGCAGATGAATAACCTCAAATTCAATGAATTCTTGATATGAACTGTAGCAATATATGAGTGATAAGAAAGATATATTTTTTAAATTAGATGAGTCATTCAGATGGAAAGTTAAGATTGGAAATATTGGAACAGTACCAATTTTGGGTAAAGGAAGAATATCCATATACTTAAAGGATGGATCCCATGTATTTTATGTTCTTGGACTTCATGATTTGTTGAATATGGGACAGCAGTCAGAACGGGGCTATGACATGCATATCTACAATGGGATTTTGCACTACCAGTGATGGCAAAGGCAGACTAATACAAAAGTAAATTGTTTGTTTCCGCTTATCATTAATTTGAAAACATGAATTTGTGAAGGAAAGTTTTTTGGGTAGTATCTAGGACCAAATTTGATTTAAATTTTAAACGATATCCTCCCAAGGCTAATGGATCGAGATACAATTCGATGCTAATTGGCCTAGATGATAACTTTTACATTGCACATTTTGGGCACAAGGCCTAATTTTGAAGCCTTTATTTTTGATAGGCCCAAGGAAGGAAAATGGGTTGGCTTAGCTTGGATGGAAAAAGAAAAGTCCAAACATAGCTTAGAACCTAAGATCATTTGAGGGGCTTTTCTCAACATATGGATTCTATAGTGTTTGGTGAAGACAAGTGTGGCCATTTATGGGACATTGAAGGTGCAAGCAAATGAAGCATATGAAAAGATCATTCCTTGCAACATTTCCACCACTTATAAGAATCTCATGATCGCATTTAGTCGAGCAAGATAAGAAAGGGAAAGTTGTTGATTTTCGTTCAACTCGCCAACTAGCAGTGATGGGTTTGCAGAAGAATCTAGAAACAGTGCAAAGTGTGAAGCTTATTCAAGGAAGGATGGGGTCATGGAGAATAATTAGGGTACTACAGAAACATCCAATGAGGATACATGCAAGGAGTCTAGGATGAAGAATATAGATTCTAATGTTCAAGTATGCAACCATAGGGTAGAAAAGAAAACTCAACAGATGGATTCTATTTTTGTTTGTGATATTGAAGTGGAAGATTGGTATGAGGAAGACATATTTGTTTCTAGAACTGATTCGGGAATATGAAGATATGTATCTTCTCTCTTTTCAGTTGGAGAATGTACAAAATATAGAGATTGTTGAAGAAAAATTCTCTAGATAAGAATCTATTGAAACTTCAAAGCAAAAGGCACCTCTAAAGGTGGTAGGGACTTTTTAACAGGTCTCCTAGTGAGGGTTTTTCAAATTTTTCTACAGGTTCAATAAATATTTTTGACAAGGAAGCTTTGGTTCCTAATATCTCCAGGATAATTCTTTTTGTTGCCATTCTACACTCCATTCTTTGATTGATCCTCTATGGGCATGTATTTTTTTGATACTTGTAAAATTAATTTTGGCATAAAGCTCCTTGTTTTTTTTTTTAGTGGGAAGGATTTATGCCTGGGAACAACTAATGGATTTAAACTTTTTATTTTGTATTGGTAAAATCACATTTTATTGAATCTATAGGGAGAAAATTAGGGTGTACATTGGGTCGTTTTGAATCATTTCAAAAGTTATTATCATGCACTTGTTATTTAGAGGTTATAAATATAATATGCCACTTTATTATAAATTGCTATTTTGATATAATTTGTGTTACTGAAATCCAATTGTCTTGATTTTGTCTAGATAGACGTCCGTGGTGCTCTTGGCGATCTTTTCAGCATGCAGTTAGGTGCACTTTTGCAATAGTCATTTTTGGTTAATTGAGGTTTCCCGAAGGAGTGGTTTTCAGATCTTTAGGCAGCTAAGACATTGAAGATAGCGTTGTTCACTAATTCTTTAAGATTTTCTAGTTTAATGATGCAATTTTGTTTGTGTATGCAATGATTTTTTTATTGTTACTTATCTTAATTTTTTAGTAAAAAACTACGACGATTTTGTTCTTGGTAATTTCAATATTTGAATTTTGATGCTTGATTGTTGTTATGAGTTGTTCCAGAGATGATTTCTATTGTATTACGAGTAGGACCCTGACTTTAGGCCAAAATCCATCCAAGCGATCCCCTGCCAAATTCACCATAATGCGTCTTCTTTATAACAAAAGTAAGAAATTGTATTGAGAGAGGAGAAACTAAAACCTAAAGAGGATAAGAAATTCTTTTCTTAAGAGTGGTACCTAGAGCCTAGGTATAAGGAACAAAGCCAAGGTGTGCACCTCAATGCACATTTATCAAAATTGTTTTGAAAACCCCTATATAATGAATTCTTGATTGTAAACATATTGGCAGTAATATTTGAAGACAAAATATTGAATACTAAATATGAATGAGCATTATGATACAATTTTTCAATAACACGTATTGTTCATGCTATTAATTCCACAAAAATATAGTAAGTAGAAAAACAAAACAAAAAACATCATAGCATGAACAAAATAGCTCTGATCGAGAAAAAAATGTTTAAATTGTGTTTGGTAGTGTGGATTTTGAGTCTTTGTGTAGTAACCCGACCCAAAAAAAAAAAAAAAAGGATATTTTGGAAAAGATATTTTGAGATATTTATATATAAATATCTTGGAGGAGATATTTATTTAGATTACTTAAGGGCTAAGTAAAGATTTATTCTATAAATTCTCTTATTCTCTTTCATTCTCTCATTCTCTCATTCTCTCTCTCTCTCTCTCTCTCTCTCTCTCTCTCTCTCTCACAAGGATTTATTCTATAAATTCTCTTATTCTCTTTCATTCTCTCTCTCTCTCTCTCTCTCTCTCTCTCTCTCTCTCTCTCATTTTCTCTCTCTCTCTCTCTAAGATCCTTCGCCGTTCGTCATCCATTTCCA
This sequence comes from Malania oleifera, assembly GCF_029873635.1. NCBI lineage: Eukaryota > Viridiplantae > Streptophyta > Magnoliopsida > Santalales > Ximeniaceae > Malania > Malania oleifera. The sequence goes on along the minus strand of NC_080428.1, from coordinate 88,213,804 downwards.
AAAACGGAGGGTACTGCGTGGATCAGAAGAGAAAACTCTACACTTTTAGTGGATCGGATCGTCGTTTCGGAGAGTTTCGGGTTTTCCCAAGAATCGAGGTAGGAATCTGATCCTAATTTTGATTGGATATTTGGATAGCAGTAGAAAACATAGTAAGGTTATGTTCTGTGGTTTTAGGTTTTCGGGATCTTGAGTTGTCGTTTTGGACCGTTTTCGTACGAAGTTTCATTTTGAATATAAGGTAAGGGGAATTTGATTACAACAGTTATTTTGGAAAACTAAACCGCTAAAAAGCTAGTTTACGTTATTATGTATGATTTAACTGCTTATTTGTGAAATTCTACCGAGTAGAAATGCCGGTTTGACGATTTTACGATTTTTGGTAAAAACGAGGATTTCGACGTATGATCTCCAAATTTTACAAACATCTTTATTTGTGTTTATACTATAGTAGGAGAGACTCGATTCCTTTATTTATTTAGTTAAACTATGTATAATGAATTTCTATCATTTAGCGGGTTTTTGTATTAAACTTGTGTGATATATGTTGAAATGAAAATGAATGTATTTTCTATACTACTGATATAGAATATGGGAATGAAATTTCAATTTGTTATACTGACAATGTGATAAACAGAGGCTGGTGATACACCGAGCCGCATCAGTAAACAAAGAGGGGTAAACCAGGTGCAAAGACGCCGATTTGAACCCGCTGGAATTATTTCTATACTATTGATGTAGATTATGGGAGATAAAATCATATATGTATAAATTGAATTTATGATACACGGAACCACAGCTTGAGAGTCCCGGGAGGGTTGAAAAATACTTTCTTTGCAGAGTTGAAATAAACTACTGTTATATGATACGGCACGATATCGTAGCTAGATGTACACGTGCAACCACACGTACTAAACGATGTGGGTACCAAGATGGTCGGCTAGCAGGGTGAAACCATTGGCTGATATTGGGCCAATGGAGGCAGTCGGATCGTATGTAGGTACTCGGCAGTGTCTGCACGAACAGGGCATTGGACGAGTACCAGTGCACAACCCGAGCCATGGGGTAAAACTGGTTATAGGGATATTTTGCTGTTGGTCATCTGATAAATCATTAAATGGTCGAAAGACAGATGTGGGAATTTTGTAATATGAATAATGATATACCTGATGCATTACTGTATTGAAAATATTTGATTTATATTCCAGATGTTGAATGAAAATATGCATGTATGCAGTCACACACTGTTGTAACTCCTTCTTCCTTACTGAGAGGTGTCTCACCCTATCTTACAACCTTTGTTTTCAGGTCCATCCGTGCGTCAGTCCTAGTAGATAAAAGGACTAGGGAGTTTATTTTGGTTAGCTTACGTAAGCATCTAAATTTTTGTACCAAACTTGATGAAAGTCCTTTTTGGAGGGTTGTAATATGATGATTACTCTAAGTCCGAATGTATGTAAATTATGGATGTATTAGTGAACTCTGGTATAAGGCTAGTAGTAATCCCAATGGATGTTTATGTTTTTCCGCGACATTTACATCATGATTATGTATGTTTTACACCTGTATGTCCCTGTTTAGGACGGGTTGTTTCCATATCTTGAACAGGTATAGGTATTTGATGTATGTGAGTGACACCTGAGTCCGTGTAAAGGGCCGGGTCGTTACAGTTGGTATCAGAGCCCGTAGCCAGTCGGAAGTATGATTTGATTCATACTGCCTGGTTAGGGATATGTGCTAAACTTGCTAGTTGTTACAGTCTAGAATATACCAGAGTATAGGACATGGATATGACCTTGAGTTTTGTTTTGTATACCTGGAGATGAAAACAATTGGCAGACTTCTGTGTTTTTCTGGATCATTCGAAGGGTTCAGAAAATCATGGCAATCTATTGATGGTGTTGTTTCCAAGTGGAAGAGCAGAACTTGAGTTAGAATGATGATGTTAAATTAATGGAGTACCTCGATATTCAGGATGTGGATTTAAGGAACTGAGTCTATAGTATGATAGTGTTAGTTGATGCTTAGGCTATTACCTTCTAATGAATTCTCGTAAATGTTTTCAGGATGGAATCCAGGGATATCACTGCCAATATAGGTGGCAGTAGTAGTGAGGGTGCCGGCCCCGAGGCTGGTAACGACTCTACTAGTGTGTTACGTGAATTCGCACAGCAGCTTATGGCTGAGGTAGTGCGTACGAATAGAGGGCAGGATCGTCCTATGACTGAGTTGGGTTGCTCTATTGAGCAGTTCACCAGATTGAAGCCCTCTGCTTTTGTGGGCGGTACAGATCCAGTTCGTGCTGAGAATTGGATCCAGGAGATCGAGAAGATCTTAGGTGTGTTAAACTGCACTGAAAAGCAGAAAGTCACCTTCGCCACGTTCAAGTTGGCAGGGGAGGCTGAGAGATGGTGGGGGTCGGTAAAGCAGATGGAGGAGCACCGACCGATACCGATAGTGTTGACATGGGCCCGATTCAAAGAGCTCTTCTTTGAACGTTATTTTCCGGCCACAATGAGAAATGCGAAAATGGAGGAATTTATGAATTTGAATCAGGGTTCACTGACAGTGCAGCAGTACGCTGCCAAGTTCTAGGAGCTGTCTCGATTTGCTCCATTCGTGATTCCTGATGAAGCAAAGAAGGCTTGGAAGTTTTAGAGGGGTCTGAGGAGCGAGATCCGTAAGCAGACGGCGATTCTGCAGTTACAAGATTTTGCTACGTTGGTTGATAAAGCCACGGTAGCAGAGGAGTGTTTACTAGAGGATGCAGAGGTTCAGGTTACGAAGAAGAGGCCAGCGCCTCCTAATTATTCATCTGGGGCAGGACAGAGTAAATGGAAGAAAAATAGTGGTGGCACGTCCCAGAATGCCGCAAGTGTTCCACATTGCTCTTTATGTGGTAAGAAACACCAGGGGCAGTGTTGGTTGTCTACGGGAGCCTGTATGCGGTGTGGTAGACAAGGGCATCAGATGAGAGACTGTCCGAGGCAGAGGAATGATGGAGTCACACAGAAGCAATACAGAGGGAATGCTCCGACACAGCGTGGCGGTCAGCAGGGGGGTACTGCCCAGGCTAGGGTATATTCTCTGACTCCTGGTGATGCTGAGAACGCTGGTGACGTGGTCACAGGTACTATTTATGTGTTTTTCATGAAGCTATAGTACTTTTTGATTCTGGAGCTACGCATTCTTTTATTTCCCGTAATTTTGTTAAATTATGTGGTTTGGAGGTGCAACTGTTGAATTATGAATTGGTAGTGACTACGCCGTCTGGGTCTGCAATCGGGTGTAGTAAGTTAGTCCATAACTTCCCTGTGGAAATTCAGGGAAGAATACTACCAGTTAACCTAGTGGTCTATGACATGCATGGTTTTGATATCATCCTTGGGATGGACTGGTTGTCGGCCAGTTATGCTAGTATTGATTGCCGCAGGCGAGAGGTGTTGTTTAAACCACCAGGGGAGCAGGAATTCAAATTCCAGGGGTCGTGTGTGCGTTCTACACCACAAATTCTTTCAGCTTTGCAAGCTAGGAGGCTACTCCTAGATGGCTGCCAAGGGTATTTGGCGTTTGTGAAAGATACGCCGGTTGAAAAAAATAAGTTGGAAACAATTGCTGTAGTGTGCGAGTTCCCTGACGTGTTTCCAGAGGACTTGCCAGGGTTACCTCCGGATAGGGAAGTGGAATTCGCGATAGAGCTAGTTCCAGGTACGGCACCGATATCGAAAGCTCCGTACCGTATGGCTCCAGCTGAATTGAAAGAACTGAAGGAACAACTTCAGGAGCTCCTAGACAAGGGGTACATTCGTCCTAGTATTTCTCCTTGGGGAGCTCCCGTTTTGTTTGTTAAGAAGAAGGATGGGTCGATGAGGATGTGCATCACTACAGAGAACTGAACAAGTAGGTGACGATATAAAGAATATTAAATATCCCTAACTCGAATCGATGATGACGTTTTTTGACAACTTCATAGGCCGCAGATATACTCTAAGATTGATTCCGATCTGGGGTTTCACCAGCTGGAGGTGGATGAAAGTGGAAGGAAGACATTGATGATGAAGTGGAACCATTCCTAAGCCGGCATTGAGAACAACGCGTAGGCGACAATTATGAATTTTATGGTGATGACTTTTGGTTTGAATAATGCACCTGCAGCGTTTATGGATTTTTTGATGAACAGGTGTCTTCACGAATTATTTAGGACACCGGTGGATGTAGTCGGGGTATTTAGCGACGAAAATCCTAGTTGATTATAGGAGAGGTTGAGAGCATGAGGGGCATTTGAGGCTTTGTCTTGCAAATGCCTTCTTAGAATAAGAAATTGTATGCTTAAATGAGAAGAGTGTGAGTTCTGGCCTTAGAGAGGCAGGGATTGCGTTTCTTGGTACGTCCGTGTCAAGAAGGTGTATCTGTGGACCCGAGTAAGAGTGAAAGACATAGTGAATATGGGTGAGAGAAGAGGAGGGCGGAGAGGAGAGAGACGCGAGAGAGGAGATGAGAGGAGACCGAGCATGTTCAGGAAGTAGAAAAGTAAGTAAGAAGTCGATAGTTAGGAGCTTTTTTTTTAGGTCTTGCAGGTTACTTTGACCGTCGTTTTGTAGAAGGGTTTTTCTCCAGTTTAGAGGTCCTTTGACGCGACTCACGAGGAAGAACGTTGAGGTGGTAAGGTTGGACCCCTGAGGAATGGGAGTTGAGTGAAGTGAGTTTCCAGGAGCTGATTTGAAAAGGCGCGCCTGGTTAAATTGCTCCAATCCTGACCATTCCTTCTAGGGGAAGGGGGGGAGGGAGGAGGGATTGTTGATGGAATAGTGACGCATAGATATCTAGGCAAAGGGGGTATGGTTTTGTTGTTCTAATGCCCAAAGCAGAGCAAGAGTATTGCTTACGTTCTCGGCAACTTTTAAAGAGTACGGAGAAGAAACTACCCGACACCTGATATGGAATTATTAGCAGCGGGTAGTGGTAGTATTTAGTATTTGCATTTTTAAAAAATTTGGAGGGCATATTATTGTATGGTGAAAAGTGCGAGGATTTTTACTGACCATAAAAGTCTTTTAAATTACTTTTTCCCCAGAAGGAGCTGAGGAGATTGAAATGAGACAACGCAGGGTGTGCTCTTAGAGTTCTTTGATTATTTTTAAAGGACTACGAATGTGTTTTGTTTATTAGCTATCACAGGAGAAAAAGGCTAACTGTGGTATAGCTATGCTCTGAGTCGGAAAGTCGGTTGATGGAAGTCTGTTGATGCGTCTATTTCAGCGATTAGAGTTCAGCACCAACTTTGTATGGACTTGGACAGGTTGGGCTGGAATAGTGGTTAGGATATGGTACGTAGAAGAAATAGAATAGAAGAAAATCATCAGGCTGTCCTTGCCAGCTTGGTGGTGAAAACGACCTGACAAAAGAGAGCGAGAAGGGGGGGGTGCCCCTTTTCTTGTTCGAGAGACAAAAAAGGATGAGGCAGAAAAAGGGATGCCGATTTGGGGTGGTGGTCCGGGGAGGGGCGAGAGGAAGGCATCCCTTGCGAGGAAGGGGTGGTGAAAGAAGGAATGAAGGAGGAGGGCGGTGGGAGGGGAGACGGAGAGGAAGCAAGAAGGAGGGTGGGGGGAGCCTGCAGAAGGAAATGAATGAGTGATGCTCTGTGACTTTTTTTTTAAACGGGTTATTCTAGAGGAGGGCACACCGTTCGCTCTTCTACCAATGCGGTAAAGTAGCCCGGTAGGTAAGAAAAAGTGTACCGGGATTTGAGGGGGGAATCTTTCTGGGTGGTCCTAATATGAAAAGAGAGACGCCCAATTTGTAGAACATGCCGGACATGCCAGCAGATATTTAAAGCAGAAAAGTAAGAGAAGGAAGGACAACGTCAACTAACTCGAAGTCCCGGAGTGGAAGGGGGGCCCCCCCCCCTCCCCCCCCCCCCCGGCGGTCGAGCCCCAACACTCTGGCCCCAGTGGGAAAGGGAACTGTATCAATGGGATTTTGTGACAGTTAGCTGCGGCGATGCCATGGGCCGAATGACATATGGGTTATCGTAGATCGTTGACAAAGACTGCACACTTCATTCCATTAGGTCAGCTACTCTTTGAATAACGCTGGCCAGAACTTTTATGTACAGGAGGTTGGTACGACTCCCATGGTGTTTCCTATATCTATTGTTTGTTTCAGATCGAGATCCGCGTTTTTACATTCGTTTCTGGAAAAGTTTTACAAGATGCCTTGGGATCGCAATTGCTGTTCAGTACGTCTTTTCACCCACAAACGGATGGACAGTCGTCGGAGGAGGCAGAACTATTCAAACGTTAGAAGATATGTGTGGTCGCGGCTTGTATGCTAGATTTTGGTAATATTTGGATTACGTCTACGATATTACCGCTTGTTGCATTGCATATAACAACATTTACAGGCGAGCATAGGAGATGGCAACTTCTGAGGCTTGTCTGAAGGGCGTCGGTTTTTTTTTTAATGGGTTTGAGCGATCTCGTTGTACTGGGATCAGGTATAGTGTGGGAGCAGGGCGGATACTAGGTCCAGAAGATTCAGCGACCTCTGCAAAGGTTGCCATGATCAGGGAAAGAATTAAAGCAGCTCAGAGTCGACCAAAAGAGTTATGCTGATTACTCCTCGGCGAGAGTGGAATTGAAGTAGGAGATATGGTATTCTGAGAATCGCTCGATGAAAGGCCCCGCCCCAGGTGGGTATGAGATAGGGAGGACGGAAAGGGACGACAAAGTCCTACCGGTATGCTCCCGGGCCTATTTCTGACACAGCCACCCTCCTGACAAGCAACACCGATCACGACCTTGACAAGCCCGCCTTATCGAGTGGCTTTACCTCCAGCATTATCCCGAGTCATGATATATTTCATGTGGCTGTACTGAGAAGTACATTACCAGAGCCATCGCATGTACTGAGTTGACGATCTACGAGATCAGTGAGGACTTTATCATATGAAGATGGTGACTCAGTACTGCTATTCGGGCGGAAAGTTCAGCAGTTACGGACTAGGAAATACCGCTAGTGAATGTATTATGGTCGTAACATACCGTGGAGGAAGCTTCATGGGACCCACCCGTTAGAGCACGAAATACTGCCAGAACCAATAGACACAACTACACCGGCACATCACAACAAACACCCCTAACCACGTACCCGCCAGTTAGTTCTTTCGGAAAGGTATTGTAATATGTATAGTAGTATAGGTTGGTATGGGTCTTCGGAGAGTTTCCGCTGTGTTGGTAATCTCGAAGCACCATGTAACCACGGTATTCCTCTCAATAAGCGAGGGTAGATAATAACTTCGCGACGAAGCTGCTTTGAGGGTGGACCTGCCGACTCTTCGGTAGTCTCTGACGTAAGGTGAGTACGTTTGGTATCAGTTGGTGAATTTAGGGGACAAAATTCTTTAAGGAGGGGAGATTGTAGTAACCCGACCAAAAAAAAAAAAAAAAAAAGGAATTTTGGAAAAGATATTTGAGATATTTATATATAAATATCGCGGAGGAGATATTTATTAGATTATAAGGGCTAAGTAAAGATTATCTATAAAGTTCTCTTATCTCTTCATGATCTAATTATCTCCTTATCCTACTCTCTCTATCTCTCTCTCCCCTCTCTATAAAAACGGATTTATTCTATTAAATTCTATTATTATCTTTCTATCTCTCTCCTCTATCTCTCTATCTCTCTCTCTCTCTCTCTCTTCTCTACCTCTCTCTTATCTCTCCTCTCTCTCATTTCCTATATCATCTCTAAGATCCTTCGCCGTTCGTCATACAGTTCCAAAACGGCGGGTAAGGCGTGGTAGAAGAGAAAAACTCTACACTTTTAGTGGACGGATTCGTCGTTTCGGAGGTTTCGAGACACCGAACATCTACTCCACAAAAACAACACGACACCACAACCCCAAAAACCCCCCCCACACAACACCCGGTAGGAATCTGATCTAATTTGATGGATATTGAAACAAAAAACACAAACCACACAGAAAACCCAAAGAAAAGACCAAACCACTATACAACACCAGCCGTACCAAGTCCGATATTTCTGTGGTTTTAGTTTTCGGGAAATCACAAAGCAAACACACCCCAACCCACAGAAGTCGAAACATAAAGGACCGTTTCGTACGAAAGTTCCCTTTTGAATATAAGTAAGGGGAATTTGATACAACAGTATTTTGGAAACTAAATCGCTAAAAAGCTAGTTTACGTTTATATGTATGATTTAACTGATTATTGTGAAATGAAATCTACCGAGTAGAAATGCCGGGTTTGACGATTTACGATTTTTTGGGTAAAAACGAGGATTGCGACGTATGGATCTGCAAATTTTACAAACATCTTTATTTGTGTTTATTTACTATAGTAGGAGAGACTCGATTCCTTTATTTATTTTAGTTAAAACTATGTATAAGGAATTTCTATCATTAGCGGGTTTTGTATTAAACTTGTTGTGATATATGTGAAATGAAAATGAATGTATTTTCTATACTATGATCTTATAGAATATGGACTGCAAAATTTCAAATTTGTGATACTGACCAATGTGATACACAGCGGCCTGTGGGTGATACACCGAGGCAGCATCAAGTAAACCAAAGAGGGTGTGTAAAACCAGGTGCAAAGGACGCCCGATTTGAAACCCGCTGGAATTATTTCTAACTATTGGATGTAGATTATGCGGGAGATCAAAATCATATATGTTGATAAAATGAATTCTGATACACGGAACCACACTTGGAGTCCCGGGAGGTTGAAAAAACTTTCTTTGCAAGAGTTTGAAATAAACTACTGTTATATGTACGGCACGATATCGTTAGCTAGATGTACACGTGAAACCCACACGTACTAAACGATGTGGGTACCAGATGGTCGGCTTTAGCGGGTGGAACCATTTGGATGATATTGGGCCAATGGAGTCCAAGTCGGATCGTATGTAGTTACTCGGCAGTGTCTGCACGAACAGGGCATTGGACGAGTTTACCAGGGCACAACCCGAGCACTGGGTAAAACTGGTTATAGTGGATATTGCTTTGGTAATCTGATAAATCATTAAATTGTCGAAGACAGATGTGGGAATTTTCTATGAATCATGATATACCGATGCATTACTGCGTATTGAAAATATTTGATTGATATTCCAGATGTTGAATGAAAATATGCATGATGCAGTCCACACACTGTTGTAACTCCTCTTCCTTACTGAAGTGTCCACCCTATTTACAACCTTTGTTTTCAGGTTCCATCCGTGCGTCGTCCTAGTAGATATAAACGGACTAGGGAGTTTTAGTTTGGTTAGCTTACGTAAAGCATCTAAATTTTGTACCAAACTTGATGAAAGTCCTTTTTGGAGGGTTGTAATATGATGATTACTCTAAGTCCGAATGTATGTAAATTATGGATGTATTAGTGAACTCTGGTATAAGGCTAGTAGTAATCCCAATGGATGTTTATGTTTTTCCGCGACATTTACATCATGATTATGTATGTTTTACACCTGTATGTCCCTGTTTAGGACGGGTTGTTTCCATATCTTGAACAGGTATAGGTATTTGATGTATGTGAGTGACACCTGAGTCCGTGTAAAGGGCCGGGTCGTTACACTTTGTATGAATTTAGATTGTAAAAATTACATTTTTTCATTAAAGAGAGAAAATCTCTCAAAAACATACAAAAAGTATAATAATGAAGCAGCAAATTTCCAAATAAATAACAAGTGTTAAAAGCAGCTTTGACCAAGTGTGGAAGAGCGTTCCAGAAGATGGAGGAGATAAAAGAAAAGAAGGGTAAGAGCAGTTAAGTAGAACAAAAAAAAAAAAATTGAAAAGTGGAAGTGGGGGGAGTCACAACTTCGACTATGAGCAGACCAAAAGAAGAAGAAAAGAGGGATTCGAAGCACTTCCGCCTTGCCCTGGTGTGCTTCAACTTGTATTATGTGTGCTTGCAATGACCTTATAAGGCCTCATTGCCCTAACGCGCCTTATGTCTAAATGCGTTTCAAGCAACCTTTGACTACTATACTAGGTAAGAAAGCACCTCCTCAAGCCCTTCCCAATATAATTCGCCGAGCACTGCACATTAGCTAATTTATACCAACTCTTCAACTTTACATTACAATGACTTTTATTCCATCTAGAATCACAAATACCTTCTAACCTTCCATCGAAGATGGAGGCCCATTCGATAAATCCTCATACAAAAGAATATATATTACTTGTCACTTAAAATAAATAGTTGTGCGGAAAAGTACAGATTTAACTTGCATAAAAATCACATATAGTAACATCATCACAACCATATTATTCTTAAAGTTCATCCAAAAACAAACTAACATCATGATTAAACTTAGTGGTGCCATCACTATCAATATCTAACCACCCCCATTTTTTTTCTCATCCATTTCTTTAACAACCCTCTCTCTCATTTGTATCCCCCTTCTAACCACTTAAAGATTCTTGACTTCTGTTGTAATAATGATCGGATAAAGGAAGCACAGCGGAATAAGTAAAAACGTAACAAGCAATCAAACACAACTAGTATATGAGAAACAATAAGAACAATAATACGAGAATCTACATGGTTTGGCAATGCCTACATCCACGGGAGTAATTGATACAAGAATTTCACTAAGAAATGTTAGAGTACATAATACACTTCAGACAAGTATATATAATCTTTCTTTTGGAGGTACCTCCCCCAAAAACCAACCAACTTAAAGTTCAAATTCAAATTTTGAATTTCGATCTCCCTGCTCAGAACAAAATAGTTGATGGTTTTTCTTAAAACTGACGATGGATTGAGATACTGAGTTTCTGAAGATGTCCGAACTTTTAGTGAAATTGTCGATGTTTTAGAAAACCACAAAAAAGCTATCAGCCACGTTTTTTTCTCCCAGGGAATGCTTGCATGTGTTCTTTCCTTGTGTAAGTTACTATTTAAGAATGAGCACCAATCACAACAATTTCCACCTTGGCAAATTTCTGCCCCTTAAGAGAATCACGAAAAACATAGCCCGTCGCTCCACCTTGACCTTAGAACAATAAGTTGGGTATGTCTCCCATCTAGCATTTGGAGACATAAAGTAAGTCCAAGCAATGCTTGAACTTTTTAGAAGTAACCGATTTCGTCAAAATATCTGCTGCATGTTTACGAGGTCCTGAACCTAGGTCCACCCACACCAAAGTTCACCTAAAGGTAATCACATTCCACGAACCTTGTGAAACCTCACATAAATATTTGACGCGCCACTGTGAGGCCCTGCCACATATGGTCCTACACTTGATTCCCATCTACACGAACCACGTAAATGTGTTAGAACTAGGTGTATTCCACCAGAGGGCGGGGCCCCGCCGTCATGTGCCGGGAATTGGAATTTTAAAACCTCTTCCTAGGTAAATAGATGTTACGCAACACAAAATATCACAAACTTAGGGCCTTTCTAGCCAATCCCAAACTGACGCCACGGCTACTCAAATCACTATTGGCCCTCGGAACCATTTAAATCATGCGCATCATTCACACTAGTAAAATACAAACATTCATGTGTTGGAATTTAAAATGCGGAAATTAAAAGCATGCACAAGAAATGTTTTCGAGGTTCAGCCAAAGTGCCTACATCCCCGCTTGGCTCATCAGCACAAGGATTCCACTATAAGCTCACTTCACGGGTGGAACGGCACCGGTTACAGCGAAGTCAATTAACGGGGCTGACCTTAACCTACACCTTACCAGGATGGTGCACCTAACTTTCCTAACCGGGTCTAAGTCAATCTGAGACTATTCAACAGGGCTAGTCTCCCTCTTCAAGCCCACGCCTGAAATACAACGAATATGAAATATGTGTACACAGAAATATGTTTCTCAACTAAGCAGACTATGTACCACAATACAACACAGTATAATCAGTGCACATCAGTAAGATAGGAATTACAAGCTCAGTGCCAAATGTGTCCAACTACACTCTTACTAACGTCAATAGGCAATCAAAGCAATGAGTGTATTTTTCAAACAATCTTTGAAACAATCGATCACAATATCTCAATCACACGTAGAAGAGATGTTTGAAAATAAAACATTTTCTCAAGATACTAGCATAAGAGATGTTTGAAAATAAACTTAGGAAAAATATTTTTGCACACACAAAAAATCTAACCCTAGCTCATCAACTCACCCTTCTATCAGGGTAGCTCAGTCGGACTCTACTGTCGCGGACCTCTATCTGCTCCTCTACCTAGATTTCCTGAAATGTTTATATAGCTAGGGTGAGACACCTCTCAGTAAGGGAAATAAACTAACATCAGTGTGTGACAACATGAGTGTTTTTGTATTATACATAATATCCATACATATATCATATTTGGTAAAACTATTGATATCATACCTGAATAAAATATGATTCCTCATAACATAATATAACATATTAAATTACTAACATGAAAATCATCTTATATAACTGTACAATACTGAAATACACACAGGATAGATAGCTAACTAATGTCATGTCTTACCCTCACATGACTAGATTATGCAGCCCGAAGGCAGGACCTATCAATGGCTGGCTAACCATGCTAGATCAATCATAAGTCTGTAAGTATGATGGGCCCGCCCCTACCTGGTACCGGATTGCCAGAGGGACTACTCTACTCTACACTAAAGCCACATCGACTGTCATCTCTCACACTACTGGTCGTGTGGTAGCACTATCATAATTATGAACATATAGCTGCGGTACCGTGCTCCTGAAACTGAACTAAACTATGTCATAAGAGTTCCGATATCATATAATAAGTTCCATATACTAAACATAGTTGTTTCATATTTCATAATAATAATTGTCATGTAAATATTTCATAATTTATCTCTTATCATACATGATTATGGCATCTGTGCCAACATGAATCTCGGCATCTGCGTCGGCATAACATAACATGAATCACGGCATCTACGCCAGCATAATATAACATAAATCACGGCATCTGCACCGGCATAACATAAAATGAATCATAGAATCTGCGCCGACATATTATAATATACTGAACATAATTTTTCTGTACTGTTTAATATGTAAAATCATGATTCCTGTACTGTTTTATAATTACCTTGAAAACTATCATATCCTGCTTGATTTGGGAAAAACATTCTATTTTGATATACATCATTATATGGAAATTAAACTCATGCCACACAAAATAGGTAACCTCCTAATTGTAAAATCTGTTCCAAAATCATATTTTCTGATTAAACACATTTAAATCATGTCCATGTTCATAGCAGTATTTCCTAAACATTATTGTATAATATACGTACTTTTCTAAAATTTAATGCTGTAAAATAATAAATAATTTCATGAAAAATTCTGACTTAATTTATCCCCTTAACTGGCTTATTGGGAAGCCCACAAAACACTCAATCCTACACCTGCAGTGTTCCCAGCACAACACCTTAAATTAACATTTTCCCAACAAAACTTTAGTATTATCTTTCCTAACATATTCTCCTCATATAGAAACATCAAATACCCAATAAAACTGGAATTAACTAACTTACCCAAATTTTGGGATGGTTCCCAAGTTAGCCTAACCAACGATCCACTCCTACAGAAATGAAGAGAAACTTCCCTAGAGTAGCGTGGCGGCTTTGGATCGTCGATCTGACAAAGAATTGGGCCAGAAAGTTAGAGAGAAGGTGAGGAGGGTGAAAATCTATAGAGAGAAACTCCACATGCAAAATTTTCACTCCACAAATCCAGGTTCGGCGTATTTATAAAATGCAAACTCGTCGACGAGCCACGTCATCTCATCGATGAGCGCAAGAAGAAGATTTGTCCACGAGCACTTATTCCTTGTTGACTAATTTCAAACCTTGAAACACACCTCTCGGTAATTCATCGTCGACGAGACACGTGTCCACATCGACGAATTCAATAAACCGCTTCTTAAAATTTCCTTTTCTCCCTCTTTTATTATTTAATTTCTATAATTCTTCAAGTCTCTACACAAAACACACACACTCATCCACTGGGGTGGGGAAAACAAAGCAGAAAAAGGCACAAAATATAAGAAGAAGAAGAATAAAAATAAGATGAAGAACATGAACGCTTTGCATTCGTCGACGAGATCCTGCTGTAAATCCTTTTTAAAATTTCCTTTTCGCATTCGTCGACGAGATCCTGCTGTGAATCGTTTTTAAAATTTCCTTTTTTTCCTCTTTTATTATTTAATTTCTATAATTCTTCAGGCCTCTACATTCTCCCCTTCTTATAAGAATTTCGTCCTCGAAATTTACTATTTGAGTGATTCACCGTCCCTTAAAGAAAATGGGCTACTTATTTTATTACTTACCCTCACTTACGACAGAGGAATACAGTGGTTACATTCAAGGTTCTAGGAGATTACAAATATGCATGAAATAAAATTCTCTCACAACCAAAATACTATCTACTACCAAAAAGACTATTGCATGCACTGACTAACCTACAAAAGAAACATTACATATCTACTTGTATCTCTTCCTTTTTACTATTCTTCCCTGCTGAACAGATGCGGGTATTTCTGTTGTATCTCTTCCTCAAGCTCCCAAGAAGCTTCTTCCACTGCTTGATTCCTCCACAGGACTTTTACTAATCGAATCCTCTTACTGTACAATTCTCGTTCCTTCCTATCCAGAATCTACACTGGAGTTTCCTCATAAGCCAAAGTATCACTGAGTTCTAACTCGGCATAATTGCTTATATGAGAGGAATTTGGGACATATTTCCTTAACATGGAAACATGAAATACATCGTGAATTCTAAATAATGCTAGTGGTAAAGCCAACTAGTAAGCAATTGACCCTACTCTTTCAAGAATCTCGAAAAGGCCAATAAACCTAGGGCTCAACTTACCCTTCCTCCCAAACCTCATAACTCCCTTCAATGGCGCTATCTTCAAAAATACATAGTTCCCAACTTCAAATTCCAACTTCCGGTGGCACGTATCAGCATAGTTTTTCTATCGATTCTGAGCTGCACTGATCCTATCTTTGATAAGCTAAACTTTATTGTATGCCTACTGCACAATTTCTGGTCCTAAAACTCGCCTTTCACCAATCTCATCCTAGTAAAGAGGAGATCGACATCCCCTACCATAGAGCGCCTCATAAGGTGTCATGTCAATGCTTGCCTGATAGCTGTTATTGTATACAAAGTCTACTAGCGACATATACTAGGTCCAACTACCCCAAAAATCCAGCACGCACGCCCGCAGCATATCCTCTAACGTCTAAATCACCCTCTCAGTATGGTCCTTCGTCTGAGGATGAAACATCATGCTGAAAGATAAATGAGACCCCAGAGCCTCCTGCATGATCCTCCAAAATCGTTACATGAATCGTGGGTCTCGGTCTGATACAATAGACACTGGTACTCCATGTGATCGTACAATCTCTTCAATATATAATTTTGTCAGTCTGTCGATGGAGTAGTTGACTTTAATAGGAATGAAGTGAGTGGTCTTCGTCAACCTATTAACGACCACCCAAATAGCATTTTGACCATACGGTGTCGGTGGCAAACCCATCACAAAATCCATAGATACATGCTCCCACTTCCACTCCGAGATGTAAAGTGGCTGCAACTAGCCCATCGGCCTCTAGTGCTTATCTTTTACCTGCTGACACATCAGAAACTGCTGCATGAACTCGAAAATTTCCCTCTTCATGTCGCTCCACCAGTAAAACTCTCGCATATCCCTATACATCTTAGTACTACCTGGATGAACCGTGTACAAGGAACTGTGAGCTTCCTCCAAGATCGTCCTCCTGATATCCATATCTGCAGGCACGCACAACCTGGAATGGAACCTCAAAGCCCTATAATCAGAAATACTGAATTCTTATCCCTGTCCATCATGTACCTTAGCTATCAGCTCTACTAATTCTGCGTCATCTCTCTGAGCTATCTTAATCCTTTCTTGTAGAGTAGGTGGCAATAAATGCCTGAGGGTCACTCTCTACCAACTCTACACCGAATCTCTCCAGATCCATCTAGATCGGATGCTGAACCTCCATAGCTTCCAATACTAGTCCCATTGATTTCCTGCTCAGAGCATCAGTTACCACATTTGCTTTTCCTAGGTAGTAACTAATGGTGCATTCATAATCTTTAATAAGTTTCAACCACCTTCTCTGTCTCATGTTCAGCTCCTTTTGGGTGAAAAAGTACTTCAAACTTTTGTGATCGAAGAATATCTCGCATCTCTTACCGTACAAGTAATGCCTCCAAATCTTTAACGCGTGTACCACAGCAGCCAATTTAAGATCATGGATAGAGTAGTTCTTTTCATACTCTTTCAATTTCCTAAAAGCATACGTTACTACCGTGCCTTGCTGCATTAATACACAACCAAACCCTTTCAAGGACGCATCACTATAGATAACATAACCATCACCCCCTGATGGAATGATCAACACTGGTGCAGTGACGAGTCTCTGCTTCAGTTCCTGGAAACTCCGCTCACAACTATCATCCCAATCAAACTTGACATTTTTCCTGGTCAGTCATGTCAAATGCCATGATAATGCTAAGAACCCCTCAACAAATCGATGGTAATAACCTACCAGCTCCAAGAAACTCTTAATTTCCTAAACGTTGTTCAGTCTTGTCCAATTCATTACTGCTTCAATTTTGCTGGGATCCACAGAAATACCTTCCCCTGATATACATGTCCCAGAAACGTCACTTTCTCCAACCAAAATTCACATTTAATGAACTTGGCATACAATCTCTTTTCTCTGAGCATCTGAAGTACCCGTCGTAAGTGTACCTCATGCTCCTTAAAACTCCTCGAATAGACTAGTATATCATCAATGAAAACCATAACAAATCGGTATAAATACTGATGAAAGATTTTATTCATCAAATTCATGAATACTGTAAGAGCATTCGTCAAACCAAAAGGCATAACAAGGAATTCATAATGCCTATACCTGGTCCCGAAGGCTGTATTTGAGACATCCTCTGCTTTTACTTTCACCTAGTGGTAACCTGATCTGAGATCAATCTTAGAATAGACCCGCGTACCCTGCAGCTAGTCAAATAGATCGTCTATGCGGGGTAGAGGATACCTGTTCTTGATTGTCACCTTATTAATTTTCCTATAATCTATACACATTCTCATAGACTCATCCTTTTTCTTTACAAATAACACTGGAGCTCCCCATGGTGACACACTAGGCCGAATAAACCCTTTATTCAACAAGTCTTGCAACAAATCCTTTAGCTCTCCCAACTTCGCTGGAGCCATTCTGTAAGGAACTTTAGAGATTGGTGCCATCCCAAAAAGTAAATCAATAGGACAATCTACCTCGCAATCAGGAGGCAAACCAAGTAATTCGTCTAGAAAAACATCTGAGAACTCCTTTACCACTGGCGTATTAACAAGTTTCAATTCATTTCTTGACATCTCTTTTACAAAAGCCACAAACCCCCGACAACCATTCAGAAGTAGCCTTTCTCACTTGCATAACTGACACTAACAGAAGCGGGGAACACACCCGTGACCTTACAAACCTGAATTCTTGTTTGCCTAGTGGTTTGAAAATTACTTCTTTCAAAAGACAATCGATATTAGCATAGTTAGTTTTCAGTCAATCCATACCCAGTATTACATCGAACTCATGCATTTCAAGTACAATTAGATCAGTAGATATCACTCTCCCATGAATTTCTACGGGATAACCCCTGAGCACCCTACGACGCTTTACCACTGAACCATCCGATGAAGCTACTGATATTTCTACATCTAGTAACTGGGTCTCACCTCCAGACAATTTAATGAAATTCGCAGACACAAAGGAGTGATAGCACTCGAATCAAATAAAATAATAGTATGGCTTGACAAAATAGTAAGGGTACGTGTCACGACGTCTGCAGCCATCTTAGTGTCTCTTGGCGTCAGAGCATAAACCCTCGCTGGGGCTATATCCCTCTGCTAACCTCCACGAGGCGTCTGGTAACCTCCCATGAATTGCTTGGGAGCCAGAGCAGTTCCAATAGGTGTAGGACAATCTTGTGTCAGATGCCCAGATCCTCCACAACGATAACATACACCTCTCCCGGCCCAACACTCCCCCTGATGCCTCTTTCCACATATCTGACATACAGGGTAGGTCTGAGCACCCTGAACCTCACAGCCCCCAGTCTCCTGCCTCTAACTCTACCATAATTTCCTCTCTCCTAATGACCTCAACCAAAACCTTGCTGAAAGCCTGAAGGTGTGGACCTCTTCTTATGTCCCTGCTCCTCTGCACCCAACCACTCACCGGCCTCAGCCAAAGCTGCTCTATCAACTAACTCAACAAAATCATGTATTTTCAATACCATAACTTGCCAGTAGATCTCAAGCCTCAATACCCTTTCAAACTGTCTTACTTTTTTTACTTCATCAGGAACAATACATGGGGCAAAGCGGGATAACTCGATAAACCTTGCTACGTACCGCTGGACTGATCATTGTCCCAACTCCAAATTCAAAAACTCTTCCACTTTAGCTTCCTTGACAGTGGTTGGGAAATATCTGTTAAAGAATAATTCTTTAAATCGGTCCCATGTCATAACATTGGCGTTGTCCTCTACTGCTCCAGAAGTTTCACTGCAGTCCACCACCTCTCAGCCTCCCCTGTCAGCTTATAGGTGGCGAAGAGGACTCTATGCTCCTCCATACACTGTAATACGACCAAAACTTTCTCGATCTCCTGCATCCAATTCTCAGAGGCTGCAAGATCAACTCCTCATGAAAATGTCAGAGGATTCATCTTGGTAAATTTCTCTATCGTGCACCCATGACCTGCAGACAGACCTCTCTGCTCTCTGGAGCTCCTAGCGATCTCAGCCACAACTTGCTGAGCCACACTGCGTAATATCGCATCAGAGTCAGCCCCACCTGCACTCGAAGGCCCTGCACCACCACTACCACTCGCATAGGCGCTACCTCCTCCAAGGTCTATCCTGAAAAGACAATAAACATGACTTAGGGACCCTATCCTTATAACTTACACATCTAATCAAAATCCTATCTTAACATCCTTATCTTATTTCAAGATTCAGTCCCACACTGTAGAAACACAACCTGATAATAGTTTACTATGACTTTCCTGGAATCGTCACCCCAAGAAAGACACTAAAACCACCATGGAAGTCCTACCTCTAAACTGCAAAACAAAATCTCAAATCCTCTTCCTATGCTTTGGTATTGTTTCCGCTGCACTCTAAAGTCTACAAAACCTAGCAACCTAGGCTCTAATACCAAACTGTAACGACCTGCCTATTTTACCGTAAATAAATTTTTTTTATAATAATATTTAATATAATAATTCTGATACCTAAGTAGCAGAAAACATAATTTACAAACATACCATACAACCAACCACAATACCAGAATCCCACTAAAACTGTTATATTTATACAATCATCCACAAAATGACCAAAAGTAGCCTAAGGTCACTTGCCAAAAATAATTCTAACCCTAGCTCATCAACTCACCCTTCTGTTAGGGTATCTCAGTCAAACTCTACTGTTGCGGAGCTCTATCTGCTCCTGTACCTGGATTTCTTGAAATGTTTCTATAGCTAGGGTGAGACACCTCTCAGTAAGGGAAATAAACTAACATCAGTGTGTGACAACATGAGTGTTTTCGTATTATATATAATATCCATACATATATCATATCTGGTAAAAACTGTTGATAACATACCTAAATAAAACATGATTCCTCATAACATAATATAACGTATTAAATTACTAACATGAAAATCATTTTATATAATTGTATAATACTAAAATACACCTAAGATGGATAGCTAGCTTATGTCATATTTTACCCCCACATGACTAGGTTATGCAGCCTAAAGGCGAGACCTAGCAATGGCTGGCCAACCATGCTAGATCAATCATAAGCATGTAAGTACGATGGGCCCGCCCCTACCTAGCCCGAATTGTCAAGGGGACTACTACACACTACACTGAAGCCACATCGACTGTTATCTCCCACAGTACTGGTCGTGTGGTAGCACTATCATAATTCTAAACATAGAGTGAAATAACCTGGGGAAAAAATTATTAAAAAAATTAATTAATTAAAATAAATAAATTTAAATTAAGAGTAGTTATTGATTAGTTAATTAATTGAACATTATTAAATTAATTAATTAAATTAACAAATAAAAGAAACAAAAAATTTAAATTAAATTAAAATTATTTATTATTAATTAATTAATTAATTAAGTGCCGTAAAATTTGATTTGTTGAATAAATAATATGATATATATATATATATATATATAATATTATTATCATATAAGTTAAAGTAAGTAGAAAAAAAAAAAAAAGGAAAAGAAGGAAGCTTGAAGCTTCCTATAGTGAATTGTAGAGAAAGAGAGAGCTCCTACGCTCTCTCTCAGACCGTCTCGCTCGCCTCTCCGTCTCCTCTCTCTCTCTCCCCTCATTTCTCGACGAATATTCGACCAATCGAAAAACAGAAGGTGTCGTTGGATTCCAAACTTTGACACCAACATTTCTATTGGAGAGGATTTGTCGTGGGAGCGGCATAGGCACCATTCCTGGGGTAAGGCAACATTATAGTTCATTTCTCAATTTCTCATTAAATATGTTGTTAAATTGAAAATCAGGCACCACCACAGGGTCCTAGTTGTGACAGTCGTCTTTTTGACATAAGTAGATTTCCAATTAGGGTTTTCTAGGCCTCACTCCAAAGTGAGAGTGAGATTTGAAAATTTTGGCAAATTGGTATATTTGAGGGTACAACTATTTATTTGGTATTTAAGAGCCTAGGGAATATTAAAACAGTATTTTACTTAGGATTAATTAAATGGAATTATAATTTTTGATTCAGGGTCCAGGTGAGCGTCGTAGGTATTTTTCGAGATCCCTATTGGTGTAGTTCAAGAAACCAGGTAAGGAAAAATTATATATTAAATCAAATTTTATGAAATTAAAGGTAACAAATTACGTTACACTATATGTATGTTTTGGTGTGAATTATAAAATGCCAACCATGTAAAACTATGATTTCTGAACTTAGGACCACTTATTTAGCTATGTATATGTGGAAATGAACTCATGAAAGTGAAAAGTGATTTATGAGGAATTATGTAAGAAATGAAATGCATTTTTACAGGAATATGTATGAATTTTACTGTTAAATTGTGTGGCATGAGATTCTATGCAAATATATATTAAATGTATGAGATGCAGGCTAAGTACGTAAAGTATTGAGAATAAAATATGTTATGGATTATGTTGCTTGTGTATGCTAAATGCAACCATGTAAATGTAAGACAGCTGAAAGACAGCCATGTTGGCAGATTCTAGCACACTTCTGTGTAGACTAAAATGACAACTGAAAGAAGTTGTAGACTAACTAATAATGGCAAAAGACCAGCTGTAGTACGAAGGAAAGAAATGAAAATGTAATGTAATGACAATGAAATGATAAAGGAATGAAATGACAAATATGAATGATGTAATGTTGATGATTACGTAAAGTGAAATGCAATACAATGTTTAAGCTATGAACATGAACAGATGTGTATGATTGAATAATGACAGAAAGAATAATGTATTATGACATTAGAAGTAGTATTTATGTATGTAGAACATGTTACGTTTAGGCAGGGTGCACTCTTCCCCTAAGGGTTTACTGAGTAAGGCGAGTGCACTAGTAACTTCAGATATGGCAGTAGTTGCATAACATATTAGAGCAGAGGGAACCTACTTGTATGGGCAGGTAGATTTCCCTATCCTTAGGGCCTTTACCGGTAAGATATTGTTGAACAGTGTGAGTATGAGATCAATCTAACACTTGAGGGCTTACTAAGTAAGGTGAGTGCCCTGGTATGCTTTAGTAGTGACCTTAAGGTTACCTAAATATCAGAGCAGAGGGATGCTACTTGTATGGGCGGGTAATCACCCCTATCCTTAGGTAATCTTGCGGGTTAAATCTCTGCATGTGATTGATTAGGTTTAGAGAATGATTTCAGTGTTATGTTAATGATTTCAAAAATGTTATTAAAATGATATTTATACACCTCATATTAGTCACACGCTATTTTAATATATTGTTTCTTCACTTACTGAGATGTGTCTCACCCGAATATGAACTAATCTTTTTCAAGACCTCCACAAGATCGAGCTTAGAGAGCTCGAGCTGTGATAGCACTTTTGAGAAAAAGGGTATAATTTTGATAATGATGTTTTTGGGATGTAGATAATTTATGTTTTATGTTCTATGTTTTAAGTTTTTTTAGATAGGGATGGTTGAGAATACTGAAGTGTAGGTTATGTTTTGGAGATGTGTATATATTTGAATACATGTGGATGATTAATTTATTATGGGGTATAGATAGGAGTAGAAAACTCTGGTATTATATTTGTTGGAAGATTATAATTATGATTTCCACTGCGTACATGATATTAAAATGTGGATTATTAGGTAAATGAATGGATTAGTAGCACTACGGGCCCACGTAGGGGGTCGGGTCTTTACAGATGGTATCAGAGCAATGTCCAGCCGAAAGTGTGATTTGTAAGGACTCGAACCCGAGTGAGTTCCTACATATAAATTTTTCAGTGGATGCAAATAAATCTAAATTATTTTTATTACCAGAGCACTAATTAGATTTATTACAAATATATGTTAAAATGTAAATTTCTAAAATTCTAAATACACAAACATATTCTAAATTGTATTTTGCTAATTTTTTTATTCTACTCTGCTCTTTCTATTCCTGCCCATGCACTTGCTACGCCAGATTTCTGGTACACTCTTCAAAATGATCTGAAATGTAAAATAATGATTGGGGTGAGACAACGCTTAATAAGTAAATAAGATTATTATTAGTGTGTGGCCAAAATGAGTTTTCAAAATATTTTAATTTCGTAAAATAATATTTAATACTATAACTTTAAAATTTCTTTAAAAATAAATGTAAATTTAAAAATTTATGTCTAAAACTTTTACTATCATCAATAGCAGTAAAATTATATAATCATATATTATAACTGTTAAACTGAACTTTTTAATTTTTAAAACTATAACTATAATACTCAATCATGTATATATATAAATATACTTTTCCTTACTAAATCATTATTATAACGCCCCGAACCCTTAAACTCGAGTCCGGCACGTTATACCTGATAAAATCCCTGATAATCGATGATATACGCAGTGGAAAACATAAACATAATCTCCATATGCTATAAAAACCATAATCAATAATACCAAAGTTTACTACCCCTATATAACATCCATACTATCCATCCAACACCTGCATTACCATACATACACAATTCTCCAAAACATTTCAGTATGTTCACAACCATTTCGTTTTCAACAGACCTAAAACATAAAGACATAAAACATAAATATTCACATTCCCCAAAGTATATCAAAAATATACTCTTTCTCTTTATACAATCCTCAAAAGACTAAAAACCCTCGAGCTTTATAAGCCTGACCTCGAGGATGTCCTGAAAATTAAATAATCTTATTCGGGTGAGACACATCTCAATAAGGGAAGAAACAATATATTAAACACAGCGTGTGACTAACATAAGGTATATAAATATCATTTTAATAACATTTGTAAAGCATTTTCATAAACATTGAAATCATTCTCTGAATATAAACAATCACATGCAAAGGTTTAACCCACAAGATTACCCAAGGATAGGGGTGATTACCCGCCCATACAAGTAACACCCCTCTGCTCTGATACTTAGGTAACCCAAAGGTCACTACTGAAGCATATCAGAGCACTCACCTTACTCATCAAGCCCTCAAGTGTTAAATTGATCTCGTACTTACACCGTTCAACAATATCTTACTGGCAAAGGCCCTGATGATAGGGAAATCTACCCGCCCATACAAGTAGGTTCCCTCTACCTTAATACATTATGCAGCTACTGTCACATCTGAAGCTACTAGTGCACTCGCCTTTCTCAGAAAACCCTCAGGCGAAGAGTATGCCCCGCCCAAATCATAGCACGTTCTACGTACATGAGCACTTCTAATATTATAATACATCATTCTTTCTGTTTTTATTTAATCATACACATTCATTAATGTTCATAGCTTAACATTGCATTGCATTTCACTTTAAGTGACTCTTTTCCATTTGTATCGTTCACGTTTCAAATTTCATTTCATTCCATTGTCATTCCATTGCATAACGTTTTCATTTCATTCCTTCATACTACAGCTAGTCTTTAGCCATCATTAGTTAGTCCACATAGAAATGCGCAAGAATCTGCTAACATGGGTGTCTTTCAACTATCTTATATTTACATGGTTGCAATTAACATACACAGGTAACATTGTCTACATCATATTTTATTCTCAATACTTTACTTACTTAGTCTGCATCTCATACATTTAACATATATTTGCACAGAATCTCATGTCACACAAATTAACAGTAAAACTCATACATATTCCTATAAAATAAGTCAACCCACATTTAGCATTTAATTACTGAAAATACAATTCCCATTTCTTACATAATTATCCAGAAGATTCCTTCCACTTTCTTCAGTTCATTTCCACTAATACATAACTAAATAAGTGGTCTTAGGCTCATAAATCATAATTTTATAAGGTTGACATTTTAATAATTCACACCAAAACATATATATAATATAACATAAATTATTACCTTTAATTTCATAAAATCTGATTTAATATATAATTTTCCCTTACTTAAATTCTTGAACTACACCGACAGGAATCCCACACAGATGTCCGCGGCGCTCACCTAGACCCTGATTCAAAATCCTTGTAGGGACATAATTTCCAAATAAATAGTTATAACCACAAATATAACCAATTTGCCAAATTTTTCAAATCTCACTCTCACTTTAGAGTGGGACCTAGAAAATCCCAATTGAAAATTTACCCAGGCCAACATGACGACAACCGCAACTAGGACCACGTGGTGGTGCCCGATCGTCGATTTAGCAACAGATTTAAAGCGAAATTGGAAAAATAGGGAAAATTTATCTTTCCCCAAGAGTAGTTCCTAAGCCGTTCCAACGAAAAATCCACTCCATTAGAAATGTTAGCGGCGTTACTAGAAATCCAATGGCACCTTTTGTTTCCCGATCCACCGCAAACCCGTCAAGAGATTGAGAGAGAGAGAGAGAGAGAGAGAGAGAGATGGAGACAGAAGCAACTGGGGAGCAGGAAAAAAAATTCAGGGGGGGTTGGCGTGCGTCTCTGCAGAAAGCAAGAATTCTTCTTGAAGCTTTTGCTTTAGGAAGTTAACCTTTACATATATCTTACTTCAATTAGTTTTTTTTTTTTTTTTTTTTCATACTACTTCTTTTTATTTATTTATTTAATACATCAATTAACAATGTTTAACTAATTAGTTGATTAATAATTTTAATTAATTAATTAACTTTATTTATTATTTTTTCCTAATTATTTTAATCATTTTAATTTTTCGGATCTTTACAATTATCTAGGCACAAAAATGCCCCCATTCACGTAAACATATACTTTTCCTTCAATTCATCAATAGTTCTCTATACGTAATTAAATATGTATATACATGTACTGTAAAAAAAACCACGCTTAGGCCTGTTAATCATAAGTCATGTTTACCCTCATGACTAGGTTGTGCGGTCCGAAAACTAGACTTAGCTGGCTGGCCAAACTAAATCAACGTGCATCATCATTAAATGAGATTTTCCCTATTAAACCATGGTTCGACCCAGGTGTACATTCAGGAGAAATTCACTATCATATAAAACCACTCTACAAACAGCGTGGGTGCACTCTAATCCATTTAAACTTTAAGTTGCGATACCGAATATTCGTAATTTTCTGTATCATCTGAGCCATAAGGGGTTTTAAAAATATTTTTATTATATAATTTGTACAAATTAAATAATATCATAAAAATCTCATTTTTACTCATATTTTCGTGAAATATGCAACATAGAAAAAAACAACTCATGTAATTTTTACTCATATTTTCGTGAAATATGTAATGTATAAATAAACTCATGCCACACAATTTTCCTGTTAAAAATATTTTCATGAATAGAAATTAATGATGTAAAATACCCGAGGGATTTAAAACATTTCTTAACTCAAAAATAAATGCAAGTATATTAAAGATAAAACTAGTATAATTAAATATGCGTAAAAATAAACTCAGGAGAATTTTATGAAACTAACTAAAATAATTTAGTTACAAATAAAATCAGGTATGAATTTTAAATAAAAATCTAACATAATCAAATTTACTTACCTCTTACTTAACCTTGTGCTATGATCACAATGAATATCTTTAAAAAAATGAGATCGGTAAGAGTGGGTGAGTGAGAATTTTAATTAGAACAAAAATTCTGTCTCCATCACTAATTCTTTCACTCACTAATCCTTCTCTTCCTTTGAAAATTTTTTTGTGAAAAACAAATGTTGAGAGCATCCTATTTATAGGAAAATTTTAGGGAAGAAATTTGAATTTGTAAAAATGTGGAGAGAGGTGTGAAATTATAATTTTTTAAAATTAAAGAATGGGCATGGGATGGGTTAGGCATGGATTAGGTATGAGATAAGGATGCAGGTCATGTGGGAGTGCTTGCCACCACTCCCATTTAATTAATTTTTAATTAATTACTTATTTATTTATTTTTTATTTTTTTTTTAATTTTTTTAAATCATTATTATTATTATTATTTTTAGGCCATGTTTTAGTATATTTTTTTTTAAAAGAATGAAATTCAAATTTCGAAAACTTATGTGGGTCCCAAATGGTCTTATGGGCCTCACACAACTTCGAGACTCAAGTGGATCCTACGTAACTTCAATAGTCCTCACATGGTTTAATGAGCCCTACATAGTTTCGGGACTTATGTGGACCCCACATGACTTTGGAACTCATGTGGGTTCAACATGGTCTTGTGGGTCCCATACAATTTCGAGACTCAAGTGGGTCCTACATAACTTCAATAGTCCTCCTACGATTTTATGAGTCCTACACAACTTTGGGACTCAAGTGGACCCCACACGACTTTGGAATTCATATGGGCCCCACATGGTCTTGTAGACCCCACACAACTTCTAGACCCAAGTGGGTCCTACGTAACTCCAATAGTCCTCATACGGTTTTATGAGTCATACACAGCTTTGGGACAATGTGGACCCCACACAACTTCGGGACTCATGTGGGCCCTACACAGTCTTGTGGGCTCCGCATAGGATACCTATATTATTATTATTATTATTATTATTATTATTATTATTATTATTATTATTATTATTATTATGTATTTCTACAAATTATGTCTATCAAAACATTATTTTATGTATATGTACTTATTTACGTGTACAAACAGTGCTTATCCTATTTATCCTATGAAATTCCATTTTCACTAGGCCCGACCTCTAAGGAACGATTGAGCCGCAATGGTCTTTGAGTACTCGCTAAGACAAGGTCTTTCTCAGGCATCAAACTTGGAATCAAAGATCCTACAAAAAAGTATTTCTCTATTGATATTAACTTAATAACCATTATTATTATTATTATTATTATTATTATTATGTTTTAATCATATATATATATATATATATATTTGGGTCATCACATTCTCCCCTCCTTATAAAAAATTTCGTCCTCGAAATTTGCTAATTTAAAATGAGTATTGTATAATTGGTTGCGCTATTTGAAAGAGTAAACTGATGAACGATTTAGCTAAATCTTAAAATAGATTGAGGGTCAATTTGGCGAAATATTTTATTTTGGAAATTGAAGTGTGAATCGTTGGTCTAATAGGGGTTGAAATGGAAAAGAAATTTAAAAGAAGTGGAAAACGATAATTATATATATATATATATTATATACATGTCCTATAAATTAAAAATATAAATAAAATAAAATGAAACGAAATCTGGCCTTTAGAGCCTTAGCTCAATGTCAACATCTATCGAAGTGCTAGCAGTGTCACTGTTAACTGCCTGGGTTCTTTCCTGGCGGAGTTGACCTCTTGTAATGTCATCGGCTTAGGTCGGAAAAAGGGAGAGAATGCCCATTTGTTCGAAAAGAGAGGAAAAGCTGCCCTCTTCCCCTTGTGGCCTTTGGTGGGGATGCTCATAACGAGCCATCGATGGCCCGTACATGAGTCTCAACGCGTTTTGGATCTCTTGGCAATAGTGAAGTAGGTCAGCATTATCACAAAACATTAGTGTGGTGACTGCTATGCTGCCATTGTAAGGGGTATGGCTCATTGGTGTGATGTTAGTTGTAAGTTACATAGACGGAATATTTTTTATAGGAATGAGGGTATAAGTGGTTGGAAAAATGGTAGGGGCATTGCTAGGGGCGGTTAGTGGTGGAGGAGGTAAGATGGATAATTGGTGGGGCAGTGGTTGAAATATTGGCTACTTCAACTGATCCCCGCTTACGCCTACAGTTCTCAAACCAAAAGTGTAGATTTCTCGGCTCAATTGGACCATACTGTTAGAGTCGTGCTGCAAGCATGATATCCTGCTCCACAGAAGGGAGTTTCCCTTGACTGTTACGGAAGGCCTCCTCTAAAATCTCTAGTTGTGCCTTGCTGGGTTTCCATCTTTGGATCGGCGATCTAGTGCTGCTCTTAGCAACTTGGTGTGACGACCTGCTTAATTTTCACATTTTTTTTAATGCAATAAAATCCAGCAGATCATAATCCACCTGGACCTGTGGGTGCCAAGGATATATCAGAAGTACAGTATGGAAGCCTAAGCAGCAGGAAAACACAAAATCATATACATAAATACAAAATCATCTATCACAATGCTAGAGTTACTATATCCACTGTTTTTATATACATACAGTACACCACCCAAAAGATACCTTAAGGTCATCCCACAAAATACATCTGACCCTATCAAGACACTTACCCTTCTGGAAGGGCATATCCACAGTACTAGATCAGCGGAGCTTTACCCGCTCTCCTATCAGGGGCTCCTGAAATGTTTATAAAATTCGGGATGAGACACCTCTCAGTAAGGAGAATAAACTAACACGAGTGTGTGGCAACATGAGTATTTCCATGTTCTATATAAAATCATACATAAACATATCAGTATAACTGTAACGAGCTGCTATTTAACTGAGTTTTTTTTTATAACATTTAAAATGCTTTGATACCAAACTAAATTAAACCCAACCATCAACCTAAGCAGCGAGAAGCGGAAATCAAATAAACATAACCATACATCACTATATACAATACTAGAGTTCTAGAATGTTTCCCAAAATATACAAATATGATTGTTTCCCTAAAATACCCTCAACTGGCTAGAGCTATACAAAAATACTCCCAAAATACTCACTCTATAGTCAGGGCAATACTGTGATCCCTCTATCTACGAGCTTGATCTGCTCGCCTACCTAGATCACCTGAAAGATGTTAAAGTAATTAGAATGAGTCAACGCTCAGTAAGTTAAAATATGCTATTGCTAGTAGGTGGCAAATGAGTTACAATATTATGAAAATATGTTACTATATAATCATGTATAACTGAATCTGTAAATACAGTACAAATAATAGAAACCACCACCATTTCTATGTTGCTTAACATATTTGTATTTCAGGTTGCTATTCAAAATACTTCTAATGTACATAAGTATATTCTTTGTCTCTGTAAATCTCTGTATACATAATAATAACTGAAAATTTCCCTGTGGATAACTGTATGTGATGATTTAACCCCTCATGACAGGGTTGTGCGGCTCGTAAGCGGGATCTACCCTGGTTGGCCGACTAGGGTAAATCACTATACTCCCTCAATCAGATAGGTCACTCAACCCATATCTGATAGGGAGCCTGTCCACGTCTAGGCACGATCGACCTACTACCACGTATTATCTAAAAAGGTGGTTGTACTCTGAACTAAATAATTGAATATTTGTAGCTACGGTACCGTGCTCTGTAACTGTATGGTCCAACATGGTCTAATACTATATAATACATCTCTATATACAGCTATCAAATTTACCATGATTCTGAAATAACTGTATTAACCATGACACTAAAATAAATTGTAACTATGTCAACTATATTTCTGAACTGAACTATAATCTATAAGTCATGGTACTGAAATTATATAATCATGATACTGAAAACTGTATAATCATGCTATTTTGTAATTACTATAAAACATATATACTGGCTGTAAATTCTGTAAAATATACCCTGAAAATACTGTAAAACATGCTTCTGTACTATATTTATATTCTCAAGTCACACAGTAATTTTATACATAATATTCATAATTAATAAACTGTATAAAGTACTGCTATGAATAATATCCTGGTAAAAATATACATTTCATTCTGGAAATCATTTTAAAACTCCCTAGCATAGCATATTTCCCTTACCTATTTTCTACTAAAATCCCCCTATTGATATGGGTCCTACACCCGCAGGGTTCTCCACTCAACACCCTGAAAACCATATATCCCAAAACAAAATGTCACTATTTCTACGTCTACAACATTTCCTACAACT
This sequence comes from Malania oleifera, assembly GCF_029873635.1. Classification (NCBI taxonomy): domain Eukaryota; kingdom Viridiplantae; phylum Streptophyta; class Magnoliopsida; order Santalales; family Ximeniaceae; genus Malania; species Malania oleifera. The sequence goes on along the minus strand of NC_080428.1, from coordinate 88,183,252 downwards.
GCTGGAAAGTCAAATTTCGAATAAAAGACATTACCCTGGATTTGGGATGAATTCCAACTTCGTCCCACCAACGATCCGCTCTGGTAGACTTGAAGAGAACTCCACTAGGAGCGTCGTGGTGGCCTCAGATCGTCGATCTGGCGACTGATGGGACCGAAATTGAAGAGAGATAGATAAGGTGTCGTAGGAGAGAGAGAGGAAAGAGAGCAGCGCTGAATTTCTGAATTAATCTAAAGTTTTGCACTATTTATATTGCGGGATTCGCCGACGAGCCACATCACCTCGTCGACGACTCCTGTAGAAAGTTCGTCGATGAATCAGCACCCTCGTTAATAAATTTCAGACTTCCCAAAAATTCTCTCTCGGTATCTTTTCGTCGAAGAAACCCTTGTGCTCGTCAACGAGGCCTGGGAAATTTCTTGGAAATTTTCACCTCCAAAATGCAATGTCATCAACGAAGTCGGCTGCCACCTTCTGTTACTGTTTCAGTTTTCCTTCCTCTTTATTATTTAAATATCATTATTCTTTGGGTCGTTACAATAACTGTTTGTATCATATCTGAGAAACATATATTTTCAAATCATTGCAGAACAAACATGATTCTCATAAATATAATTCATCTCATATAACATAATATGAAAACAATCCTAGTAGGTTAGCTGGTTGTTGTCATGTATTACCCCCATATGACTGGATTATGTGGCCCGAAGGCGGGACCTGATAATGGTTGGCCGACCACTGCCAAGTCAAAGTATAGTCTGTAAGTCTTATGGGGCTGCTAGACCTGGTCCATACACCAGGGGCGCTCATACACTTCTTAAAAACCACATCAACCATCCAATTTCACACTACTCCGTACAGCGATGTTAACACAAATATCATGATCATGATGACCATGGACACAAAGCAACGGTACCGTGCAAGTGCTAGCCTAGACCAAGCCAACTAGGTTTTGATATCATATAACATATACTGAAACAATGATACATGGATATTTCGTATCATTAATTATCAAATCAATCATATCATATTGCATATTTACGTATATCATGAAAATCATTGGCTCGTACATCGGTATTTCATATTTTACCATAACTCAGCCCGTACGCTGGCAAATCATATCAATAGCACAATACATATGGTGGCAAATCATTTTCATAGCTCGGCCCGTACGCCGTCAAATCATATCCGTAGCTCATCTCGCACGCTAGAAAATCATTTTCATAGCTCGGCCTATACGCCGAAAAATCATATCCATAGCACAGCTCGTATGCTGGCAAATCATTTCCATAGCTTGGCCCTTATGCCGGCAAATCATACACATAGCTCGACCCGTACGCCAGAAAATATATCAAAATCTCAGCCCGTACGCCAATTTTTCATTATAAAAATTCGTATCATTAACACATTCTCAGAAAACAGTTTTTCATTATAATTTCTACTCATGCCATACGAAACAGGTTTTTCGTATATTTAACATACCATCATTTTCAGCAGTATTTCCCAAATATAAACATATATATATATATATATATATTTTCCTGAAATCAAATGCTCTAACAATATACATATTTTTCATAAAATACTAGCTTAGTTTATCTATAACGACCTGCTTAATAAACTGGGTTTTTTTTTTTTTTTAATACCATGATGTCTAACATGCTCTGATACCATACTGTAGAAAAACCCAATTATTAACCTAAGCAGCGAAAAGTATAAACTGAATAAACATAACCATTATATACAATACAGAACCAATACCACTCAATACCAGAGTACTACATGTTTTCCCAATATACACATATATCTGAATTCCCCAAAATACCCTCAACTAGCTAGGGTAATACAAAAATCCTCCCAAAACATACTCACTTTGCTGATAGGGCACTACAGACGCCCCTCTATTTGTGACCCTGATCTGCTCCCCTACTTGGATCACCTGAAAAATGTTTCAACACTGGAATGAGTCAACGCTCAGTAAGAAGAAATATGCTATTACTAGTGTGTGGCAAATGAGCTACTATATATCATGAAATCTGTTTTCATATAAACATGAATAACTGAATGCAAAAGTACAATGTAAATAATAAAATACACCACCCCTTTCCATGTTGCTTAACATAGCAGTGTTATAAGTTATAATTCAAAATACTTCTAGTGTACATAAGTAAAGTCCCTGTTTCTGTAAATCCGTACGTATGTAATAGTAATTGAAACTGTTCCCTATGGCTATCTGTGTCATGACATGCCCCCTCACGACAAGGTTGTGCAGCTCATAAGCTAGATTTACCCTGGCTGGCCAACCAGGAATAAATCACTGAACTCTGTCAGTTGATCTGCCCACCTCAACCCATATCTGGATGGGGAGCCTAACCTCTTCAAGGGCCTAGGTGGTCGACTTTACCACGTATTATCTGAATAGGTGGTTGCACTCATAAAGTAACATAGTATCTGTAGCAACGGTACCATGCTTTGTAGCTGCAAGTCCAACATGGTCTGATATCATATAATACTTTTCTATACATATAATGCTCTATCTAATTTACCATGATTCTGAAGTATTCATAATAACCATGATGTTGCATAACTGTACTGTAATTCATATGTCGTAATACTGAAAGCTGAATAATCATAACACTGAAACTACATAATTATAATACTGATATTCGTGTAATCATGGTACTGAGATCCATATAATCATGGTTCTAAAATCCATAAAATTATGGTAGTAAAATTCGCATAATCATAATATTGAAATTTGTAAAATCATGAAACTAGCATTCGTAAAACATATACATGTACCATATTCATATTCATAAGTCACACCATACATAAATACATAATTTTCATAATTAAATAAGTTGTATAGTATTTTAAGAAATACCTAGCATAGCATATTTCCCTTACCTGACTACTGGAAAGCCCCTATGGAATACTAACCTAACTCCCGCAGGGCTTCCTACAAAACACCCTGAAAACAATATATGCCAGAACATGATATCAGTATTTCTCTGCCTACATTATTTTCTATAACTACCATAAGGCCAAAAGGGGACTAAAAGGTCTTACCCTAAAAATGGGATGAATTTCAACTCTGTTTTCCCGAAGATCCGCTCCGACAGATTTGCAAAGAACTCCGCCAAGAGTGTCGTGGTACCTTTGGATCATCGATCTGGTGACTATTGGGGCCGAAATCGAAGAGAGAAGGGAGAGGGAGATGTAGAGAAAGAGAGGAAAGAGAGAGAGAGAGAGAGAGAGAGAGAGAGAGAGAGAGAGAGAGAGAGAGAGAGAGAGAGGCGCGGTGAAAATGATAAAAATCCCAAGTTTCCTCTACTTATAGGGTCAGGTTCGTCGACGAGACACGTCACCTCGTCGACGAGCCCTTCATAAAATTCTTCGACGAGCCCTTCATAAAATTAGTCGACGAGAACCTGTATTCATCGACGAAATTCAGAGTAGCCCGAACCATCTCTCGGTATTTTCTCGTCGACAAAGCCCTATGTTCATCGACGAAATCCTTTATACCTTCGTCGACGAAGTCTACGACCTCCTTCTGTATCTATATCTATTTCTCTCTCTCTCTCTCTTATTATTTAAATACTATTATTTTTTGAGTCACTACATTATCCCCTTACCTGTGTCCTGAAAAGCCCCTAAACAAACACTCCTGCACCCGCAGGGTTCCCTGTTCAACACCCTGAAAACAACATTTCCCAGAACTAAAGTTCAGTATTTCTACGCGTACAACACTTCCTACAACTGCCAAATAACCAAATACTGAGTAGAAAGTCTTACCCTGGATTTGGGAAGGTTTCCAACTCAGCTCCACCAATGATCCGCTTCGGCAGACTTGCATAGAACTTTTCCAGGAGCATTGTGGTAGCTTCAGATTGTCGAACTGGCAGAAAATCGACCCTAGATCTTAGAGAGAAGGAGAAGAAATCGAAGGATGAGAGAGAGGGAGATTCTGTGCAGAAATTTTGGCCAAAAATAGATTTTAGGCCTATTTAAACTATGGCCTTCGTCAACGAGCCACGTCATCTCGTCGACAAGGCCAAGAAGAAGACTCGTCGATAAACCTCAACTCTCGTTGATGAATTTCAGACTTCGAAAAATTCACTCTCGGTATCTTCTCGTCGACGAAGCCCCTGTGTTCGTCGACGAGGCTTGAAAATTTTCTTGGGATTATCCCATCTAAAATGCAACGTCGTCGACGAAGTCAGCTGCCTCCTTCTGTTCCTGTCTTCATTTCCTTTTTCCTTAATTATTTAAATACCATTATTCTTCGAGTTGTTACACTTGGGGAGTTGGGTGATTTGGCAACATTTTTGAGTGATGAGACAACCAAGAGAAAAGTTGGGAAGAACTAATCTCTGCAAACCAAAATGTGTTTGTTCAAGATGGTAGAAAGCTATGATGCTTAGAGTTCGAGGAGGGCAGACCCTTTTTATAGGGGAATGATTGCGTGTTGTGGAAATCGAGGGAGAGCGACATGTGTTGCAAGAATCGAGAGAGAGAGAGAGACACGTTTTGCACAAATCGAGGGAGAGCGATGTGTGTCACGAGAATCGAGAGAGAGTGACGTGTGTCACGGATATCGAGCAACTTATTTTGCAAAAATCGAGGGAGAGCAACGTGTGCCACGAGAATCGAGAGAGAGTGACGCATTTCACTGAGATCGAGCGACGCATTTTGCAAAAATCGAGGCAGAACGATGTGTGTCGCGAAAATCGAAAGAGAGCTAAGCGTGCCTCAAGTGACGCATTTTTCAAAAAATTAAGGGAGAGCGATATGTCTCACGGAAATCGAGAGAGTGATGCGTGCTGCTGAAATCGTGCGAGCAACACGTATTGCAAAATTTGCGAACTCAAGGTTCTGTTCATGTTTCAACATCTTTATTAATGATTCAACTATAATTAATTTCATACTCAAGTCACCACTTGGGTGGGTGGCCTAGTGGTAAGGAACCGGTCGTGCATCCATGTGATCGCGGGTTTGAGTCCCCACTATGCCCAAGTGGTCTTATGCCCTGACCTTATTTCGGGAGTAAGTGAGCTATAACCGATGATTTCTACCCATGAGGCTATTACTATAATTATTATTATTATTATTTTTACTATATAAAGTTTTATATATATATATATATATATATAATATAGTAAAATTTAAGTTGTATTAACTTTTACAAATTTATACAAAATAAAAATTAAAGATTTTGTCAAAATTTGTACTCCTGAATCAAACTTGGATACTTAATGAAAAAAATATATATATATATATATATATATATATTTTCATATTTAACTTGCACATGCTAAGGGATTTTTTTTTTTGAATTTAAATATAATATATTAACATTTAAATTATATTTAATTCCTTATAAACTAATACAAAATTAAAATTAAAGATTTTGTCAAAATATATATTCAAAAATTAAGCTTGAATGTTTTGTTGATAACTGAATATGCAATGTAAAAATACATATTCATATCCAACTTATACATGCAAAGGAATTTTGGGTAAATCGAGATTTCATAATAAACCGTTTGTTCATATCTATTTGTATGTGTAGCACCTCTAAACTCAGTAGGTGTCACGCCCCGAACCCACAGATGGGTCCCAGGTGTGAATATAGTAACCTAACATGTCTCTGTATCAAATAAAACATACATGATACAACACCAAAAGAGGGTTCGGCCCCTTGGGATACACGGATGCCCTTACAATCATAACATACACATCCATACTCATCAGATACACAGTGGAATACAGTCTTTCTATACATGTACAGTACCATACCAAAGTCTATACAAAGTTAGGATATACATTCCCATAATTACAAAACATACCCCGGGTATTTACAAAAACCATCCCGACAATCCGGATACAAAAACTCATACCTAACAGGCACTACAAGCAGCTAATGACACCCCTGGTTCCAAATGCTAGGATGCTAATTACAGCTACCTGAAAGGCTTGAAAAACATTTGTACGTACATTTGGGGTGAGACACCTCTCGGTAAGGAAGAAAGCAGGTTATATCAGTGTGTGGCATACCAGTGTTATTTTATGTAAAACATAACACCATACAATACGATATAGTTCGAAACATTTCCATACAGTTCCAGTATTTTCACAAATCCATTCCAATACATACGATACCCAAAACATACGGTTAGTGTCATCACACTAATATGCAACTACTCTATGAAACCCGAAACTTCACAGCAATTACGTTGCCAATACGGTGAAGCTCACACTAATACGCAACTACTCTATAAAGCCCAAGCTTCGCAGCGATTACGTTGCCAATACAGTGTAGCTCACACCCCTTTGGTGACTAGCCAAAACACACAGGTGATATTTCACACCCTCGGATATAGAGCCTAACACTCTCGCCCACAGTTTTGACACCGGTACATGGCGCGGCATACGATAATTAGCCGCCACATAGCTATTTCGGCGTACGGTAATTAGCCTCCACTAGTCGATTTCACAAAACATAGAATCATTTTGGAACTCACACTCCTATACATATCAGCGTACAGTAATTAGCCGCCACTAGCCGTTTTACAAAATACGTGGAACAATTACGTACAGCCATACATTCCCCACATATTTGGTTTACGGCAAATCATATCATTTTTCAATTCAAGCATACAGTTTAATACAAATATGGATAACAGTCATCTTAATAATACAGTTTAGACAAAATAAACGGTTTTCCAAACGAAGCAGAGATGACACTCGAAATCTCCAAATTTTCTCAAAAATTGTAACCCAAAAATCCCGTATTTTACCCGATATATTTCCCCAAATAAGTTACTAAAACATACATACGATCGTAGCCTACAAGCTTACCGATCTTAATTTCGAAAATAAACTGATATAAACAGAATCCCCTTACCTTAACCTGAATTCCAACTACGAACTCTACGATCCTCAAAACTATGAACCAAGACTCCAAAACCCACAAACCACAGTACAATATATGCTTACAACTCATACTACTACATATATTTCGAATTAGAAAAGAAAACCAAGTCTTACCTCGATTTTGGCCCAAAACCCAAAACTGCTCGAAGCGAGATTTCGATCTGCTAGAAACATAGAGAATCCTTCCTTGATCCCCGCAGCCACGTCCAATTTATGAATCAGGCGACGAACGACGAAGAAATCAATAGAGAGAGAGTTCTTCAAGTTCTAGAGAGAGAGGGAGACTTCGAAGCAACGGAAACTGATATTTATAGCCCTTGACTCGGCCGCCCTCATCGACAAAATGGCGTCCTCGTCGACGATACACTGGAGACTCCTCGTCGACAAGACGGTGACCTCGTCAATGAGCCTGAGATTCCCGGTTTCTCGAAATCTCTCGACTTCTCCTCGTCGACGAGTCTCTGAATTTCGTTGACAAGAATAGAAGGGACTTCGTCGACAAACCCTGGCCTCGTCGACGAACTCTACTCAATTCACCAATTACCCTTCTTTTACATACTTAATTCATACATCATGGTTCGAGTTCTTATAACCTCCCCTCCTTACAAAAATTTCGTCCTCGAAATTTGCAATCTCTCATTACGAACTCATTTATATTATTGAATACATACATACTCTAAGAAGAACCGGCGGCCATTTATACGCAGCCCCGTTACGATAGATACATATTCTAAGAAAACTAGCGGCCAATTATATGCAGCCCCGTTGCAATACATACATACCTACACACATTCCCTCACTTATGGCGGAGAAATACCATGGTTACATACATACATGGTCTCGAGAGCTCACAATACTACAAGACTCCCCTAGAGACTAACCACACAATACTACTATGATAACAGAGTACTACATACATACATACCCATACCGACTCTGCTATCAAGACTACTACTCAGAACAACTGCGGATACTTCTGGTGTATTTCTGCCTCCAATTCCCAAGAAGCTTCCTGAACCGCGTGATTCTACCACAATACATTTACTAACGGTATTTCCTTAGCACGCAACTTCTGAACCTTCCAGTCCAGAATCTGAACAGGCACTTCCTCATATGCCAAAGTATCCCTAATCACCAATGACTCGTAACTAATAACATGTGACGGATCCAACATGTACCTCCTCAGCATGGATACATGAAATACATCATGAATCCTCGAGAGCGTAGGGGGAAGTGCAATCTGGTAGGCTACCGGTCCCACTCGTTCAAGAATATCAAATGGTCTGATATACCTCGTGAAATGAGGAATAGCTTCCCAAGAGGGGGGTGAATTGGATTCTTTTGAATTTTAACAATTTTAAACTTTTGATTTTAACACCCAAACAACAAAGTATATGAATTACAATCACACTTTAAAGGACTGAAATTCAAATACACAAGTCAATTAATGACATCAAATTAATTCAATAACTTAATCAAGAATATTAGTTGATTTTCCTGTAACATTTTAGAATGCACCTCTTTTGATCAAGATTTCTGCAGATTAACCAACGTACTCCCTTTTAGGGTTTTTGTAAACAGTTAATCAAAAAGTACTTTCTAAATATCAAGTACCTTGTTTCGTTTAAGAACCTGCAACCTGCACTTTTAAGAACCAAGGCAGTTACCTGGCTTGTTCACGCAGGCGCTTGGCTAGTTAGGCAGTCGCCTGTCCAGCTACTAACTTTTTGAAAAATCATTTTCTTAATGTGGCAGTCGTTTGGCCCTTCATAATTTCAAATAGTTTTCTTTTCTTAAACTCTTTCTTTTCATTTATTTAAAAAAATATTCTTAAGAGTTTAAACGTAAAAATATATTTTTGAATTTTTATGAGCTTCAAACCACTTTATATTTGAGATTAACTTTGAAGTACTTACATTTAGAATATCCTTAAGAAATATACTTCTTTTAGTCTTCAAACTTGTTCTTCCATCATCTTTGTGGTTGTAATCTTTCCTTTGAGCTTTTCACAATATAACTTTGTTCTTCATACTCTTTGTAATCCATGAGCTTTACTTTGTGTTCTTCAAGAATTCTTTGTAATCCATAAGCTTCCTTATGCACTTTGAGCTTTGTTATTTTCCTGAAAACTTTTGCTTGAAACATATTAAACATATCATTTGATTTGTTATCATCAAAATAAGAATTGTAAGCCTTATTAGGCCAACACCTCGGGCTCAGCTTGCCCTTCTTCCCGAATCTCATCACTCCCTTCATCAGAGCCATTCTAAGGAATACCTTACCCCCCACCTCGAATTCCAACTCACGGCGGTGAACATCCGCATAACATTTCTACCGACTCTGAGCCGATCTAATCCTCTCCAGGATCAAACCCACCTTCTTAGACGCTTGCTGCACGAGTTCAAGTCCTAAAACTTGACGTTCACCGACCTCATCCCAATACAAAGGAGATCGAAACCTCCGACTATAAAGAGCCTCAAACGGTGTCATCCTGATACTAACATGGAAGGTATTGTTATAGGCAAACTTCACCAATGGCAGAAACTGAATCCAAATACCACCGAAGTCTAATACACAAGCCCGTAACATATCCTCCAATATCTGTACTGTCCTCTCCAATTGTCCATCAGTCTGGGGGTGGAACGTTGTACTGAAAGTAAGCTTCGTCCCTAGTACTTCTTGCAAGCTCTTCTAGCATCGAGAAGTAAACCTCGGATCTCGATATGAAACAATGGACATCGGTACTCTGTGCATTCTCACTATCACATGCACATACAGGTCCGCTAGCCTATTCAAAGGGTAGTTAACCTTCATCGGTACGAAGTGAGTGAATTGCATCAACCTGTCTACGATTACCCAGATAGCATTCTGTCCGTGAAGCGCTAGCGGCAATCCGGTAACAAAGTCCATGCAAAATATGCACCCATTTCCATACTGGAATAAGCAAAGGCTACAATGGTCCCGCCAGCCTCTAACGCTCAGCTTTCACCTGCTGACACATCAGACACTGCTCCACGAACCGGGCAATCTCCCTCTTTGTACCACTCCATCAGAAGGACTCACGCAAATCCCGATACATCTTCGTACTACCCGGATGTACCGTATACAAAGAACAATGCGTTTCTTCTAGAATCATCCTTCTGATCTTGTCATCATTTGGAACACACAGTCTGGTCACAAACCTCAGCACACCTCCCTCAAAGATTTTAAAATCCGCAGCAAAACCCTGTTGTACTTTCTCCACAGTCTCAACCAATATGCTCAAACAAAGTCGGCTAGATCACCAAGCTAGCAATGAAAGCCTGATGATCACCACACACCAACTCTACGCCAAGGCTTTCCAGATCCCGTCTGACATGATGCTGAGCTACAACTGTAGATACCACTGTATGCTCTGACTTCTGACTCAACATGTCAGCTACAACATTAGCTTTTCCTGGGTGATAGCTGATCGTGCAATCGTAGTCCTTGATCAACCCCAGCCACAACCTCTGCCTCATATTCAACTCCTTCTGCATGAAAAAGTACCTGAGACTCTTGTGGTCAGTGAAAATCTCACACTAAACATCGTATAGGTAGTGTCTCCAGATCTTCAGTGCATAAACTATAGCGGCCAATTCCAGATCATGCGTAGGGTAATTCTTCTTGTAATCCTTAAGTTGTTGAGAAGCATAAGCTACTACCTTACCCTGTTGCATAAGCACACATCTTAAACCCTTCAGGGACGCGTCGCCATAGATCACAAAACCGTCATTCCTCGAAGGAATGGTCAATACTAGAGTAGTAACCAGCCGGTGCTTCAACTAAAGAAAACACTACTCGCAATCACTAGTCCAGTCAAACTTCAACCCCTTCCTGGTCAATCGTGTCAGAGGCCCAGAAAACTTAGAGAATCCTTCCACGAATAGACGCTAATAACCCTTCAGTCCCAGAAAACTCTGAACCTCCTGCACACTCTTCGGTCTCGTCCAGTCAACCACAGCTTCAATATTGTTAGGATTAACTGAGATACCGCCCTTAGACACCACATGGCCTAGCAAAGCAACTTGATTCAGCTAGAACTCACACTTCTTTAGCTTGGCATACAACTTCCTTTCTCACAAAATTTGTAATACCAACCTCAAATGATTTTCATGCTCTTCCGAACTCCTCGAGTATTGATTACGCGCCGAAACTGCGTAATTGGACGTTTAACCCGAGCTTTACGATTTATATTTTTAAATAAATGTCCAAAATTGTCTAATATTTTAATAAAATGCCAAAATCATCATTCTTGAACTTTATTGCACTATTTATGAGAATTTGGTAATTTTTTGTCGCAGGAAAATTCCCGGGAATCAAAATCAACACCTGTTCGTATTTTATGCATAACTTTTTTGGCCGAGCTCCGATCGAGACGATTCAAATTTCTAGAAAAAGAGGAAAGGATCATCTACAACTTTTGTGTTTTGAGTTTTGTGAGATACGGGCTCCAGAAAAGTCAGATTTGCGATGAACAGAGAATGAAAAAAATAAAAAAATATAGCAATTCGGGTTTCCTATTCGGGTCTAGGGCTTTCCCCCCCTATCCTATTTAACCCTTCTCCTTCTCTTCCTATGGAGGCAGCCCTCATGGCTCCCCATTCTCCTCTACTCCTTCTTCTTCTTCTTCTTCTTCTTTAGTTTGTTTTTTTTGTTCTTTTCAATTCTGCTTCTCTCCCCTTGTCTCTCTTCCTTCCCTTTGTCTTTCCTCCCTCACTCTCCCCCTTTCCTCTGTTTCTCTTGGCCTCCTCTGCCCTCTTGCAGTACGGCCAGCCTCCTCCACCATCGTCAGCAGTCCCCAAGCACAGCAGAACACTAGCCGACTCCATAGTAGGACCACCAAAGCGCAGCAGCAACTTCTCTAGCACAGCAACAACTTCACGGCTCCGTGGATTTGTTTCTCTCTCTCTCTTTTCCTTTCTTTCTTTCTTTTATTTACTTTTCTTTGAATCTTGGAATATTGAAGAAAGTTTAGTTTTTTTTTTAATGTTATTGGAGTTTTCTTTCTTTTTGTTTAAGTTGAGTAATGTTGGGTATTTCATTATTGTTAAATTAATCTCTTTGTTTATCTAATTGATAGTTATTTTAATTTAGCATTCTTAATTAAATTCAGATATTTTTTTGGTTGAAATTCGATTTAGTTAGGGTTTATGATTAGTAAAGGTTGTGTTTTTATTGTGTTCTGTTATTGTTTACGTTTTTTAAATTTCCATTGAATTCATGTTTGCATTTAAGTTGTGAGTCTTGATTTGATCTTTTAATTGTGCTAAAGGTTCGATTTTTAGTAGGTTTGGTTTTTTCTTAGTATGTGTCTAGTTTAGTTTCCATTGTGTGTTTTTAATTCCATGTTCTAGGTTGTCATTTTTAATTAATGTGTGTCCCAGTGTTTCCTTAAGTAGACTAGGGTTTTCATTATTGTTATTTTAATTCCATGTTTAAAGTTTCCATTTTTAGTTAATATGATCTAGTGTTTCCTTAAGTAGACTAGGGTTTTCATTATTGTTATTTAATTTCGTGCGTGATAGTTTTAGGACTTTAATTTATGTTTTTATTTAAGTCTCCACAATCTTAAAAACCCGAATCTGAACTGAGTTTAGTACCTTTTTAATTTTGATTGGAAGAAAGTAAAATCTGAGGTTAAAACGCATTCCCTGAGGAGACGATCTAGCCCTTGGGCTTAATATTACACGATAGAACTCCTATACTTGGGATAGCTTTCGAGCTGCTTATTTTTCGAGTGAGTCAAGTATACCAGAATGTCATCGATGAACACCACTACGAACTGGTCCAGGTACTCATGGAAAACCCTGTTCATCAGATCCATGAACACCGCCTAAGCATTTGTTAGCCCAAAAGGCATGACTAAGAACTCGTAGTTGCCATGCCTGGTTCGGAATGCAGTCTTTGCAACATCTTCATATCGAACCCCCACCTGATGATATCCTGACCCTAGTTCGATCTTCAAAAAGACCTGCATTTCCCGCAACTGGTCAAAGAGATCATCAATACGAGGTAACGGGTAATGATTCTTCACAGTCACTTTGTTAATCTCACGGTAATCAATGCACATACGCATTGACCCATCCTTCTTATTCACAAATAAAACTGGGGCTCCCCAGGGCAAAAAACTTGGTCGAATAAAACCCTAGTCTAGTAGTTCCTGTAACTACTCCTTCAACTCTCGAAGTTCTGTTCGAGCCATTCAGTATGGAGCTTTAGAGATCGGTGCCCTGCCAGGCAGCAACTCTATTGCAAACTCCACCTCACGTTCTGGAGGTGAATCGGGTAAGTCATCAGGATACACATCTGGAAATTTGTTGACTACCCGAATATCCTTGAGTCTCAACTCATCCCGCGGTGGTTCCTTCACACAAGCTAGGTACCCCTGACATATGTCCGAGAGTAGCCTCCTCGCCTGTAATGCTGATAGAACCTGTGGCATCGAAAGCACACATGATTCTATGAACTCGTACTCCTGCTCCCCAAGAGGTCTGAACACTACTACCTTCCTATGACAATCAATCACCGCAAATGTAACGCCCCGAACCCTTAAACTCGAGTCTGGTGCGTTATACCTGATAAAATCCTGAAAATCCATAATTTATAATACACACAGCGGAAAACATAACTACAATCTTTCAACAAATATAATACCAAAGTTTTCTACATCCATCTACATTCCATAATAAATCATGCATCCACCTGTATTCTCATATATACACATATCTCCCAAAATTATTTAGTATTCACAATACCAGTATGTTTCACAACCATTCATAATATCTAGAAGACTTAAAACATCCGTAAAACGGACGTGGACACCCTGGACATACCTATAGCAAACTTAAAACATAAAACATAAATTTTATACATCCCAAAATTAACATAGAAATATAACCTTTTATTTTTTTATTTCCCCATAATGCTACAAAAACCTCGAGCTCTCAAAGCTCAATCTCGAGGAAATCCTGAAAAAGATAAATTCATATTCGGGTGAGACACATCTCAGTAAGGGAAGAAATAATATATTAAAACAGTGTGTGGCTCACATGAGTTTATATAATAATATAATATTTAACATTTGAAAATCGTTAACACAATTTCTGAAATCATTCTCTAATCTTAACCAAACACATGCAAAAGATTTAACCTCTCGTTAACACAATTTCTGAAATCATTCTTTGATCTTAACTAAACACATGCAAAAGATTTAACCCATGAGATTACCCAAGGATAAGGGTGATTACCCGCCCATACAAGTAGTACTCCTCTGCTCTGATACCTAGGCAACCCAAAGGTCACAACTAAAGCATACCAAGTCACTCACCTTACTCAGTAAGCCCTTGAGTGATAAATTGATCTCATTCTCACATAGTTTATACAAAAATTTACCAGCGAAGGCTCCTAAGAATAAGGAAATCTACCCACTCAAACAAGTAGTTCCCCTTTACCCTAGCAGGTTATGCAACCTACTACTACACATGGTACAACCAGGGCACTCGCCTTTCTCAGCAAGCCCTCGGGCGAAGAGTTTGCCTCGCCCAAACGTAACATGTTTTACTATCATAAATACTTCTAATATCATAATATATTATTTTTTTTTGTCATTATTATATCATACACATCCGTTCATATTCATAACTTAAACATTGCATTTCATTTCACTTTAAGTGACTCTTTCCCATTTTACATTGTTCACATTTCACATTTCATCTCCATTCCATTCATTTCCCTTTTCATTTTATTTCATTTCATACCCAACATCTTTCAACTGTTTTACCCAGCATCTTTCGACTGTTTTTCCCAGCATTTTTCAGCTATCATACATTTACCCAATATCTTTCAACTGTTTTACCCAGCATTTTTCAGCTGTTACACATTTACCCAACATCTTGCAACTGTTTTACCCAACATCTTTCAGTTGTTTACCCAATATTTTTCAGCTATTAACATTGTTACATTAACACACACAAGCAGCATAGTCTATATCATGTTTTATTCACAATGCATTATTTACTTAACTTATATCTCATACATTTAACATATATTTGCACAGAATCTCACGCCACACAACTTAGCAATAAAATTCATACATTACCTATAAAATAAGCCAATCAACATTTAACGTTTATATACTGAAAATACCTTTGTTTCTTACATAATTATCCTGAAAATATTTTTCCACTTTCATCAGTTCATTTTCGTATATACATATCTAATAAACAACCCTAAACTCAAAAAAATATAATTGAAACAGTTGGCATTTTACCCATACCGAAACATATACACGTATATATAACACAATTTATTTTTTCATTAAATTCATAAAAATTCTGATTTAATATATATTTTTCCCTTTATCTGGTTTCTTGAACTACGCCAACAAGGACCTCGAAAAATACCTGCGGGGCTCACTCGAATCCTGAATAAAAAATCCTAATTCCATTCAATTAATTCTAAATAAAATACTATTTAAATATTTCCTAGGGCCCTTAAATACTAAATAAATAATTATACCCTTAAACATAACCAAATTACCAAATTTCCCAAATTTCACTCTCACTTTGGAGTAGGATCTAGAAAATCCCAATTGAAAAATTACCTACGCCAAAATGACGACAACGACGACTAGGACCCCATGGTGGTGCCTGATCGTCGATTAAGTGGCAGATTTAATAAGAAATTGAGAAATTAGGGAAAAATTATCTTACCTCAGGAAGGATGCCTACGTTGCTCTCACGATAAATCCACTCTAGTAAAAATATCGGTGGCAAAATTAGGAATACAACGGCACCTCTGTTTCCCAATCGGTCAAATATCCATTGAGAAATAAGGGAAGAGAGAGAGGTGGAGACGGAGAGGCGACGGAGAGCGCAAATGCTCTCTCTATTTTTTCGCAAGAAGCCTCTTATCCTTTTTTTTTTTCTTTTTTTTCTTTTTTTTTTTGCCTTTACTTAGTTTACATATAATATAATAACATTATATATATACATATACTAACCATTATATATATATACATATATATATATATATATATATCATATTATTTATTTAATACATTAGATTTAATAATACTTAATTAATTAATTAATTCATAATAATAAATTTAAAATAAAATTTATTTATTTATTTATTTATTTAATAATGTTTAATTAATTAATAATTACTCTTAACTTTTTTCCATACTATTTCTTTTTATTTGTTTATTTAATACATTAATTTAATAATGCTTAACTAATTAATTGATCAATAATTTTAACTAATTAATTTTTTTTTCGGGTTATTACAGCAAAACTGGAGAATAGTCAATCCATCCCCAGTATGACATCAAAACCAGACATGTCGTACACTACAAAATTCGCTGGTAGTAGTCTCTCTTGAATTACAACTGGACAGTTTCCTAACATCTTACTACAGATCATTACACTCTCAGTCGGTGTAGCCATAGACAATCTCCCATCCATAGCTCGGGTTTCAACCCCACACAACCTTACAAAACTAGCAGATATAAACGAATGTGTTGCTCCCGAATCAAATAAGACAATAGCTCTATTCGAAAGCAGTAATATGGTACCTGTCACCACGTTCTCAGGGTATTCCGCATCTAATGGAGTAAGTGAATATAATTTGTAAAAGTGTGGCGAGAGGGGTGAACTTATAATTTTTTAAAATTAAAGAATGGACATGGAATGGGTTAGGTATGGGTTAGGTATGGGATAGGGATGAAGGTCATGTGGGAGTGCTTGCCACCACTCCCATTTAATTAATTTTTAATTAATTAATTAATTATTTTATTTTTTAAAAAAAAAATTTAAATCATTATTATAATTATTATCATTATTATTATTTTTAAACCATGTTTTAGTTTTTTTTTTTAAAGAATTAAATTCAAATTTTGAAAACTTATGTGGGCCCCACACAACTTTAAGACTCAAGTGGATCCTACGTAACTTCAATAGTCCTCACATGGTTTTATAAGCCCTACATAGTTTCGGGACTCATGTGGACCTCACACGACTTTGGAACTCATGTGGGTTCCACACCGTCTTGTGGGCCAACACAACATCGAGACTCAAGTGGGTCCTACGTAATTCTAATAGTCCTCATACAATTTTATGAGTCTTATACAGCTTTAGGACTCATATGAACCCCATACGACTTCGGAACTTATGTGGGCCCCACACAACTTCAAGACCCAAGTGGGTCCTACGTAACTCCAATAGTCCTCATATGATTTTTTTGAGTCCTACACAGCTTTGGGATTCATGTGGATCCCACACGACTTCGGGACTCATATGGGCCCCACACAGTCTTGTGGGTCCTATATAGGATACCTATATTATTATTATTTTATCATGTATTTCTATAAATTATGTCTATCAAAACAATATTTTTTGTATATGTACTTATTTACGTGTGCAAAATAGTGTTTATCCTATTTATCCTATGAAATTTTATTTTGACCAGGCCAACCTACAGGGAGCAACTGAGCTGCAATGGTCTCTAAGCACTCGTTAAGACAAGGTCTTTCTTAGGCATCAAACATGGAATTAAGGATCCTACATAAAAGCACTTATGTATTAATATTAACTTAATGACCATTTTTATTATTATTATTATTATTATTATTATTATTATTATTATATTTTAATCATATACATATTTTTGGGTCATCACATGATTAGATTTACATCGCCTGGATATGGAAATATTCGAGTATTAGATTAGGGTGATTTATATCCGAGTATAAGATTGAGTTACGATAAGGATAATGATGGGTAGATTAAGATACCGTTAGGAATTTGGAGTCGTGCTTCCTAAGTTTGGGGGTAGAAATCCCTTGATGGTCTTCTGTGTTTTTCTAAAAAAGTAACTAATTTCAAAAAATCATGATAAATTCATCGATGGTGATAATTTCAAGCAGAGAAATTAGAACGTAGGATTTGAACTCGAAGCTTAGGTTGGTTGATTTAGGGAAAACAAATTTTTTTGAAGGAGAATAATTTAGGTGATGTGATTAAATGATTTGTGGTTAAGCTAGGTGTTTGATATTTAAATTGATATGGAAAAGTATGGTATGAGGTATAGTAAATCGTAAAATTATGAAAATGAAAGATTAGGTAACGAATTTCGAGGACGAAATTTCTTAAAAGAGGGAAGAATGTAATAACCTAGGAAAAAAATTATTTAAAAAAATTAATTAATTAAAAAAATTAAATTTAAATTAAGAGTAGTTATTGATTAATTAATTAATTGAACATTATTAAATTAATTAATTAAATAAACAAATAAAAGGAATAAAAAAATTTGAATTAATTTAAAATTATTTATTATTAATTAATTAATTAATTAAGTGTTGTAAAATTTGATTTGTTGAATAAATAATATATATATATATATATATATATATATGTAAAGGTTAAAGTATATATATAATATTATATTATTATCATATAAGTTAAAGTACGTAAAAAAAAAAAAAAGAAGGATGCTTGAAGCTTCCGGCAGTGAATTGCACAGAGAGAGAGAGCTTCTGTGCTCTCTCTCAGACCGTCTCGCTCGCCTCTAAGTCTCCTCATTCTCTCCCCTCATTTCTCGACAAGTATTCGACCGATTGGGAAATAGAAGATGTCGTTGGATTCCTAACTCTGCCATCGACATTTCTATTGGAGCGGATTTGTCATAGGAGCGGCGTAGGCACCATTCCTGGGTTAAGGCAACATTCCCCTAATTTCTCAATTTCTCGTAAAATCTGCTGTTAAATCGACAATCGGGCACCACCACGGGGTCCTAGTCGTGATCGTCGTCATTTTGACATGAGTAAATTTTCAATTTGGGTTTTCTAAACTCCACTCCAAAGGGAGAGTGAGATTTAAAAATTTTGGTAAATTGGTTATATTTGAGGGAATAACTATTTATTTGGTATTGAAGGGCATAGGGAATATTAAAATAGTATTTTATTTATGATTAATTTAATGGAATTAGAATTTTTGATTCAGGGTTTGAGTGAGCGCCGCAAGTATTTTTTGGGATATCTGTTAGTGTAGTTCAACAAACCAAGTAAGGAGAAATTATATATTAAATAAGATTTTATGAAATTAAAGGTAACAAATTACGTTACATTATATGTATGTTTTGGTATGAATTATAAAATATCAACCATGTAAAACTATGATTTCTGAGCCTATGACCACTTATTTAGCTACGTATATGTGGAAATGAACTCATGAAAGTGAAGTGATTTATGAGGAATTATGTAAGAAATGAAATGTATTTTCAGCATATAAATGTTAAATGCGGGTTGACCTATTTTACAGGAATATTTATGAATTTTACTATTAAATTGCGTGACATGAGATTCTGTGCAAATATATGTTAAATGTATGAGATGCAGGTTAAGTAAGTAAAGTATTGAGAATAAAATATATTATGAACTATGTTGCTTGTGTATGCTAAATGCAACCATGTAAATGTAAGATAGTAATAATGTAATATCCCAACCCCGAAGGATCTGAGATATTTACTTTTTACCATTAATTTATAGTGGAAGTGAATAAATTCAATTATTATTAAACCAGAGCGCTAATTATCCATATTACAATCATTTATTTCAAAAGAAAAAAAATTACATAAGTATAAATATCTAGCATCATACTACCATTTCTAATCAAACTTTATTTTTTTATTCTATCCCCACGCGCATGCTTACTATGCCTGATTTCCGATATATCCTTTAGAGTTATCTGAAATGTAAAAATATGATTAGCATGAGACGACATTCAGTAAGTAAACAAGATTATTATTAGTGTGTGGCCAAAATGAGCTTTCAAAATTTCGTAAAACAATATTTAATACTATAACTTCAAAACTGCTTCTAAAATATATATAAATTTAAAAATTTCTGCATAAAACTTTTGTCATCAACTACAACAGTAAAATTTTATAATCATTTACTATAACTGTTAAATTAAACTTTTAATTTTAAAACTGTAAAAATATTTAATTATTTACATATATATATTTTTCCTTATACATTTCCTTTAGATCGTCATTTAGGTAGAAAAATGACCTTTTTTACATAAACATATGTTTTTCCTTCAAATCATCAATAATTCTATACACGTAGTTAAATATGTATAAACATATATTGTAAAAACTACCCTTAGGCCTGTTTGCCGTAAGTTATGTTTACCCCCATGATTGAATTGTGCAGTCCGAAGACTGGACTTAACTAGCTGGCCGACCAAACTAAATCAACGTACATAAACATTAAGTGAGATTTTCCTTATTAAGTCTTGATCCGGAACCAGGGGTGCATTCAGGAGAAATCTACTAACATAAATAACCACTTTGTAAACAGTGTGGGTGCACTCTGATTCATTTAAACTTTAAGCTGCAGGACTGAGCATCTGTAACTTTGAACTTCCTTTGCCATAAGGGGTTTTAAAACCACCTTATTATAATTTATGTAATTTAAAATAATCTCTTGAAAATTTCATCTTTACTCATATTTTCATGAAAAAATGTAACGTAAAAATAAACTCATGCCACACAATTTTTGTGTTAAAATATATATACTTTTTTTTTTTTGGATAGAAAGAAATGCTGAAAATTTACTCAAGGGAATTTGAACATTTCTTAACCCAAAAATAAATGCAAGTATATTAAGGATAGAACTGGTGTAATTAAATATGCGTAAAAATAAACTCAAGTAAATTTTATGAAACTAACTAACATAATTGAAATTAACTTACAAAATAAACTCGAGTATGAATTTTAAATAAAAAAAATTAACATAATCAAATTTACTTACCTCTTTTTTTACCTTGTGCTACGAACACAATAACTATCTCTAAGAAATGAGATCGGAAAAAGTAGGTGAGTGAGAACTTACTCAAAAATTCTCTCTCCACCACTAATTCTTTCACTCACAAATTCTTCTCTTCCTTTGAAAATTTTTGTGAAAAATGAAGGTTGAGAGGTTCCTATTTATAGGAAAATTTTGGGGAAGAAATGGAATTTATAAAAGTGTGGGGAGAGGGGTGAAATTATAATTTTTCTAAAATTAAAGAATGAGCAAGCGATGGGCTAGGTATGAGTTGAGTACGGGATAAAGATGGAGGTCATGTGGGAGTGTTTGCCACCACTCCCATTTAATTAATTTTTAATTAATTACTCACATAATTAATTATTTTATTTATTTATTTTTATTTTAAAAATTTTTATTATTATTATTATTATTATTATTATTATTTTTAAGTCATGTTTTAGTTTTTTTTTTTTAAGAATTAAATTCGAATTTAGAAAACTCATATAGGCCCCACATGATCTTGTGGGCCCCACACAACTTCAAGACCCAAGTGGGTCATACGTAACTCTCATAGTTTTCATACGGTTTTATAAGCCTTACACAGCTTTGAGACTCATATGGATCCCCACACGGCTTCAGGACTCATGTGGGCCCCACACAATTTTGTGGGCCCCGCATACAATACCTATATTATTATTATTTTATCATATATTTCTACAAATTATGTTAGTCAAAACATTATTTCATGTATTTATTTACGTATACAAATAGTGTCTACCCTGTTTTATCCTATGAAATTCCATTTTGACTAGACCGACCTCCAAGGAGCGACTGAGTCGCAATGGTCTCTGAGCACTTGCTTAGACAAGGTCTTTCTTAGGCATCAAACATGGAATCAAGGATCCTAACAGAGAAACACTTTCTTTTTTATACTAACTAAATGACTATTATTATTATTCTTTTTTTTTTTTTTGGGTTATTACATCCTTTCCTTCTTATAAAAATTTCATCATCAAAATTTACGAAAATTTAAATGAGTACCTTGTATAACGTTATGCTTTTATCCGGTCCTACTATCGTCGAAAAGATGTGGGTATTTCTGGCGTATTTCTGCTTCTAGTTCCCATGATGCTTCCTCAATGTCGTGGTTGTTCCAGAGCACTTTTACCAATGAAATCTTCTTTGTGCGCAACTTCTGATCCTTCTTGTCTAAAATCTGGATTGGTACTTCTTCATATGATAGAGTGTCACCAACTTCTAACAACTCATAACTTATTACATGAGAAGGGTCTGGAACGTACTTCTTTAACATTGAGACATGGAATACATCATGAATTCTTGATAGTGCAGGAGGTAGGGCAATTCTGTAAGTGACTGGACCAATCTTCTCCAATACCTCAAATGGTCTAATATACCTAGGACTTAGTTTGCCCTTCTTCCCAAACCTCATGATTCTTTTCATTGGAGCAACTTTTAAAAATATATTATCCCCCACTTCAAACTCCAACTCACACCAGCGGGTGTTTGCATAGCTCCTTTGCCGACTTTGAGCGGTTTTTATTTTGTCCCAAATGAGCTTAATTTTCTCAGAGGTCCTTTGTATAATCTCGGGACCTAAAATTCATCGTTCGCCAACCTCATCCCAATATAATGGGGATTGGCACTTTTGACCATATAACGCTTCATACGGTGCCATCTTTATGATGGACTGATAACTGTTGTTATAGGCAAACTCAACTAATGGCAGATACTGAATCCAACTTCCTTTGAAATCCAATACACAAGCTCTCAACATATCCTCCAATATCTGAATGGTTCTCTCTGATTGTCCATCAATTTGAGGATGAAATACCGTACTGAAAGTAAGTCGTGATCGCAAAGCTCTTTGCAAACTCTTCCAATATTGTTATGTGAATCGTGGATCTCAATCTGATACGATAGACACGGGCACGCCATGTAGTCTAACTATCTCTTGAACATACAACACTGCAAGCTTGGTCATAGAATAGTTAACTTTTATTGGAATAAAGTGAGCGGTCTTCATTAGACAATCAACAACTACCCAGATGGCATTCTATCCATGGAGTGCTGTAGGCAGCCCAATTACAAAATCTATAGAGATATGCTCCCATTTCCACTCGAGAATGTGGAGTGGTTGCGGTGGTCCTGCTGGTCTCTGATGTTCAGCTTTTACTTGCTGACAAGCAAGACACTGTTCCACAAATTATGCAATTTCCCCCTTCATGTTATTCCACCAAAAAGACTCTCTCAAGTCCCGATACATCTTCGTGCTTCCTGGATGCACT
Organism: Malania oleifera; assembly: GCF_029873635.1. Lineage (NCBI taxonomy): Eukaryota > Viridiplantae > Streptophyta > Magnoliopsida > Santalales > Ximeniaceae > Malania > Malania oleifera. The sequence goes on along the minus strand of NC_080428.1, from coordinate 88,160,179 downwards.
GTATAAAGAGATTGATGAGCTTCTTCCAACATTGTTCTTTTGATATCTTTGTCATTGGGCACACACAATCTAGTTTGGAATCTCAAAACTCCATCATCAGAGATGTTAAAGTCTCCCTTCAGTCCACTCTGTACCTTATCCATAATCTTCACTAGCTCTACATCTTCCATCTATGCAACCTTAATCTTTTCTGGTAAGGTCTGTTGGATTACCAGATTAGCAATGAGAGCTTGATGATTTCCTTCCACTATTTTCACACCAAATCTTTCCAAGTCCATCATAATTTGATGTTGGGTCACCATTGCCGAGACTGACTGTAAGAACCCGAACCATGATATAGGGGTTAATTATGTAAAAGAGGGGTAAAAATGGAATTTCACAAGTCGATGAGGCCATAATTCGTCGGCGAAGGTTGAAGGCTTCTCATCGACAAAATTCAGAAACTCGTCGACGAGTGAATGCCGAGAGGTTCAGGAAAGTTGAAATATCTGGCTCGTCGATGAGGTCACTGACTCGTCGACGAGGCTAGTGAAGAATTCGTCGACAAAAACCCCAATTCGTCAACGAATCCCCTCAGGTCAAAGGCCTATAAAAGGTACTTTTGGGTTGCTTTGGGGCTAAGTTTTCCCCAAACTCTCTCTCTCTCTCTCTAGAACTCTCCCTACACTCTCTCTCTCTCTAGTTTTCTTTGCCGATCGTTGCCCAGTTCGTAAATCCAACATTATTACTAGGATCAGCGAAGGATCTCTACGTTTCTAGCGAATTGGAATCTTGTTTCAAGCGATTTTGGGTTGCGGACTAAAATCGAGGTAAGGCTCAGTTGGTGAAGAACAGGCACGCCCCCCCGCCCTCTGCAAATTTTCCTGCGTGCCTGCGCGTCCGTCTCCGTCTCTCTCCTTTTCTCACAATTACTCGGCGAGTTTGCGACGGATCGGGAAACGGAAGGTGCCCTTGGATTCCTGATTCCGCTGTCGACATTTCTACTGGAGCAGATTTTTCATGGGAATGGCTTAGGTACTGCTCCTGGGGAAAGGTAATTTTTTCCCATTTTCTCAATTTCGCAGTTAATATGTGGTTAAATTGACAAACGAACACCACCACGGGGTCCTAGTCGTCGTTATCATTATTTTGACAGAGGTAATTTTCCAATTGGGGTTTTCTAAACCCTACTCCAAAGCGAGAGTGGGATTTGAGAATTTGGCTAAATTTAAGGAGATAATTATTTATTAGGTATTTAAAGGCCTAGGAAGTATTAAATTAATATTTTATTTAGGAATAATTTATTAGAACTAGGAATTTAATTTCAGGGTCTGGGTGAGCGCCGCAGGTATTTTTTGGAGTCCCTGTTGGCGTAGTTCAAGAAACCAGGTAAGGGAAAAAATGTATATTAAATCAGAATTTTTATGAATTAAATGGAAAAATAAATTGTATTATATGTATGTGTATATATTTTGGTATGGGTAAAATGTCAACTGTTTAAATTATATTTTTTTTCGAGTTTAGGGTTGTTTATTAGATATGTATATGCGAAAATGAACTGATGAAAGTGGAAAAATATTTTCAGAATATTTATGTAAGACATGAAAGGTATTTTTAGTATATAAACATTAAATGTTGGTTGACTTATTTTACAGGCAATGTATGAATTTTACTACTAAATTGTGTGGCTTGAGAATTTGTACAAATATATGTTAAATGTATGAGATGTAGGCTAAGTAAGTAAAACAGTGAGAATAAAATATGATATGGACAATGTTGCCTGTGTATGTTAAATGCAACCATGTAAATGTAAGACAGCTGAAAGACAGTCATGTTAACAGATCTAGCACACTTTTGTGTAGACTAACTAATGACAGTTAAAAGGAGCTGTGTTCGCAGATCTAGCACGTTTCTACGTAGACTAACCGATGATGGCTAAAGACTAGCTCTAGTACGAAGTAATGAAATGAAATGTTATGCAATGAAATGATGATGAAATGAAATGACAAAGGTAAATAATGTAAATGGGAAAGAGTCACTTAAAGTGAAACGAAATGCAAAGTTAAGTTATGAACAGGAATGAATGTGCATGAATGTATAATGATAGAAAAAAATGATGTATTATGATATTAGAAGTATGTATGTACATAGAACATGTTACGATTGGGCAAAGCGTACCTTTCGCCTGAGGGCTTGCTGAGTAAGGCGAGTGCACTGGTAGCTACAAATGTGGCAGTAGCCGCATAACGTACTAGGGCAGAGGGAACCTACTTGTATGGGCGGGTAGATTTCCTTATCCTTAGGGCCTTTGCCGATAAATTATTGTTGAATAGTGTGAGTACGAGATTAATTTATCACTTGAGGGCTTACTGAGTAATTACTGAGTAAGGTGAGTACCCTGGTATGCTTTAGTTGCGACCTTTGGGTTGCCTAAATATCAGAGTAGAGAGGTGCTACTTGTATAGGTGGGTAATCACCCCTATCCTCGGATAATCTCGTAGGTTAAATATTTGCATGTGTTTGATTAGGATCAGGGAATGATTTCGGAAATTATGTTAAGGATTTTCAAATGTTAAATATTATGTTATATATAAACTCATGTTGGCCACACACTGTTTTAATATATGGTTTCTTCCCTTACTGAGATGTGTCTCACCCGAATATGAATGTATCTTTTTTTTCAGGATTTCCTCGAGATCGAGCTTTGAGAGCTCGAGGTTTTTATAGCGTTATTGGGAATATAAAAAGTAAAGGGTATATTTCTATGTTAATTTTGAGATGTACAAAATTTATGTTTTATGTCCTTATATTTTAAGTCTGTGAAGAAAAGAAAGTTGTGAACATACTGAAATGTTTTGGAGATATATGTAATTATGGAAATGCAGGTGTTGGATGATTTATTAAAGATTATAGTTAGAATTAGTAAACTCTGGTATTATGTTATATGGAGATTATGATTATGTTTTCCGCTGCGTATGTTATGTTAATTATGGATGATCAGGTATAACGCGTCGGGCCCGGGTTTAAGGGTTCGGGGCGTCACAGTGGGTGCACTCTGATCCGTTTAAACTTTAAGCGTTGGTACCGAGCATCTGTAACTTTGAACTTCCTTTGCCATAAGTGGTTTTAAAACCATCTTATTATAATTTATGTAATTTAAAATAATCTCGTAAAAATTTCATCTTTACTCATATTTTCATGAAAAAATGTAACGTAGAAATAAACTCATGCCACACAATTTTTGTGTTAAAATATATATAATTTTTTTTTTAATAGAAAGAAATGCTGAAAATTTACCCAAGGGGATTTGAACATTTCTTAACCCAAAAATAAATGCAAGTATATTAAGGATAGAACTGGTATAATTAAATATGCGTAAAAATAAACTCATGGAAATTTTATGAAACTAACTAACATAATTGAAATTTACTTACAAAATAAACTCGGGTATGAATTTTAAATAAAACAAACTAACATAATCAAATTTACTTACCTCTTTTTTTACCTTGTGCTACGAACACCATAACTATCTCTAAGAAATGAGATCGGAAAAAGTGGGTGAGTGAGAACTTACTCACAAATTTTCTCTCCACCACTAATTTTTTCACTCACTAATCCTTCGTTACCTTTGAAATTTTTTGTGAAAAATGAAGGTTGAGAGGTTCCTATTTATTGAAAAATTTTGGGAAAGAAATGAAATTTGTAAAAGTGTGGGGAGAGGGGTGAAATTATAATTTTTTTAAAATTAAAGAATGAGCAAGGATGGGCTAGGTACAGGTTGAGTATGGGATAAGGATAAAGGTCATGTGGGAGTGTTTGCCACCACTCCCATTTAATCAATTTTTAATTAATTACTCACTTAATTAATTATTTATTTATTTTTATTTTAAAATTATTATTATTATTATTATTATTATTATTGTTAACCCATGTTTTAGTTTTTTTTTTTTAAGAATTAAATTTGAATTTCTAAAACTCGTGTGGGCCCTACACAACTTCGAGACCCAGGTGGGTCCAACGTAACTCTCATAATCTTCATACAATTTTATGAGCCCTACACAGCTTCGAGACTTATGTGGGCCCCCACACAGCTTCAGGACTCATACGAGCCCCACACGATCTCGTGGGCCCCGCATAGAATACCTATAGTATTATTATTTTATCATATATTTCTACAAATTATGTTAGTCAAAACATTATTTTATGTACTTATTTACGTATACAAATAGTGTCTACCCTGTTTTATCCTATAAAATTCCATTTTAACCAGGCCGACCTCCAAGGAGCGACTGAGCCGCAATTGTCTCTGAGCACTCGCTTATACAAGGTTTTTCGTAGGCATCAAACATGGAATCAAGGATCCTAACAAAGAAACACTTTCGTTTTGATACTAACTAAATGACCATTATTATTATTCTTTTTTTTTTTTGGGTTATTACATGAAAGACAGTCATGTTAGCATATTCTAACACACTTCTGTGTAGACTAACTGATGACAGCTGTAAGAAACAGTAGACTAACTGATGATGGCTAAAGACCAGCTGTAGTACGAAAGAAAGAAATGAAAATGCAATGTAATGGCAATGAAATGATAAAGGTATGAAATGACAAATGTGAACGATGTAATGTTGATGATTACGTAAAGTGAAATGCAATGCAATGTTTAAGCTATGAACATGAACAGATGTGTATGATTGAATAATGATAGAAAGAATAATGTATTATGACATTATAAGTATTTATGCATGTAGAACATGTTACGTTTGGGGGGGGCGCATTCTTCGCCTGAGGGTTTGCTGAGTAAAGCGAGTGCACTAGTAACTTCAGATGTGACAGTAGTTGCATAACGTACTAGGGTAGAGGAAACCTACTTGTATAGACGGATAGATTTCCCTATCCTTAGGGCCCTTGCCGGTAAGCTATTATTGAATGGTGTGAGTACGAGATTAATCTAACACTTGAGGGCTTACAGAGTAAGGTGAGTACCCTGGTATACTTTAGTAGTGACCTTAGGGTTACCTAAATATCATAGCAGAGGGGTGCTACTTGTATGGGCGGGTAATCACCTCTATTCTTGGGTAATCTTGTGGGTTAAATCTCTACATGTAATTTATTAGGTTCAAAGAATGATTTCAGTGTTATGTTAATGATTTGAAAAATGTTATTAAAATGATATTTATGCACCTCATATTAGTCACATGCTGTCTTAATATATTGTTTCTTCCCTTACTGAGATGTGTCTCACCAAAATATGAACTAATCTTTTTTCAAGACCTCCACGAGATCGAACTTAGAGAGCTCGAGCTGTGATAGCACTTTTGAGAAAAAGGGTATAATTTTGATAATGATGTTTTTGGGATGTAGATAATTTATGTTTTAAGTTTTTTGAGATAGGGATGATTGAGAATACTGGAATTGTTGGTTATGTTTTGGAGATGTGTGTATATTTGAATACACGTGGATGACTAATTTATTATGGTGTATAGATAGGAGTAGAAAACTCTGGTATTATATTTGTTGGAAGATTATAATTACGTTTTCCGCTGCGTACATGATATTAAAATGTGGATTATCATGTAAATGAATAAATTAGTAGCACTCCGGGCCCACGTATGGGGTCGGGGCGTTACATATAGTTACAGTACCGTGCTCCTGAAACTGAACTAAATCATGACATTCAGGTTCTGATATCATATAATAAGTTCCATATACTAAACATAGTTATTTCGTATTTCATAATAATAACTGTCATGTAAATATTTCATAAATTTTGTCTTATCATGCATGAGTATGGCATTTGCGCCAACATGAATCTCGGCATCTGCGCCGGCATAATATAACATGAATCATGGCATCTGTGCCGGCATAATATAACATGAATCATGGCATCTGCACCGGCATAATATAACATGAATCACGGCATCTGCGCCGACATAACATAATATGAATAACGCCATCTGCGCCGGCATATTATAATATATTGAACATAATTTTTCTATATTGTTTAATATGTAAAATCATGATTCCTGTACTGTTTCATAATTGCCCTTAAAACTATCATATCCTGCTTGATCTGTGAAAACATTCTATTCTGATATACATCATTATATGGAAATTAAATTCATGCCATAAAAAATAGGTAACCTCCTAATTGTAAAATTTGTTCCAAAATCATATTTTCTGATTAAATACATTTAAATCATGTTTCTGTTCATAGCAGTTGTTTCCAAACATAATTGTATAATATACGTACTTTCCTGAAATTTAATGCTGTAAAATAATAAATAATTTTGTGAAAAATTCTGACTTAGTTTATCCACTTACCTAGCTTATTGAGAAGCCCACCAAATACTCAATCCTACACCTGCAGTGTTCCCAGCACAACACCTGAAATTAACATTTTCCTAACAAAACTTTAGTATTATCTTTCCTAACATATTCTCCTCAACACAGAAATACCAAATACTTAATAAAACTGAAATTAATTAACTTACCCAAATTTTGGGATGGTTCCCAAGTTAGCCTAACCAACGATCCACTCCTGCTGAAATGAAGAGAAACTTCCCTGTAGTAGCGTGGCGGCTTCAGATCGTCGATCTGACAAAGAATCGGGCCAGAAAGTTAGAGAGAAGGTGAGGAGGGTAAAAATCTATAGAGGGAAACTCCACATGCAAAATTTTCTCGCCACAAATCCGGGTTCAACATATTTATAAAATGCAGACTCGTCGACAAATTTCAAGCCTCAAAGCACCCTTCTTGGTAATTCCTCATCGACGAGACACGTGTTCACATCGACGATCCTAACAAGCCGCTTCTTAAAATCTCTTTTTTCTCCCTCTTTTATTATTTAAATTCTATAATTCTTTGGGTCTCTACACAAAACACACACACTCATCGACTGGGGTGGGGAAAATAAAGAATAAAAAGGCACAAAATATAAGAAGAAGAAGAATAAAAATAAGATGAATAAGAAAAAGAAGAATAATAAGAGAGAGAGAGAGAGAGAGAGAGAGAGAGAGAGAGAGAGTAGAGGAGACCTAGCCTCTGCTAGAGACCCCTAGGGTTTTTATAGAGAGGAGAGGGAGTGAAGAGGGGGGGGGGGAGAGAGAGAGATAAGAAATGATAAAAAAATAAAAGGGGGCGTAGTGTAGCTTTGGCATAGCCGCTGAAACCACACTACCATGGCAATGTGGCAGAGGGTGACAAGGGGTGAGGGTGATGGGAGAAGGGTAGGGGTGTCGTGTGATTATGTGTAAAAGATACATAATTAGTTATTTAAATGTGTAGTGATCCACAAAAAAAATAAAAAATAAAAAATAAAATAAAATAAAATAAAAATTATAATAATAATAAAAATAAATAAATAAATAAATAATTAATTAATTAATTAAAATTTTAAAAATAAAAAATTAACTAATTAATTAAATATTTATCGTTATTAATTAAAAAATATAACATAATATAATATAATATTATATATATATATATATATATATATATGTAAAGGTTCCAGCTTCAGGATCAATTAAACTTTTCAATTTCAGAACAGAGGAGGCCGCCCCCCACTCGGCTGAATTCTCCTGCTGCTTACTCTGTCTCTGTCTCTCTCTCTCTCTCTCTCTCTCTCTCTCTCTCTCTCTCTCTCTTTCAATTTTTCGACGAATTTGCAGCGGATTGGGAAACGGAAGGTGTCGTTGGATTCCTAGTTCCGCTGTCGACATTTCTACTGGAGCGGATTTGTCGTGGGAGCAACTTAGGTACTATTCTTACGGTAAAGTAATTTTTTTCTAATTTCTAAATTTCTCTTTAAATTTGTCGCTAAATTGACGACCGGGCACCACCATATGGTCCTATTCGCGATTGTCATCATTTTGGCGTGGGTAAATTTCCAATTGGGATTTTCTAGGCCCACTCCAAAGCGAGAGTGAAATTTTGGGAAAAGAAGAAAATTGGTTATATCTTAGGGTATAATTATTGATTTGAAATTTATGGGTCTAGGAAATATTAAAATAGTATTTTATTTAGGGTTAATTTAATGAAACTAGAATTTTCAATTTCAGGGTCCGGGTGATCACCGCAGACATCTTTTCGGGAATCCTGTTGGCGTAATTCAAGAAACCAGGTAAGGGAAAAAATATATATTAAGCCATAATTTTTATGAATTTAATGAAAAATGAATTGTGTTATATATACGTGCATATGTTTCGGTATGAGTTTAAAATGTCAACCATTTAAATTATGTTTTTTCGAGCTTAGGGCTGTTTATTAGGTACGTATATACGAAAATGAACTGATGAAAGTGAGAAATATTTTTATGATAATTATGTAAGAAATGAAAATTATATTTTCAATATTTAAATGCTAAATGTGGGTTGACTTATTTTACAGAGAATTTGTATGAATTTTATTGCTAAATAGTGTGACATGAGTAAATAGGAATGTTGTGTGGAATATGTTATATGTATGAGATGCAGGATATACAGGAGATGAACTGAGTATAAAAATGTTAAATGAAATATGTTGCATGTGAGTGTTAAAGCAACCATATAAAGTAGTTGAAAAATACTGGATAAAACAGTTGAAAGATGTTAGGTAAAACAGTTGAAAGATGTTGGGTAAAATAGCTAAAAGATGTTGGGTAAAACTAGGGGTGAGCATAATTCGGGGAAAACCGAATTAACTGGCCGAAATTGGTCAGTTTGATTCGATTAAAAAACTCGATTCGGTCAGTTTAGTTGGGATTTTACAAAAATTCGGTTACTCGGTTTCGGTTCGGTTAACAGTAAAAAGAAATTTGGTTAACCGATTAATCGATTTATTAATTAATTAGATTTTAAATATAAATTATGAATATAACTTTTATTTGTTAGGGAATAGGGCTCGGCCAATCGGGCTAGGGCCTTGGGGGGGAAAAGGGCGGAGGGGTCTCACACTCTCGTCTCTTACAGCTCACTTCGTTCTACGACCGAAACCCCAACCAGTCGCTACGTTTGTGTTCCATTCTTCTTGCTCCGGCGGCCACCAGCTCGCCGTGCTAACCCGGTAACTCATCCTCTCCTCTTCTTCTTCTTCTTCTTCTTCTTCTTCTTCCACTTTTGTTATTATACTTATCTGCGTTTTTTGGGTTCGCATTTATCGACATTTTTGCTACTCCATTTTTAATTTCTGGTAGAAATCTTCACACTGCTTTGTAATTTTTCGTTCTTGGCTAAAATTTTTGTATTTGATGTTTGTTTTTCCTTCATATTGGGGTTGGGAAGGAGGCATGATGCTTTGAGTTAACATTTTGGTATTTCCTGATGTTGGAGATGACAAAGTTTTGACGTTTACAAAGTGGAATGGAGATGGATGCATTGAATTTAACTTTCTTAAGTTCATTACTAAGCTGTTGAACTGTTTGTATTAAGGTCAAATTTGTTTACTGATATAGGGTTGTTCAAGCACCCAATTGAAATTCAATTACTCTATGATTGGGTGTATATGAGTTTCAGGCATTAAAATTGAATTTGCGTGGATTTTGACAAAATGTAGAATAAAATTGTATTGACTTTCTTTCAAATTTACTAAATTCAACTTCAAAATATTTAAAGGATGCTCCCAAACACCACCTTAGAGCCATGAAAATTAGGTGAAATCTAGAGAAAATTTATCCTAGATCTTGGTTAGTTTTATTGGAATGCATTATTTAGTGCTTGAAAATTTTAAATCTTGAAAGTTCAATGAGAACACATTCCATTGAAACATTATCAAGTGTCTGCTTCCATTTGATTTTGTGGAAAAATGCTGTATTGTAATTTTATTTTCTTTTAGAAGGAAAAAGTGATGCAAATTTATTCATTAAAATGCTATTCACAACAAAGGCATCAATTAAATTTCAGTGGGATGATCAACGCGTGCTCATTGCATGCATTTTTAATAATTGAAACCCAGAACCACATTTTTTTGAGCTTTCTGTATATGATTGTCACTTGCTAAGTTATGAATATGAATGCAATAGGTAAGCATATTGTTTTATTTTAGTTTTTTCCTTCAATAAACAAAGCCATGTGTGTTTCTTTAGGTCAATCGACTGTTGATGACATAGTAAGCATGTAAAAGTTTTTAAGATAAGAATGCTTTATGTTGTGGATAGAGTACCATTCTTCATTTTATTGCTGTGTAGATCTTGCAAACTTCAATTGTTTAGATCAAGCATTTTGTTTGAGGAAATGAAAGGAAAACAAGAAGCAATTAAGATGGATTTGGTAAAAAAAAAATTTTATAATTGTATTCTGTTTCTAGCAATTAATCCCAAATAATTTTGGTTAAAATCGATTAACCGAATTACCCGAATTGGCAATTCAGTCGGGTCGGTTCGGTGTCATCCATCAGTTCAGTCCAGTTCGGTTAACAACACTATTTAACTAAATTTTTTGGTTAATTCAATTAATTACCCAAATTTGGCCGAACCGACCATTTGCTCACCCCTAGGTAAAACAACTGAAAAATGTTAGGTAAAACAGCTGAAAGATGTTGGGTAAAACAACTCAAAGATGTTGGGTATAAAATAAAATGAAATGAAAATGAAAATGAAAATGAATGAAACGGAAATGAAATGTGAAATGTGAACAATGTCAAATGGAAAAGAGTCACGTAAAGTGAAATGAACATGAATAATTGAGAGATGCAAAATAATGGCAAACAAAATAATGTATTATGGTATTAGCAGTATTTATGCTAGTAGAACATGTTACGTTTGGGCGAGACAAACTCTTCTTTTGTGGGCATGCTAAGAAAGGCAAGTGCCCTGGTTGTATCAGATGTAGTAGTAGGCTGCATAATGTGCTAGGGCGGAGGGCAACTACTTGTATGAGCGGGTAGATTTCCCTATTCTTGGGAGCCTTCGCCGATAAACTTTTGTATGAATTATGTGAGTACGAGATTAATTTATCACTTGAGGGCTTACTGAGTAAGGTGAGTGCCCTAATATGCTTCATCTGTGACCTTTGGGTTGCCTAATATATCATAGTAGAGGGGTGTTACTTGTATAGGCGGGTAATCACCCCCATCCTTAGGTAATCTTGTGGGTAAAATACTTTGCATGTGTTTCAATACGATTAGAAAATGATTTCACAAATTATGTTAATAATTTGCAAATGATGAATAATATGTTATATACAAATCTCATGTTGGCCACACACTATTTTAATATATTGTTTCTTCCCTTATTGAGATGTGTCTCACCCGAATATGAACTTATCTTTTTCAGGACCTCCACAAGATCGAGCTTAGAGAGCTCGAACTGTTGAAGTACTTTTGAGGAAAAGGGTATAATTTTGATAATATTTTGGGATGTAAATATTTTATGTTTGAAGACTTCTAAGAAATTGATGGTTGTGAATACTGGAAGTGTAGGTTATGTTTTGGAGATTTGTATATATGTGAATACAGGTGGAAGCATGGTTTATTATGGTGTGTAGATAAATTTAGAAAACTATGATATTATATTTGTTGGAAGATTATAGTTATGTTTTTCGCTGCATAAATGATATTAGAATGTGGATTATTGGGTAAATGAATGGATTAGTAGTACTCTGGGCCCACTTAGGGGGTCAGAGCGTTACAGATGAATGGATTAGTAGCAATGTCCGGCCAGAAGTTTGATTAATTTCACATCGCCTGGATATGGAAATGTTAGAGTATTAGGTTAGAGATGATTTATACTAGAGTATAGAAATGAGTTAAGATGAAAATAGGAGATGGGTAGATTAGGTGTTGAAAATTTGGTATGGTGTACGGAAGTATAGGATTTTGTCTTATAGTTTGGAGGCAGAAATGCCTTGACGGACTTTTGTGATTTTCTGATTCAGTTGAAGGTTTCCAAAAACCACGGTAAATCCATCGACGGTGATGTTTCTTAGCCGTGAGATTGGTCCTTAGATAGAGATTTTGGATTTTTATTAGATTTAATTTAATGATTATGTTGTTTGAGGTTCTAATATGGAATTCTTATCTCTTTCTTGTCCTATTTTCAGGGTGGATCATAGAGATGAGGACGTAAAGGCAAAATGAAGAGATGATTCAGAGAACTCTAGTGAAGAGGAAATTGATACCTCTATGATTTGAGAGGTATAGCTCGGCAGGTCAGGGCAGAAATGAGAAAGGATTCTAGAGAATAGAACTGTCCAACTGCAGATAAGTGCAGTAGCATCAAGGAATTTATGAGGTTGAACCCTCCTACTTTTAAGGGGGGAACTGATTAGATGATTGCAGAGAACTGGGTTCGGCAAATAGAAGAGATATTGGAGGTACTCGACTGCATGGACGAGTAGAAGGTCTGTTATGCTGCCTTCTAAGATGACCGGAGAAGCAAAACGGTGGTGGCTTTCTGTGAAGCTACTAGAGGAACAGAGATTGGTAAATATAGCTTTGACGTGGGAGAGAATCAAAGAGCTATTCTTTGATAGGTATTTTCCTCCATCTGTTAGAGAGGAAAAGATCAAAGAATTTACTAATCTGACATAGGGGAATATGACGGTCAGTGAATATGCGGCCAAGTTTGTTGAATTGTTGTGTTTTGCTCCGTTTCTGCTAGTGGTGGGGTTTCAGTTTCATAATTTTTCAGATTTAGTTGACAAGGCTTCGATGCTGGAAAAGAGCATCCAGCGTAGTACAAAGCCTACAGAGCAGAAGAAGAGGCCTGCACCACCTAGTTTTCAGGTTAAGGTCAGTCAGGGGTCAAGGAAGAAAGGAAAAGATGCAGTGGGTCCTAGTTTTCAAGGTAATCAGTCCTACCCCGTATGTCAGACATGTAATAAGAGGCATAGGGGAGAATGCTGGTTTCTGACTCCTACCTATTTCAGGTGCGGTAAACCAGGGCATGTTAAGAAGAATTAGCGAGAACCGTTACTTGTTGTGCCTGCACAGAATCAGGATCGAGGAAAACAACCAATACCACTTGGCAAAGGTGGTCCAGCACGAGTTTACTCGTCGATCCAGCCTGAGCTAGAGAATACGAAGGGAGCAGGTATGAATTTATGTTCAAGATAATGATGATCGTATTTAATTTCAAATGATATAGTAGTTTATTTGGTGATATATACTAACTTGCATGAGTTGATAAATTTTACTGATGTGAAAAGATGATTAGTTAGAAGAATTTCAAGGACGAAATTTCTCAAGGAGGGGAGAATGTAGTGATCCCCAAAAAAATAAAAAAATAAAAAAATAAATAATAAAAAATAAAAAAATAAAAAAATAAAAATAAAAATAAATAAATAAATAATTAATTTAAATTTAAATTTAAATTTAAAAAAATTTAAAACATTAATTAATTGATTATTATTAATTAAATAATATAATATAATATAATCTTATATATATATATATGTAAAGGATCCTAAAGTTGGAAGCTTCGGAATCAATTAAACTTTTCAATTTCAGAATAGAGGAGGCCGCCCCCCACCCGCCTGAATTCCCCTGCTGCTCACTCCATCTTTGTCTCTCTCCCTCTCTCTCTCTCTCTCTCTCTCTCTCTCTCTCTCTCTCTCTCTCTCTCTCTCTTAATTTTTCGACGGATTTGCGGCGGATCGGGAAACGGAAGGTGTTGTTCGATTCCTAATTTCACCGCTGATATTTCTACTGGAGCAGATTTGTCGTAGGAGCGGTTTAGGCATTATTCTTAGGGTAAGGCAACTTTTCCCTAATTTCTCAATTTCTCTTTAAATATGCCGCTAAATCAACGATTGGGCACCACCATGTGGTCCTAGTTGCGATTGTCATCATTTTGACGTGGGTAAATTTCCAATTGAGGTTTTCTAGGCCCCACTCCAAAGTGAGAGTGAGATTTGGGGAAAATAAGTAAATTGGATTTCTAAGGGTATAATTATTGATTTGAAATTCATGGGCCTAGGAAATATTAAAATAGTATTTTATTTAGGATTAATTTAATGAAATTAGAATTTTCAATTTCAGGGTCCGAGTGAGCTCCGCAAGCATCTTTTCGGGATTCCTATTGGCGTAATTCAAGAAACCAGGTAAGGGAAAAATATATATTAAGCCATAATTTTTATAAATTTAATGGAAAATGAATTGTGTTATATATACATGTATATGTTTCGATATGAGTTTAAAATGCCAACCATTTAAATTATGTTTTTCCGAGCTTAGGGTTGTTTATTAGGTACGTATATGCGAAAATGAACTGATGAAAGTGGGAAATATTTTCAGGATAATTATGTAAGAAATGAAAATTATATTTTCAGTATTTAAATGCAAAATGTGGGTTGACTTATTTTACAAAGAATATGTATGAATTTTATTGCTAAATAGTGTGACATGAGTAAATATGAATGTTGTGTGGAAATAAGTTATATGTATGAGATGTAGGATATATAGGAAATGAACTGAGTATGAAAATGTTAAATGAAATATGCTACATGTGAGTGTTAATGCAACCATGTAAAACAGCTGAAATGTAAGAACTCGAACCGTGATATGTGGGTTTAAATAACTAAGAGAGGGATAAATTGGGAATTTAGCAGGATTCTTCGACGAAGCCAGAGTTCGTCGACAAAATCCATTTATCTCTCATCGACAAAGTTCAGAGGCTCGTCGACGAGGAGAAGTCGAGGAGTTTTGGGAACCGGTGATATCAGGATTCGTCGACAAATCCACCGTCTCGTCAACAAGAAGACTATAAAGCCTCGTCGATGAGTACACCATCTCGTCGACGAAGACACCCGAGTCAAAGGGCTATAAATATCAATTCTCATTACTTCCAAGTTAAGAAAACTAAATCCTATCTCTTTCTCTCTCTCTAGATTTCTTCTTCATTTGTTGCGAGAATCATAAATCCGAAGTTTCCAAGACGATCGTGGAAGGATTCTCTACAAGTTCTACGGATCGGAATCCCATTTCGAAGATTTTTGGGTTTTGGCAGAAAATCGAGGTAAGGCTCGGTTTTCAATTCTGATCCGGTAGTTTTGTAGGGAACAGTGTTGTGAGTATCTTTTATACTACTGATTGTAGGTTTTGGAACTCAGTTCGCTGTTTAGGGGAATTGGAGTTCGGGATTTGCTGTTCACGAAAAAGGTAAGGGGAATTGTGTTTATATCGGTTATTTTTGAAATCGGACTTGGTAGAACTGTGGTTCACGGTCCTGTATGTGTTTTGGCTACTCATTTGAGGGGATCTAATGGGGAAAACTATGGGTTTTTCATGATTACAGTTTTGGGAAAAAGGGGTGGGGGCGACGGGCTGCATCCCTGGTTTTGTTGAAAACCGAATGTATATGTTGATTTATACTGTGTTATAGGGATGGCTGTACCTTGACTTGTTTAAACTGTATGTGTTTGGAAAACTGTGATTCTAAATTACCAAATGAGTGTGGTTTGTTTGGTTATATGAGTATGCATATGTGTGTGATTCGTTGAAATGCTAGTAGGAATGCGGTTTCGAATTGTTCCAGGTACTGAGAGTGTCCAACTCTATATCCGAGGGTGTATGAAATCGCTGGCCATAGATTGGCAGAGGTCCGGCTCTATATCCGAGGGTGTGAGCCTAGTTTGGCAGATCAGGTGGAAGGGTGTGAATCCACCATTTGAGCGCCGATAAGATGCAATGGGAGTCGGGGACTAGCCATGTGTTGGTGGCACCGTGTTCACGAGTTGGCTATGGACAAACACCGTATGTCGCTAGCCGGCTTCAAGTCGATGGGTGTGAAGACACCGGGATTGCTGATCATGTGTGTGTGTGTGCTTGTATGCACTGTTGTGAAATTAGTACTGAGACTGCATTTAACTGCGTGTATGTTGCATCATGATAATACTCAAATGCCACACACCGATATAACATGTGTTCTTCCTTACTAAGAGGTGTCTTACCCTTACTGTATGTACATTTTTTACAGGTCTTTCGAGTAACCGGAACTAGCATCCTGGTGTAGGGAGTGTAGTGGCCGGTGTATTGCGTTTAGTGCTTGGGTGAGTGCTAGGACTGTATTTTGAGGGGTTGCCATTTTGGGATGTGTTGGGCACCCAGTTGTATGTTGTATGATAGAGCCTGTTTTTGCTTTTGTATAGACTTTGGTATGGTACTGCATATGTATATAGAATGACCTTTTTCCGCTTCGTATATGTTTGTTTTTGGATGTGTTTAGGGTGCTTGGGAACCCCACGGGTCGAACCCTCATCCTAGTTTTGTATCTTGGATGTTTTTGTATGATATAGGAACTTATTGGTTTAAATTTTTACCCCTGGGTCCCAATTCTGGGTTTGGGGCGTGACAGCTTGGCATTAGAGCTAACCATGTAACGCCCCGAACCCTTAAACCCGGGTCCGGTGCATTATACCTGATCATATCCCTAATAAATCATAATTAAACCTAACATACGTAGCGGAAAACATAATCATAATTACCATATAACACAATACTAGAGTTTACTAATTTTTATCTATAATTCAAAGTATCCATCCAACAGCTGCATTCCCATATATACATACATCTCCAAAAGCATTTCAGTATTTTCACAACCATTATGTTCTCAACAGGCTTAAAACATAAAAACTTAAAACATAAATATTAACATTCCCTCAAAGTGTTTTGAAACTATACCCTTTCTTTTTAAGTCCCTCAAAATGCTAAATGCCCTTGAGCTCCCTAAGCTTGACCTCGAGGATGTCCTGAAAAAGAAATAATCATATTCGGGTGAGACACATCTCAGTAAAGGAAGAAATATACATATTAAAACAGCGTGTGGCCAACATGAGATAGATAGATATCATTTTTATTTCATTTGCAAATCATCATAATACAGTGAAATCGTTTTCTGAACCTAAACAATCACATGCAAATATTTAACCCACAAGATTACCCAAGGATAGGGGTGATTACCCACCCATACAAGTAGTACCCCTCTGCTCTGATACTTAGGTAACCCTAAGGTTACAATTAAAACATATCAGAGCACTCACCTTACTTAGTAAGCCCTCAAGTGTAAGATTAATCTCGTACTCACGCATTCAACAATAGTTTATCAGCAAAGGGTCTAAGGATAGGGAATTCTACCCGCCCATACAAGTAGGTTCCCTCTGCCCTAGTGCGTTATGCAGCTACTGCCACATTTGAAGCTACTAATGCACTCGCCTTACTCAGCAAGTCCTCAGGCGAAGAGTATGCCTTGCCTAATCGTAACATCTTCTACGTACATATATACTTCTATTATCATAATACATCATTTGCCTTTGTCATTTCATTTCATTGCCATTTCATCGTCATTTCATTGCATAACATTTCATTTCATTACTTCGTACTACAGCTGGTCTTTAGCCATCATCAGTTAGTCTATGTAGAAACGTGCTAAATTTGCTAACACAGCTCCTTTTAGTTGTCATCAGTTAGTCTACACAGAAGTGTGCTAGATCTACTAACATGGCTTTCTTTCAACTGTTTTACATTTACATGGTTGCATTTAACATACACAGGCAACATTGTCCATATCATATTTTATTCTCATTGTTTTACTTACTTAGCCTGCATCTCATACATTTAACATATAATTTGCACAGATTTTCATGCCACACAATTTGGCAGTAAAATTCATACATATTTATCATAAAATAAGCCAACCCACATTTAATATTTACGTGCTCAAAATACACTTCATTTCTTACATAATTCCTTAGAAAATTCCTTTCACTTCGTTTGTTTACTTTCACACATACATAACTATATCGACAATCTTAGGCTCAGAAAACATAAATTTCATGGCTGACATTTTAAACCCACATAAAAAAACATATATACATAAATAACATATGTTCATTTTTTAATTCATGAAAAACTTGATTTAATATATAAATTTCTCCCTTACCTGAATTCTCGAACTACACCGACAGGGACTTCGAAAAAATACCTACGGCGCTCACCCGGATCCTGAATAAAAATTCTAGTTTCATGTAATTAATCCCGAATAAAATATTATTTTAATATTTTCTAGGCCCATAAATTCTAAATAAATAAATATACCCTTAAATATAGTCAAATTACTAAATTTCCCAAATTAATTAATTCATTCCCAAAAATACTACCCATCTAGCCTTCCTAGGCTCCACACACCTCAAATTAACATTTAAACTAATATTTAATACTCCTACTTAATTTTCTAAATTATGCCTGCGGGACTTAAAATTACACCCGCGTCGCTTACCTGAGCCCTGATTCAAGAACCCTAATACCATTTAAATTATTTCTAAATAACATACTATTTAAATATTTTCTAGGGTCATAATTTTTAATTTACAGTTATACCCACATATTTAATTAATTTGCCAAATTTTCCAAATCTCACTCTCGCTTTGGAGTAGGGCCTAAAAAATCCCAATTGAAAAATTACATATGCCAAAATGATGACGACGACGATTAGGACCACGTTGTGGTACCCGTTCGCCGATTTAACAGTAGATTCAAAGCAAAATTGAGAAAATAGGGAAAAATTACCTTTCCCCAGGAGCAGTGCCTAAGTCGTTCCCACGACCAATCTGCTCCAATAGAAATGTTGGCAGCGGAACTAGGAATCCAACGGCACCTTCCATTTTCCGATCCGCTACAAATCTGTCGAGAAATTGAGAGAGAAAGAGAGAAGGAGATGAAGGTGGTTGGACGAGCGTAGAACAAACACTAGCACAAGAAATGGATTTACAGAGGGGGGGGGGCGTGAATCTGGGGAAGAATTGGATTTCAAATTGAAATCCAATTCATTTAATTCCATCTTTATATTATTTTATATTATATATATATATATATACACTTATTACTTTAACCACATATATACCCTATCCTTATAATTTGCTTAATTAATTCATTTAAATAACTTTTGATTAATTTATTAATTCAATTAAATAATATTCAATTAATTAACTAATTTATAATTAATCTAATTTCTTTTTATCTCATATACATTTTATTTATTTATTTATTATTTTATTTTATTTATTTTTTTTAGGTCTTTACATTCTTCCCTCCTTAAGAAATTTCGTTCTCGAAATTTTACTAAAAAATTGTCTCTTCATCTTACTTAAATTCATTTGCTAACTATCACTATAAAAAGTCAACATACATATCATCATATTAATCATTTATCATTAAATTAAATCATCATTATCTTAAATATACTCTCATACCTGCATCCCTGATAGCATCCTCCTTAGCCTCAAGTGTGTACAACCGAGGTGGACCGCCTCTTCCAAGTGGTACCTGCTGTTTTCAACAGTCTTGATTCTTAGCAGCTACCATAGGCAATGGTTCCCAACAATCCTTCTTGATATGCCCTGGTTTACCGCACCTGAAGCAATTCGGAGTGCCAAACCAGCTTCGCCCCTATGTCTCTTATTACACTTCGGACATACAGAGCCTACCATTTCCTTCCCTTTCTTCGCTAGTCCCTAATTGGCCTCAAACTGAAAAACAGATGGTGTAGGTCTCTTCTTATGCTCTGAAGGCTCAGTGCTGCCCTGAATACTCTTCTCCAACACCGATGCCTTATCAACTAATTTTGAAAAATTATGAACCTGAAACCCCACCACTAGCTCATAAATCCTACGCCTTAGGCCTTTCTCAAATTTCTTGACTTTCCTTGCTTCATTTGGGATAAAAAATGGAGCAAAGCATGACAGTTCTACAAACTTAGCCGCACACTCTGCAACTGTCATATCCCCTTGGGTCAAACTAGTGAACTCTTCAATCTTTTCCTCTCTAACAGATGAAGGAAAATACCTATCAAAGAACAGCTCCTTGAATCTTTCCCAAGTAAGGGCTATCTTTACGGTCCTCTGATCCTCTAGCAGCTTCGCAGAACGCCACCAGCGCTTCGCCTCTCCTGTCATTCTGAATGCAGCAAATTGGACTTTCTGCTCGTCCGTGCAATCAAGTACCTCCAATATCTCTTCTATCTACTGAACCCAGTTCTCTGCAATTACTGGATCAGGTCCCCCCTCAAAAGTAGGAGGGTTCAATCTCATAAATTCCTTGATGCTACTGCCTTTATCTGTAGGTGGACATTTCTATTCTTTAAGTTCTTTTTTCATCTCTGCCCTAACCTGACGAACTATACCTTGTAGCACCTTGGAGGTATCGATGTCCTCTTCTTCATTGGAAGTATCAGAACCTTCCCTTTCTTCAACCCCTACATTTTCATCTCCAGAATCCATCCTGAAAAAGGACAGAGAAGAGATATGAATTCCATATCATAACTTCAAACAACATAATCATTAAATTAAATCCAATAAAATTCAAAATCCCCATATAAGGACCAATCTCACGACTAGGAAACATCACCATCGATGGATTTACCGTGGTTTTCTAAAACTGTCGACTGAATCAGAAAATCACAGAAGTCCGCCAAGGGATTTCTGCCTCTAAACTGTAAGACAAAATCCTATACTTCCCTACACCATACCTACTTCTCAATGACTAACCTACCCATCTCCTATTTTTTTATTTTTTTTAGGTCTTTACATCTTTACAGCGGGGGGGGGGCGTGAATTTGGAGAAGAATTGGATTTCAAATTGAAATCCAATTCATCTAATTCCATTTTATATTATATTATATTTTATATATATATATATATATATATATATATATATATATATACACTTATTACTTTAACCATATATATACCCTATCCTTATAATTTACTTAATTAATTCATTTAAATAACGTTTAATTAATTTATTAATTCAATTAATTAACTAATTTATAATTAATCTAATTTCATTTTATCTCATATACATTTTTTTTATTTTTTTTTTATTTTTTTAGGTCTTTACAAACCATGTTTTTAGGTTTTGTAGACTTGGTTAGGCTTAACAGTGAGTACATACCAGAGTATAGGATGTTGGATATGGGTAGAGTTGGTTGAGGGTTGTTCGGTTGCTAGACCAGGACTTGTCGACGGTATTCCGTGTTTTTCCTAGGATGACGATTCCAGTAAAAGCAGGACAGATTATTGACGACTTTCGTGTTGGCGTGATAGGACAAACCTGGACCTAGCAGGGATAGTTAACATGATTAGGGATGGATCATTGTGTTAATTGTATGTGTTGTAGGGATACTGATAGATTCCTATTGTGTTATAGAATGGAGCCCAAGGATAATTACCTGGGAAGTGGCTCTGATGAGACTGCGAGTGATGAGTCCCCTTATGTGCCTCGAGGTTTGACGAGGTAGGTGTTATGGGAGATCGGGCGAAGTATGAGGAGCGTGAGCGCTCTCCTACTACTGCGGGGTGCACCATTGAGAGGTTCACACGCATTCGTCCTCTGACATTCTTTGGAGGACCTGACCCAATGATAGCAGAGGATTGGGTGGAGAAGACTGAGAGGATTCTGGAGGTCCTGCACTACACGGATAGGCAGTGAGTCCTCTATGCTACCTTCCAGCTATCTAGGGAGGCGAGTCGATGGTGGACTGCGGTGAGTCTGCTGAAGAAGTAGAGAGCCGGTCCTGAGGAGATGACATGGAGCCGTTTAAGGAGGTGTTCTTTGATAGATACTTCCCGGCTTCTGTACGCGATGTGAAGGCGGATAAGTTTTCTACTCTAACTCAGGGGAGTATGATAGTGCAGGGGTATGTGGCTCGGTACATAGAGTTGTCCCGATTTGCGCCGTGTTTGATCTTGCGTGAGTATGAAAAGACTCAGAGGTTTGAGAAGGGCTTGAGGAAGGATATTTGCAAACTAGTGGGTATGCTTCAGATCAGCGAGTTCTCGGTGTTGATGGATAAAGCCACAGTGATTGAGACTGGTATCTGAGAGGACGAGGTGGATCAGGAATCGTGGAAGAGGACAATACCTTCTGGTTCTTAGACAAGATCTCGTTAGAGATCGTGGAAGAAGAGGAACAGGGGCTCGGGTTACCGTCAGAATACCGGGCGCCATGATTCTCAAATGAGCCAGACTAGTGGACGTTGTACTAGATGCCACAGATGGCACGAGGGTGAGTGCCAGTCATTTGGGGGTAACCGTTATAACTTTGGCTAGTCAGGTCACATGTTTCGTGATTGTCGTGCACTAAAACGAGATTTGCCTGCATCTAGTGTGAATCGAGGGAGCAACCAGATACATCAGGGAACACTTAGATGAATACAGCTCCGGCCAAAGTATACTTTCTTACTCCAGCGGACGTTGAGCATGCAGGGAACGTGGTGACAGGTACCTTATTATTGCTTTCAAATAAAGCTTCTATTTTGTTTGATTCGGGTGTAACCCATTCGTTTATATCTGCGAGTTTTGTTGGACGGTGTGGGGTTGAGATCCAAGTCATGAATGAGGTATTATCTGTTACTATGCCATTTGAGAGTGTATCTTTCTGTAGGAAGATGTTGGTAGACTGTCTAGTGGTAATTCAAGGGAAGCTGCTACCGGCGAATCTTGTGGTATACGACATGTCGGGGTTCGATGTTATTTTGGGGATGGATTGGTTGTTCTCCAGTTATGCTGTGATCGACTGTCGTAGGAAGGTAGTAGTTTTCAAACCTCAAGGGGAGTAGGAGTATGAATTTGCAAGATCGTGTGTGCGTCCAGCGCCATAGATTCTGTCGGCACTATAGGCGATGAGGTTACTTTTAGACAAGTGCTAGGGGTGCCTAGCTTGTGTGAAGGAACCACTGTGGGATGAGTTGAGGCTCGAGGACATTCGGGTAGTCAGCGAGTTCCTGGATGTGTTTCTAGATGTTTTACCCGGTTTACCTCTAGATCGAGAGGTGGAGTTTGCTATAGAGTTGTTGCCTGGCAAGGTGGCGATCTCTAAAGCTCTGTACCGGATGGCTCCAGTAGAACTTCAAGAGTTGAAGGAGCAGTTGCTGGAATTATTGGACAGGGGATTCATTTGACCTAGCGTTTCGCCCTAGGGAGCTCCAGTATTGTTTATGAGGAAGAAGGACGGATCGATGCGGATGTGCATTGATTACCGTGAGATTAACAAGGTAACTATGAAGAATCACTATCCTTTACCTCGTATAGATGATCTCTTTGACCAGTTACAGGGGACGCAGGTTTTTCGAAGATCGACTTGCGGTCAGGGTATCATCAGGTGAGGGTCATAGCTGAGGATGTAGCGAAAACGACTTTCCGAACTAGATATAGCCATTACGAGTTTTTAGTTATGTCTTTTGGGTTAACGAATATTTCGGTGGTGTTCATGGATCTTATGAACAGGGTTTTTCATGAGTACCTGGATCGGTTCGTGGTGGTATTCATTGACGACATTCTGGTACACTCAAGGAGTACGAAAGAGCACATGGAACATCTGAGATTAGTATTACAGATTCTGCGGGAGAAGAAGTTGTATGCTAAACTAAAGAAGTGTGAATTCTGGTTGAGTCAGATTGCATTCTTAGGCCATGTGGTTACTGGTGAGGGTATATCAGTTGATCCTAGTAAGATTGAAACTGTGGTTGACTAGGTGAGGCCGAAGAATGTGTAGGAGGTTCAAAGTTTTCTAAGACTGGCGAGTTATTATCGTCGGTTCGTGGAGGGGTTTTCTAAACTGTCTAGGTCTCTGACTCGATTGACTAGGAAAAGAGTGCAGTTTGAGTGGACTAGTGATTGCGAGCAGTGTTTTTAGAAGTTGAAGCACCGGCTGGTTACTATTCCAGTGTTGACCATTCTTTCGGGGGATGGTGGGCTTGTGATTTATAGCGATGCGTCTCTGAAGGGTCTGGGATGTGTGCTTATATAGCAAGGTAAGGTAGTAGCGTATGCTTCTCGGCAACTTAAGGAGTATGAGAAGAATTACCCTACGCATGATCTAGAGTTGACTGCTGTTGTATATGCACTGAAGATCTGGCTACACTATTTGTATGGTGTGCAGTGTGAGATCTTCACTGACCACAAGAGCCTCAGATATTTTTTCACGCAGAAGGAGTTGAATTAAGGCAAAGACGGTGGCTTGAGTTGATTAAGGACTATGATTGCATGATTAGTTATCACCTAAGGAAAGCCAATGTGATGGCTGATGCATTGAGTCGGAAGTCAGGACCTACAGCTGTATTTGCGGTTGTAACTCAGTGTCACATCAGACGAGATCTGGGAAGCCTTGGTGTGGAGTTGGTGGTTGGTGATCATTAGGATTATCTTGCTAGTTTGGTGGTCCAGCCAACTTTGTTTGAGCGTATAAAAGCCACGCAGGCTAATGATACAGAGTTAGCTGAGATCGTGGGAAAAGTGTAGCAGGGTTTGGCTGCATATTTTAACATCTCTGAGGGAGGTGTGCTGAGGTTCGGGACCAGGTTATGTGTTCTGAACAATGATGAGATCAGAAGGACGATTCTGGAGGAGGCGCATCGTTCCTTGTATACGGTACATCCGGGTAGAACAAAGATGTATCAGGACTTGCGCGAGACCTTCTGGTGGTCGGGTATGAAGAGGCAGATTGCTCAGTTCGTGGAGCAGTGTTTGACGTGTCAGCAGGTGAAAGTTGAACATCAGAGGCTGGTAGGGTCGTTGTAGCCTTTGCCTATTCCGGTGTGGAAATGAGAGCATATTTCTATGGATTTTGTGATCGGATTATCGCCAGCGCTTCACGGGCAGAATGCTATTTGGATGATCGTGGACAGATTGACGAATTTTGCTCATTTCATACTGATGAAGGTTGGTTATCCTTTGAGTAGGCTACTCGAAATGTACGTGCATAAGATTGTGAGAATGCACAGAGTACCGGTGTCCATTGTGTTAGATCGAGACCCGAGGTTTTCTTCTCGATTTTGGATAAGCTTGCAAGAGGCATTGGGGACGAAGCTTACTTTCAGCACAACGTTCCACCCCTAGACAGATGGACAGTCGGAGAGGACGATACAGATCTTGGAGGATATGTTGAGAGCTTGTGTGTTAGACTTCGGTGGTAACTAGATACAGTTTATGCCACTAGTAGAGTTTGCTTATAATAACAGCTTCTAGGCTAGTATTGGGATGGCACCGTTCGAGGCTTTGTATGGTCAGAGGTGTCGATCTCCTTTGTGTTGGGATGAGGTTGGTGAACGTCAGGTGTTAGGACCTGAACTTGTGCAGCAGGCGTCTAAGAAGGTGGGTTTGATGTGGAAGAGGATTAGATCAGCTCAGAGTTGGCATAAGAGTTATGTAGATGTTCGGCGTCATGATTTAGAGTTTGAGGTAGGGGGTAAGGTATTTCTGCGTATCGCTTCGATGAAAGGGGTGATGAGATTTGGGAGAAAAGGCAAGCTGAGCCCGAGGTATATTGAACCATTCGAGGTACTTGAGCGAGCGGGTCTGGTAGCCTACAGGATTGCACCACCCCCAGCACTCTCGAGGGTCCACGATGTATTTCACGTATCCATGTTGAGGAGGTACGTACTGAATCCATCACATGTTATCAGTTATGGTGAGTTGGAAATTGGGGATACTTTAACGTATGAAAAGATACCTGTTCAGGTTCTGGACCGCAAAGTTCAAAAGCTTCGTATCAAAGATATATTATTAGTGAAGGTATTGTGGTGGAACCACGAGGTTGAGGAAGCTTCTTGGGAACTGAAAATGGAAATACGCCGACAGTATCCACAGTTATTTTGAGCACTTGTATATTATCCTACTTTGGTTAGGATAGGTGGTTAGTCGTCAGGAGTGTGTGTATTATAAACTCTTGAGACAGTTGTATATGTAACCACGGTATTCCTCTGCCATAAGTGAGGGTATGTATGTGTATGTGTATGATGAGACTGCGCTGTAGTAGTCGCCAGTTTTCTTCCTAGAGTTGCGTATGTATATTCAGTTGTATGAATGAGTTGTGAATGAGAGATTGCAAATTTCGAGGACGAAATTTTTGTAAGGAGGGGAGATTGTAAGAACCCGAACCGTGATATGTGGGTTTAAATAACTAAGAGAGGGGCAAATTGGGAATTTAGTAGGATTCGTTGATGAAGCCAGAGTTCATCGACGAAGTCCATTTATCTCTCGTCGACGAACTTTAGAGGCTCGTCGATGAGGAGAAGCCGAGAAGTTTCGGGAACCAGTGATATCAGGTTTCGTCGACCAATCCACCGTCTCGTCGACGAGAAGACTATAGAGCCTTGCGACAAGTACACCATCTCGTCAACAAAGACGCCCGAGTCAAAGGGCTATAAATATCAATTCTTATTACTTCCAAGCTAAGAAAACTAAATCCTATCTCTCTCTTTCTCTCTAAAACTCTCCCTACTCTCAATTTCTCTAGATTTCTTCGTTGTTCGTTGTGAGAATCATAAATCCGAAGTTACCATGAGGATCGTGGAAGGATTCTCTACAAGTTCTACGGATTGGAATCCCGTTTCAGAGATTTTTGGGTTTTGGCAAAAAATCGAGGTAAGGCTCAGTTTTCAATTTTGATCAGGTAGTTTTGTAGGAAACAGTGTTGTGAGTATCTTTTGTATTGTTGATTGTAGGTTTTGGAACTCGGTTCGCTATTTAGGGGCCTTGGAGTTCAGGATTTGCTGTTCGGGAAAAAGGTAAGGGGAATTGTGTTTATATCAGTTATTTTTGAAATCAGACTAGGTAGAATTGTGGTTCATGGTCCTGTGTGTGTTTTGGCTACTCATTTGGGGGGATCTAACGAGGAAAACTATGGGTTTTTCATGATTACAGTTTTAGGAAAAAGGGGGGGGGGCGACGAGTTGCATCCCTGGTTTTGTTGAAAACCGAATGTATATGTTGATTTATACTATGTTATAGGGATAGTTGTGCCTTGACTTGTTTAAACTGTATGTGTTTGGAAAAACATGATTTTAGATTACCAAATAGGCGTGTTTTGTTTAGTTATATGAGCATGCATGTGTGTGTGATTGGTTGAAATGCTAGTAGGAACACGGTTTCGAATTATTCCAGGTACTGAGAGTGTCCAACTCTATATCTGAGGGCATATGAAATCGCTGGCCATAGATTGGCAGAGGTCCGGCTCTATATCCGAGGGCGTGAGCCTATTCTGGCAGATCAGGCCGAAGGGTGTGGATCCACCAGTTGAGCGCCGGTACGATGCCATGGGAGTCGAGGACTAGCCATGTGCCAATGGCACCATGTTCGCGGGTTGCCTATGGGCCAACACCGTATGTTGTGGGCCGGCTTCAGGCCAATGGGTGTGACGACACTAAGATTGCTGATCATGTGTGTGTGTGTGTGCTTGTATGCACTGTTGTGAAATTAGTATTGGGACTGCATTTAACTGCGTGTATGTTGCATCATGATAACACTCAAATGCCACACACTGATATAACTTGTGTTATTCCTTACTGAGAGGTGTCTCACCCTTACTGTACGTACATTTTTTATAGGTCATTCGAGTAACTGGAATTAGCGTCCTGGTGTAGGGAGCATAATGGGCGGTGTATTGCATTTAGCGCTTGGGTGAGTGCTAGGACTGTATTTTGAGAGGTAGCCATTTTGGGATGTGTTGGGCACCCAATTGTACGTTGTATGATAGAGCCTGTTTTTGCTCTTGTATAGACTCTGGTATGGTACTGCATATGTATATAGAATGACCTTTTTTCCGCTTCGTATATGTTTGTGTTTGGATGTGTTTAGGGTGCTTGGGAACCCCACGGGGTCGAACCCTCATCCTAGTTCTGTATCTTGGATGTTTTGTATGATATAGGAACTGATTGGTTTACATTTTCACCCTGGGTCCCAATTCTAGGTTCGGGGCGTGACATGAAAAATGATAGGTAAAACAACTGACAAATGTTGGGTAAAACAGCTGAAAGATGCTGGGTAAAACAACTAAAAATGCTGGATAAAACAGTTGAAATATGTTGGGTAAAACAACTGAAAAATGTTGGGTATAACAGCTGAAAGATGTTGGGTAAAACAGTCGAAAGATGCTGGGTATGAAATGAAATGAAATGAAAATGGAAATGAATGAAACGGAAATGAAATGTGAAATGTGAACAATGTAAAATGGGAAAGAGTCACGTAAAGTGAAATGAAATGAAAGGTAAAAGATGAAAACATGGACAATTGAGAAATGCAGAATAAGGGCAAACAAAATAATGTATTATGGTATGAACAGTATTTATGCTAGTAAAACATGTTATGTTTGGGCGAGACAAACTCTTCGCCCGAGGGCTTGCTAAGAAAGGCGAGTGCCCTGGTTGTATCAGGTGTAGCAGTAGGCTGCATAAAGTGCTAGGGTGGAGGGAAACTACTTGCATGGGCGGGTAGATTTTCCTATTCTTAGGAGCCTTCGCCGGTAAACTTATGTATGAACTGTGTGAGTATGAGATTAATTTATCACTTGAGGGCTTACTGAGTAAGGTGAGTGCCCTAATATGCTTCACTTGTGACCTTTGGGTTGCCTAATGTATCAGAGTAGAGGGGTGTTACTTGTATGGGCGGGTAATCACCCATATCCTTAGGTAATCTCATGGATAAAATACCTTGCATGTGTTTGAATAGGATGAGAAAATGATTTCAGAAATTATGTTAATAATTTGCAAATGATGAATAATATGCTATATACAAATCTCATGTTAGTCACACACTGTTTTAGTATATTGTTTATTCACTTACTGAGATGTGTCTCACCCGAATATGAACTTATCTTTTTCAAGACCTCCATGAGATCGAGCTTAGAGAGCTCGAACTATTGTAGCATTTTTGAGGAAAAGGATATAATTTTGATAATATTTTAGGATGTAAATATTTTATGTTTTAAGACTTCTGAGAAATGGATGATTGTGAATACTGGAAGTGTAGGTTATGTTTTGGAGATTTGTATATATGTAAATACAGGTGGAAGCATGGTTTATTATGGTGTGTAGATAGATTTAGAAAACTCTGATATTATATTTGTTGGGAGATTATAGTTATATTTTTCGCTGCATAAATGATATTAGAATGTAGATTATCAGGTAAATGAATGGATTAGTAGCACTTCGGGCCCACTTAGGGGGTCGAGGCGTTACAAAATGCATTAATTAAGTGTTACAATTTTACTTAAATACTTAATTATGTCCAGTATTTTAACTTTGAGCTCAATTGATGATATTGAAATAATTATCCTATCTTTACCCACAAACTTACGACATTCATGTTTAATTATTGTAGGGCAATGCTCGGGAATAAAAGGGTGAAGGGTGAAGGCCAAGCATTTTAAAGATGAAATGCACAAGGACGACACACTTGAAGGATCTTAATTTAATCAAGGAACTTTGAAGATTAAAGAGGAAACAAAAACAAAGAAGACCCATGTGCCTACTTGAAGGAGTCCTACATTATGAGAGGCTATTTTTTGTTGGACTTTGGGCTTTGAAAGGTTATAAGAGTTGTGCTTGAAGAGAAAGGAAGCTACATGGGCCATAAAAAAGAAGCCCATGTTACAATAAAAACCATACATGGCTTGGGTGAAGTTTTAGAAGAAAAATAGTTTTTAAACATGAGGTGGCTGTGTGCATGTGTGTGGGCTACAAGGGGCAGCTGTGCCATGGAGTAAAGGGGAGTCTTGGGTCACCAAAAAGAAAGCCCGTGCAGCTAAGTCAAGTGAGACATGGCTAGGGCAAAAAGGAGAGAAGAGAATCGGGTTTTTTTTATTGGAGAATGGAGTTTTTTAGTTGGAAAAAGAGGGCATCCACAAAAGGGGACCTAGGGAGGAGCAAAGGAGGGACTTTTGACCATGAAAAGGAAGAGAACATAGCAGCAAAAGTTGCTATGTGCACACCAAAGAAGGGAGGTTTGACCATGAAAAGGAAGAGAACCCAGCAGCAAAAGCTGCTATGTGCGCACCAAAGAAGGGAGGATTCGACCATCTCTCTCTCTCTCCCCCCTTTGTTTAATTGTTTTTCTTTATTTTGTTGTTATTTCAATATTTGGTTTGAGTTTATTATTGGATTGAGTTTATTTTTGTTTAAGTTATTATTGTTTTACTTTATGTTCTTTCAATGTTTTATTTGAGTTTATTATGGGGTTGAGTTTATTTTTGGTTAAACCTTTGTTGAGTTTAGTTTATTTTGGTTTAAGCTAATGTCGGATTTATTTTTGTTTAAGACATTGTTGGGTTAAGTTTATTTAATTGTAGAATGCTTTTATTAGATTAAAGATGTCTTTATTTTTAGTTTATTATTTGAATGCTTAAAGGCTTGGTTATTTTGCTCGTTTAATTTCGTTATTGTTTATTTGATTGGTTGAATGAGTCATTGGATGAATTTTATTGGTTGCGTTAGTTTATTTACCATTATCCATTTATTGTCATTTACTTTATGTATGTTATGTTCTTAGTTTATGTTTCGCGTTGTTTTAATTTTGTTACAAACCCTCAAAATCCCAAAAATATGAATCTGAACTGTGTTCAATAATGTTTTTTTTTATTTATTAATTTTCTCTTTGTTGTTTTAACGAGAATTTGAAATTAATCTACATTTTTTGTGGAGACGATCTAGCCTTTTGGGCTAATTATTACGTAACAGAACTCCTATACTTATGATAGCCTTTGTGCTGCTCATTTTAAAGTGAGTCATCGTGGGCGGCACAGGAATGGGATAGGAGGAGAGATGATGGGGAAAAAGAGAGAGAGGGCCCTGCATCGACGTTAATGGCGAGGGTTGCCAAAGACGCGTAGGGGGTCGAAAAGGAAGAAGACATGGGTGAAATGACGTTGTTTCATTATATATATTTTGAACCCTCCCAAAACGGCATCGTTTGGTTAGTTTGGTAGCATGTGCATGCACATTTGAACCTTTTTTTTTGAAAAATATTTTTTTATTTTTTATTTTTTTGAAAATTTATTTTATATATATTTTTAAAAAATTGAACATAATATTATTATAATATTATAATATTTAGTTAAATTTATTTTTAAATTTATTGAATTAAATAAAATGCACATGGGGGTCCACACAAATGGCCAAAAAAATTCATGAGTATCCAAAAATGTTAGAAAGTTATAAAAAAGTCAAAATTTTATCTTGTTTTTTGTGTAAAATTTTTTTTTGACCCTTATTATTATTTCGAATTACTCTGAATCACCCAACAGAGTCAGATTTAATAAAAGTGAGTTCAAAACCAAAAAATGATGAGACTTTTGTCTATATTTTTATACCGAATGACGAAATTATTAGGGAACACTATCTTAACATTTGAGACTGCTTCAGATCACCCTGGTGCAGTCATAATTGACAAGAAAATATCAAAATAATGAATAACAATAGGATTTTGCCCCAAATTGCGTGCTCGAAGTCAAAATTACTATCAGACGCCTTTTTACCATTTTGGAATGTTTCGAATTACCTTGTACAATTATATTTGGTAGAAAGAGATGAGAAAAGTTAGAAACGACATGAGTTTTGTCTCGATTCATGTGTCCAAAGTTAAAAATATTATTAAACAATTTCATATTATTTTGAATTGTCCCAAATCACTCGGTATAGTTAAATTTGGTACAAAGAAACCAAAAAAGCTCGGAGCAACTTGAGTTTTACCTCAATTTACATGTCCAAGGTCAAATTTATTATTTGATTTTTGCTTATCATTTTGGACCACTATAAATTATCTAGTGTAGTTAGATTTGGTAGAAAATGGATATAAATGTATGAAATGATAAGATTTTGTCTCAATTTGCGTGTATGAGGTCAAAGTCGCTGTTAGGCTTAGCCTTAATGATTTTAATTGTCTCGAAACACCTAAGACAATAAAAAAATAGTAAAAACAAAGCCAAAGACAATAGAAAAAGGTAAATGGATGAAAATACGAAAAATTGTCAACCTCCATTTTTAGGCATTTGATCAAAATGACCATCATAATAATATAGAGAAGAAGCGATATAAGAATTTATTATAAAAATATTGTTATTAAATGCAACATTTAATTAATGCACTATAATGCATAACAAAAAAAAATTGTGATTGCTAAATTATGTGAATAATATGTTATTGAATAGACTGACATTTTTTTTATTAATACTTTTAGTTAATATTTAAATATTTTTTAATCAACACTTTAAGTAATAAAAAAAATGCTGTTTAACATTTTAATATTTTTTAATCAATGATTAATAGAAATTTTAATTAACAATTTCAATTATTATTTTAAACATCGTCTTAATTATGACATTATTATTTTAAAACTTTTCCAATTTTAAAAGTTTAAGGTATGGTTAGTGGCTAGTGGTTTAAAATGTGACTAGAATTGTAATGTGGTGATATCTCGCTGCACTACCTGACGGACGTGACGTGCTGCTCTATGACCATTCTAATGCATAATTTTCCATTTCTGATTTCCGCACACAGTTCTCTCTCTCTCTCTCTCTCTCTCTCTCTCTCTCTATCTGCGAGCTTCGAGAGATCTCCGTCAATTCAATTTTAGATCTGTGTAGCTCCGTAGCGATGGAAATTCAAATGGATAACGGAGAGATCGGAGAAGGCGGTGGCGGTGAAATCTCTCCACAAAGCGGTCGTAAATACAGACCAGTGGTGGCCCATGACCGCGCTGTTCTCGAGATGTCTTCTTTGGATTCTTCTCCCTCTTCTTCTTCTGCTAGCTTCTCCGCCCGTGAAACTCCTCTTAAGTAATACCTCTCTCTCTCTCTCTCTCTAAATTTGTTTATGACAAGACGGATGAATGCTTGAAATTAACGAACATGGAGATTTGATGCTCTCGAGTCCTTCGATGTGTTGAATTTTATTTTTTATCGGCTTAGATGTTCCTTGAGTAATATGATTAAATGAATTGGCATACTTTGTCAGCATTATGTATTGTCAAATAATAAGTGGTTTCATGCACACATATGTACAATTATGTATTGAACCTATTGATACATGGCAGTTGGTAATTTCTTAAACTCACACTAACTTGTTTGAGCTCTGTGGCCCGTCTCATTTCCCAGAAGGGGGAAAAATTTGTCATGGACTCAGTATTGTATTATTGCAAGCATTAACATATGTTTATAGGGCCAACAAGTCTAACAAAATGGGAATGCTGTTTTTTGAGCATGTTATGATGTGCCATGGAAGTTGAAAATTTATTTTATTGTACGGACATATAATCATGTGAACAAATTTATTATTGAGAATGGGGCAATTAGAGAAGTGACAGTGAAAGATTTGGCGTGGCATTTTGTGAATCCTAAACTAGGTCTTTCTCGATCAGTTATGGTAAGGTCATCATTCCCCATATCCATCATATTCTAGCTTGATTCGTTTAATATGGTAGTCTTGATAGTTTGTGCTTATGTTGTGTAAAATTGTGGAGCCATTCAATTATTGTTGGATGGGGTAAGGTCATCATTCCCCATATCCATCATATTCTAGCTTGATTCGTTTAATATGGTAGTCTTGATAGTTTGTGCTTATGTTGTGTAAAATTGTGGAGCCATTCAATTATTGTTGGATGGTCAAACTGAAGTTTTTTTGTTTCAGGATTATAATGTTTTTCATGTTCATTCTTATGCTGTTCAAGGAAAATTAAAGTTGCCTCACAAGCAAATATGGGTTTGGATGCGAGAAAAGGGTCATCTCCTACAACAACCAATGCCTCACAAAGGGAATCTAAATTGGAATTGTTTGGTTTTGATTCTCTTGTTAATATTCTTGGGCTTAAGAGGTACTTGAATCATTTTTATTTCTTACGCGTTCCTTTATCTTTTTGTGGTATTTGAAATTGTGCAACTTCTTCCTTGATTTGGTATTCTAGTATGACAGGGGAGCAAATTCCTGCACCTTCTAGTCCTCGAGATGGTGAGGATGTTTCTATAACTCTTGGCCGTCCAAAGGTATGTTACTTTTATTTATTGTCACCCTTTCTTGAAAATCTTCCCTCTCATTATTACATGGGTTAGATAAAAATGATGATTAGATATATGCGTGCTTTGTTACAAAAATTTTGAGACAGCTTCTCACCTTTTTTGCAATGTGAGTTTGCTTGGAGTGTATGGAGTATGTTTTTTGGAATTATGGGAGAAAGCTGGGTTTGTCCTCCTTTGGTGGAAGATGTTTTAGAAATGTCCTTCGCAAGCTTTGGTAGAAGGAAGGTTAGGGCAACTTTATGGAAGTGTGAAAAATTAAGCACTTGACCTCACTGTGGTATGTCGATTATAGATTCTTTAAAGAGGCAAGCTTGCAAGAGTTTCAAGGAGACAGGAGGAACAATATGATAATCTCTCTTTTCTTGGGTATTTTTATTTGTTTAATTTTTGAGTGTCTCTGTTTGTCTCGGGTGATCTCTCATTCTCCCTTTAGTAAATTCGTTACTAATTAATGATATCTTCTTTTGTTATCCAAAAAAAAAAAAATGTTGATTAAAATATCAACAAATATATTTATTTATTTTAAATTGAAAAGAATATCACTAAAAGAACAAAGAATCAACACAGTTATCATTCTTAATAGTTTCACTATTGTTTTTGTTTTAGTGAAGCTTAATGATAAAAAAATGCCGTTCTTTTCAAACTTCTACAATTAAATCCCTACTTCTTATTTGTTGCAATTGAGTAATTGCACTTTCTTTAGTGTCACATTGTTGATCAATTGTGTACTAGATGTGAACTTTTGCTAGATCTTTTAGCCACACAATGCTAGATATATTTATTTTTTGACATGGATATAATCGAGGTTATGTTGCATGCCATGTTTCTTTGAAGCCCTCTTATATCTTCTATAAGTTAGAAAGTTTGAGGAAAAAAGAGCAAAATTTATGAATTTGAATAGGAAAAGGCAATTGAAAAAGTCAGAAGAATTCAAAGCCAAATATAAATTTGGCAGTGACATCTTTTGGAAGCTTAAAATGGTTGAAGTGTTAGGCTTCTTATTTGGACTCTGATGTTGTGCACTATGCAAACACTATGTGAGTCTTGGTTGTTTTACTTCATGGAGTTTAATGGGTTAGAGGTTTTTCCATTCTCCATTTTGGACATGGTTTTAAAACAAAGATGTAGGTGCCACCAAAACTTGGAGAAGTGGGCGCTTCATAGTGTCACTGGCCAAACACTTAACATTTGTGAAGAGTCGTGCGACACTAGTTTAGCATGCTAGCTTAACTAGTCGGTTGATAGTAAATGCAATTTCACCACATAAACAAATTTCTAACCACTGAATACAAAATAAGTGGAAGAAGTAAGCAATCATGAAAGCAAATGAGAGTGCTTTTTCGTGGTTAATTGTACAAAAATAATGCAATTCAGTATTCACACGTTCGTAGGATACATGTGTTTAGTGAGTGGGGCAAGTAGGCTGAACACGTGTACTATTAGTGACTTTTATAATAACTAATGAGCACTCACCCTTCCCTAGAGAGCTTTCTATGATATTCTAGTTCTGACTCTAGGAAACAATTGACTAAAGAGTGATACTCTTATTTTATGCAAAGGCATTATCCTATTTGACACTTATGAACTTGTTTTAGCAGCCATGAATATTCTTCAAGCATGCACAACAATACTTAAATTGAAGATACAATCTTCTAAAGCATAATATTTAATGTATTTTGGGTAATTTTATTCAACTTACAACTCTTTTTGACAGGCAAAGTGATTTATATTTGTTTTTAGTCCTCTATTTGCAAAGAAAAGAGTTATATTTCTTGTACTCCTCGCAAATTTAATGATTAAAAATTTTAGAAGTACAATTTGAATTGACAAGTAGTGAATTAAGGATATAAAAAACAAGTACATAACATGAGTTATGTATATTGCACACATTATATATTGATGCTTGGAACAATACATTCACAGTCTCATCTTTGCCATTATTTTAGGTTTGAGATTAGAATCATCTCCCCACCCTTATGGACAAAATTAAATAAATTTCCCCAGATATATGATTTATGTCATTCCTCTCCAAAGGTCTAGTATTGAAATAGGATTTTGAGAAAATTACGATAGGGTAAGTTGGAGTTTCTTGGATAAGGCGACGGCTAGAAAAGGTTTCGGTCAGAGGTGGAGGAAATGGATTAGAGGGTGCTCATCCTTTGCGGTCTTCTTTGTCTTAGTAAACGATGAGACTAACTCTTGAGTTCATGCATCCAAGGGTCTAAGATAGGGGGATCCTCTTTCCCTTTTTCTCTTTACCATTGTGATTGATGCATTGAGTAGGATGGTTGAGAAAAATTGATAGAAGGTTGGTGGAGGGGATCAAATAGGGTATGGGGATTGTATCATTACGCATCTCCAACTCGTAGATGATACTATTTTCTTCGTCATAGATAACATGGGTTGCTTCTCTACTTTGCTAACTATCTTATAGGAGTTTGAGAAAGCTTTTAGGTTAAAGATCAATTTATCTAAGAGTGGTTTAGTTGGCCTTGGCATTGATGTCGAACCTTTTGTTAGGATTGCAGGTTGTGCTTTTTTGACTTGGTCGATTAATTATTTAGAGGCAATCTTTATGTTGACTCTTTCTACGATCTTGTTTTTGAGAGAGTGGCTAGGAGATTGGGTGGGTGGAAAGGAGCTTTCTTCACCTCAGGGGGTCTTGTCACTCTTATCCATGCATATCTATCCTTTCTTTTTCTCTTTTTAGAATTCATGTGAATGGCATGGAGGCTTGAGAAATTGATGAGGGACATCTTGTGGTTGACTAGGGGAGAGAGTAATAGAGATCACTTTGTAGGTTGGGAGATTGTGTGTAGATCAGTAGGTCTAAAAGGGAGGGTGATATGGGTCTTGTAATGTGGTGTCCAAGAACATTTCTTTGGTGGGGAAATGGTTATGGCTCTTTCCTTTACAGCTTAATTCTCTTTGGCATAAGGTAATTTGTAGGAAATTTTGCCTACTACAAAATGGGTGGGATGCTAAAGTTGGGGTTAATATTACTCGTGCGGGTCCTTGGAAGTTCATGTCTCACATTTATGATTATTTATTTCCAAAAGTCTAGTATATGGTGGGTAATGGGGAGTGTATTCATTTTTGGGAGGATCTTTGGGTTGGGGAGATGCCTTTGGCTATTGCTTTCCTTTGTTCATGATACCCCTATTTATTTTTTTATTTTTAATTTTACAGGGGAATAGTCTCTCTTGGTATTTCTATTTTGGGAAAAATCTTAATGATAAGAGAGATTAATGAGTTTGCTCTTTTAACTTGTTTCCTTGATTCTTTCACGCTCATATGGGGAGTGATAAAAGGGTTTGGAGTTTATATCCTTCCAAGGAATTCTCTTGTAAACCTTTTTTCTCCTACTTGACTAGCGATCCTAATGCGTACCTTTTGGTTGGTATATTTTGATTTGGAGAGCTAAGGCTCCCTTAAAAATAAAGGCTTTTATTTGGATTGCTGTTTTCAAAAGAATTAATATTAATTATTTGCTTCAGAAGAGAAGGCCTATTAAGGCCCTATCTCCGGATATTTGTGTCCTTTGTTTAAGGAGTGGTGAGACTTGTTCACATTTGTTTCATCATTGCCCTCTTATTGGGTTGTTCAGAATTACTTTTTTGGTATTTTTGGTGAAGATTGGGTTTGTCCCTCCTCTTTAATGGCTTTTTATACGATCACATTTTGGGGTTTTTGTCACATCCTTGTTTTTGGCGTGTGGCCGGCCATGACTCCATCTTAAATCCAATGGAGTCACTAGGCCAAGGCAAGAATTTGTTTTACAAATCTTTATTTGGAAAAAAGTTAAAAGCCAATTATCAGTGAACATTTGTTGAAAACACAAGACATATATATATATATATATATTTTTGGATACGCTGAGTGTCTTGGGCTTACGCGCCAGACTAATCCCACGCCTACGCCAGCCGTGCTCTCAGCCAACATGTAGGAGGTAAATCGCGGATGTGCGCTGCAGGCGGCAGGGTTTGAACCCTATATTTCACCTTTGTCCAAGGTCGTCTGGTGAACCTCCTTACCACCTGAGCTTATGCTCGGGGGCACAAGACATATATATTTTATAATCTGCTAAATACGTTTTTCATTCAATGAGAAGCTGTTTACATTGGGCTGTATTTTACATACTACATTGTGAAAAATGTTGTAGCATACAACTCTTTGCCCTAACTCTTATGCTATTTATGTTTTAGCATGACCTTTAAACTTGCTTTCATCTAAGCCCCTCCTACCACTAATAAGTTGAATGGAGTTTCCAATATCAGTTAACACAACTCAAATAAATGAATAAAATGCCTAGTATGAACTTGTTTATTGCAAAATAAAGCAAGTCATGCTAATTTATGAAAGTAGTTTAATTTTATTGTGCCTAAAGGGTATGGTTATCATAGTTTTGGTAAAGGGAAGGATAGGAACATGGTCTTAAATTTCCACGAAACTGTCGAAATTTCCGATTTCCGTCACCCTCGAAATCGAAATGGCTGTTGATTTCCGTCTTGCATAATTTCTGTTGAAATCTCAATGAATCATCCGAAATTTATCGAAACCTCGAAATTTTAGCGAAATTTGTCGAAATTTATCGAAACCTCGAGAGTGAAGTGAAATTTCTCTTTTAATTTATTTTATTGAAACAAAAGGTTATCACAAGTGCTTTTGAAATTATATGAAAAAAATAAACTTAGAGTAATATTTTATTTAACCATTCATGTCTAAATTATCAATATTTGTATAATAAATAATATTTAAATGATTTATGAATTTCATTTGCATTAACTAAATATGTTTAATGTACATTATCTTACAAACATGTTTGATACACGTACTATTTTACAAACTTTTCCACCTCATACAAAACATAGATGTATTTAATTTGTAATATATTAGTCTTAAAACTTATATTTTTATGTTTGTTAACCATTTCTAAAGTTTCACAAAGAATTCCATGCTTGACTACTAGTTTTCGTTATTTTTTCAAATCGAAATCGAAATCGACATCGAAATCAAAATTTCCGTGGAAATTTCCGTACTTTTGGAGCTTCGAAATTTGAGTCGAAATCGAAATTTAAGACCTTGGATAGGAAAGCCTTGTGGTGATGCACTGTTTTGGCTATTATTTGGTGTGTCTGGACGGAGAGGAACACTAGAATTTTCAAAGGGGTGGATACTACTAATAATTTGCTTCAGAGTAGAGTGGTATACCTTGTGTCTTGTGACTTTCGGCTGACGAATTTTTTCGTCATGTTTCTTTGGGAGACCTGCAACAGAACTGGTTGGCTCTGCTTCATTGAGTTGCCTTTTATTTTATGATGAACTTCTGTTATGATTTATTATTATTGATGTAAAGGAAGGATTTTTATTCTCCCAGTTCTTTTTTTCATTTTTTCTTTTCTTTCTTTTTGCTGTTTTACATTCTTCTCTCATCTAATAAATTTTTTGTTTATAAAAAAATATCATTCCTCTCCTACTAATGAAGGAGATGCAAGGTCTCCCTCTTGACTGCATCTTGGATCATACCCGAGGTTGGAAGGGTTTGGATTTGTAAGTGAATAAGCTTCATTATATAAGCATATGTAGGATAGGGATCATAATAATTTTGATAGAAAGATTTCAAAGTACAGAAGTCAATTTCGAGGATGGGGTTGATGTGGAGGGACAAGTACTGTCGTATGGTAAAAGGGGTAGGTTGTGGAAAGGAGTTGTCGAGTGTGTCACCATGCTCAGAGCTTGAAGTCAAGGGGCAGTGAGAGGAAAATTCACTAATTCCTTTTTACCAAATCCCCTCTTTTATCACAGGAAAAATCATAAGCGTACTCATATTGTTCTTGAATCTCATCCAATAGCAATCCCCCACCACAGTCAAACTGACTAATATCATCACTTTCTGAATATGAAAAATCCCCCCATTTCTTTACCATCTTTCCTTTACTAGCATCCTTACTACATCCAGCCTTTTCATTAGCATTAGGGTCTTCCACAATACTAAACTCTCCATCATGATTTCTCCTTAGTATCTTTGTCACTGACTAACCAGAATTTTCTCTCTTATCTTCAAAACCTTCTTCATTTTAGCACCCAGACAAGCTGTCTTCTGATGAGCATAAACCTTGTTACCCTCAAATCTGTCAGTGTTAAGACAACAATCATCAGATTTCTCTCCAAATACAGCTTCATCATTTTTACTCCTTTCCACACCACTTTCTATTACCTCTTTGAAACTTGACACAATTTTAACACTACAATCTTGTTTTGAATCTAATAAGCTAGCATTCTGAACTTGCTCCGAATCTTGGTCAGTTTGACTCGTATCTTTGAGAATTGGGCGCTGGATTTTGATTCAATTTGCAGAGGGTATAGAGTCCTCCTTCTCTATGTGCATCTTTTGAGATTAAGGAACAAACTTATGGGCTTGCCCAATTTCTGGAGCCAACAAGGGAGTGCTCAGGTCACCATTACCCCGAGCATGGGCTTGATTACCACCATGACCCTTCTGCTAAAAGCTCATATGAAGAGAGCCTCCCTTTGTATCCAAACAAAAGCCTGAATCAAACTTTCCTAGACATTTGGCCTATTCAAATAATTGGCCCAATTTAGTCAAAAAAGATATACCTCCTTTTCAATTGCTTGGGTCAGGTCCAAAACAAGGAGCATACAGCCCATCCCAATTCTATTTGTGGCCTCTTTCCCGAATGCAAACCTAGCCACCTCTGTGATGATAGCAACTCCATTCGGAACCCCAGCTACCTTCTCATTCTAATTGATCAATGGCCCTAGGTTTGTTCAGATGTAGCACACCTCCACACCAAAAGCACAACTCTTCTTTCCTGGTTAACAGACCCTGAATTCCATAATGAACTTGTCTACCGCGATCCTTACCTTCATTTTTTTTTTTTGCATTTGAGCACCACCTTACTCCACAATCAGGGACGTGAAGAACTATCAGACCTACACCTCTAGAGTGCTCATGAAAAACCTTTGCCAATTTAGCAAAAATCACTTGCGAAGCTTCGCCACCCATCATCTTTTGCACCACTAGGAATAAAATTACAAGAAAGACGAGTTCTCCCTAACCTTGTCTAATTGCCCTTCAAAGGATTTTCCTTTGATCAGAATCTATTGCTTCAGCATATCCTACCACAAAAAAATCCATAGCACCAAAGGCACGAGAGGGAAAGAGGAATGTTTCACGAGAGGGGGGGGGGGGGAGAGAAATAGAAAGAGCAAGACATTTTCTAGGGCTTAAAAATGCAAAAGCCCTTATGAGCCGAACTACAAAGATGCTTGCAAATGGTTTTGTTCTTTTGGACCCTCTTACTTGTTGATGTTATTGGGGACTTGCTGTCCTTCCTTTGGGCGGATAGGCATTCTTGGTCTTTTATTCTTCGGGGGCATATTCTTGCAATCGTTGTGACTACTTGATTAATGCAAATATTTCCTTTCCACTTCATAAAATTGCTTGGAAGGCTGAAGTTCTTTTAGAGGTGAAGGCTTTAATTTGGTTTGTTGTTCTTGATAGAGTTGTAATGTTAGAGATGGGGGAGAGAACAAGAGAAGAAGAGAAGAGAAGAGAAGAGAAGAGAAGAGAAAAGGAGGAAAAATTGAATGTCAGTTTCTTGGAGTCTGTACAGCTCTTGGTCTGCCCTCATATATTGCTAATAATAAAGTCTTTAAGCCTTAAGGACAAAAATAACTCCTTTAACACAACCTAATAACAAAAATAACATATTCTCTTCTAACACTCCCCCTCAATTAGTCATTGCTACTGATGACAATATCAACGATATAAATTACTAAGAGTACAATGCGTGTCTTGTTTTTGTGGACAAAAATCAAATGATCAGAGTAGCACTCGATAAAGCCAAATGTGAATAGTGTAACTGACTTTACATCAGCAAATCACCATGAAAACGCACAACTTTCCTACTAAGGATGCTGCACAACCTAACCAAACAGAAGGGTGTCCTTAAACAACTCTCAGACCAACCATAAACTCACATTTGAGGACTGATTAGAGGAGGATTAACGAAAAAGAGAGTATCAAAATATATTCAGATAAATCAGATTTGAAAGAGATTACTGCTCTGATACCGTAGAAAGTTAAAATGGAGGAGAGAAGAAGAGAAGAAGAGGAGAAGGGAAAGGGGGAAAATTTGGCGGCAATTTCCTGGAATCTATGTAAGCTCTAGCCTCTAGGTCTGCCCTCTTATTTACTATTAACAATAATAAAGTCTAAGGACAAAAACATCTCTATTAACACAGCCTAATTACTAAAATAACATATTCTTTTCTAAGAAGATTAGCCTCGACTATTTGTTGCAAAGTAGGAGATCTTCAGAGGCACTTTCTCCTGATATATGTTTTTGGTTTGCTTGGAATATATGGAATAAGCTTTTTGGTCTTTTGGGAGAAAATTAGGTTTGTCCGAAGTAGGTGGAGGATTTGTTGGCCACTTCTTTTTCTAGTTTTGGTAAAAGGAAGGATGCTAAAACTTTGTGGATTTGTGCAGTTTTCACAGTTATGTGGGCTTTATGGATTGAACAAAATGCTCGTATATTTTATAGGGAAAAATAAAAAAACTGAATGTATCTTTGTTACTGGGGAAGATTTATTCTTTGGCCTCTTTGTTGGGCTTTTGTAGGTTGTTTTTAAAAGGGGTGAGGTTTTCTGGTATCCTATGGGGTTGGTTGGCGTTGTTAGTTTGATCGTTTGGGTTTTGTTTGTTTGTTTTTCTTTGAGAATTGTATTAAAAGAGAGGAGAATGTACATCTAAAAAGTAGAAAGAGAAAGGAAAAGGAAAAAAAAAAAAAGACTGGGAGAATAAGAATTCCTCCCTTTACATCACTAGAAACTAGTTACAAAGAATGTAACCTAAATAGAGAAACAAACTCAATGTAATAGGGCCAACCAGTCCCTTGCTAGTCTTCCAGAGAAACATGGTGAAAAAAACCATTTGCCAACATCCACAGTGACGCAAGATATACCGCTGTACTCCAAAGCAAATTGTTAGCAGTAGGCACACCTTTGAATATTCTAGCATCCCTTTCCAACCAAACACACCAAATTATAGCCACAAGGGTGCAACGCCATAGAAGTTTCCTATCCTTTCCTTTTGCCAAAACCCCTAAAAGTAATGGTGTAAAAGGCCTTCAAAGTGTATGGATAGACCCAATTTTCATCAAATATACTAAACGACTTATTCCAAATAGCCAACATGAAAGGGCAATGAAGAAAAATATGTGTACAAGTCTTTCACTCCTCATACAAAGGACACAAATGTTGGGGGATAGGGCCTTATTAGGTCTTCTCTTCTGAAGCAAATCATTGCTATTAATTCATTCAAGTATTGCAGTCCAAATAAAAGCTTTTATTTTTGAGGGAGATTTATCTTTCTAAGCCAAAGTATACAAAGCAAAAGGATCTATAGTAGAATCACAAGTCAAGTAGGCGAGAAAAGATCTACAAGAGAATTGTTTTATTGTTTTTGTTATATTTTTATTTTCTCCCTTTCTCTTTTCTTTCTCTTGTGTGGAGGATTTCTTGTTCTCCTTGAACATTCTTCTTTCTCTGATAAATTCATCTGGTTTTGCTAAAAAAAAACAAAAAAAGGAAGTGTATTTAGTAGCACTTACAAGTTGCATGTATATGTAATTGAAAACTGCGGTGTTTATCAATTATCTACTAATGCTAATAATCATCGCAAAGCTGGCAATCATTTTGAAGTGCAAGTTTTGCTGTATCAATTGCCTCACTTATAAAATTCATGGTTGATTTCTCGTCTCTATAAGCTAGTTTAATACTTTAACCGAAAATTCTTGCACTTTTGTTATATCTTTAGCCTTTTGCCAAAACTGTTTCCTTTATGTGATTTTTCGACATCATATGTTGGGCTTTACTATATCTTTCGAAACTTTTAATTTTTCTAAGCGTCTGATATGAACATTTCCTTCAAGGCTTTATCGTGCTAAGGGCACAACACTGGGGCATATTGAGTAATGACAAGAGGAAACAACTTTCTATTAGTTGTGAATTTCTTCATGAAATGTATTGTCAAAGTATGATTGTAAATAAATTGTCATTGCATCATCTAAGACCTTAACATTACTTACCAACGTCCTCTAATATAAGATTGATGTAATGTTGGTTGGGCCATGTTAGGTCCTTTCTAGATTAA
The DNA here is from genome assembly GCF_029873635.1 of Malania oleifera. NCBI lineage: Eukaryota > Viridiplantae > Streptophyta > Magnoliopsida > Santalales > Ximeniaceae > Malania > Malania oleifera. Next base: position 88,116,270 of record NC_080428.1, on the reverse strand, counting down.
CAATTTTCCCCATTCATTATTAGTGAACACATGAACAATATATATTTTCTAACACCTTCTATCTTGTCATCCGTTAATCTGAAATCAAGATTTTGTATTTAATAATCTTCCTCTGATAAGGTGCCAAGAGAGTTTCCTGTGGAGGCAGGCTGCTAAATATGGAAGTTCTTGGGTTGAGCAGGAGACTAAGCCTGCTGAAGGTTAGGGTAAGGATTGATTAGGCAGTTGTTTGCATTCAGAGATGGTGCATAAATTTGGAGATTGTAATGCGGAAGTGAAGGCAGCAAGATGTATAAGAGTTGGACAGTGAGGTAGAAGGGGTTTAGTAAGAATAGCTAATGATGGTATGTTTTCTAATATGCAGATGAATAAACTCTTTAGAAAGACTTAGACGAGAATTTTTATGTTAAGGAGTCTCATAATTGTTCTTAGCAAGGAGTAGAGAAGGATAATGGAAGAAGTCATGTTGAGAAGGAAAAGAGATGGGGGCATATTTCGGAAAATGATGGTGAGTCTGATAGTGATTTTGTATGTGATGGTGGTTTATTACTGAATAAGCCATGTGAACAATTTGATTTTCATTTTCATTCTTCTAAATTAATTGGGTGATAATACCCATGTGCCCCCTAATGATGGTAGAGGGGACTGCAAATGTGGGCTTTTCAATAATGGGCCAAGAAGGATTGTTTGCTCATGGTTTGAGAAGGGTTAAATTAAAGTGGTATCAAAACCTAGTGGTCAAATGAGTAAGTTAGTTGGATTGGAGTTGCGCCCACGCGCGCCGCGGGGGGGGGGGGGGTGCGGTGGCGGGGGGGAGGAGTTAGAAAGGAGGGTGGGCAAAGCTCTAAAGAAAAATTGAATGGAGAGGTACTAAAGACACAGTGCTTGGAAGATTCTAAGGGGATAATATGAGGATTGCACCACTCGTTACCGAGCCACAACTATCTTTCGATTCAGCCGATGGGATGTTAGAAAGGGAGGTGGAGATTCCTAGGAGTGGGGGGCAAGGTAGAGGAGGTATCCGATATAGAAGATGATTTGAGCGGCTTTTATGAATTTGAGAAGGAATTGTTGGTGGATCAATTGAGAGCTGATTTAACCTTGTATGAAGAGGAAGCTATGGCTCAATTAACAAAGGAAATATCGGAAGGATAGGGAGTGGAAGCTTTAGGGCAGGGTGATTAACTTACACTAACCACACAGCTGTATAGGGAAGAATGTATTCAATTGTTCTCTAAAACTACGCAAGGAGGGACTAATGATATTAAGTATAATTTAAATTAGATGAAAGAATTGATAGATATGGGGTCTTTGTCCCCTATCCGTGAGCCTAATTCTGATTAGGTGGACTTTGATGATATTCTTTCGGTTAAAAGGGGGGTAACGATGAAGAGGCTGCTTTTTCTATGGCTGGTCTGAACTCGTACAAATATGGAAAAAGGTATTCTTCCCCTTTTTGTTCAATTTGTTATTGCTTCTGACACTTTATGCCACAGGGAGGGTTTTTCTAGGGTTAGCACTTCTACTATTGGTTTGGGGGGTAGTGAGAGAGACATTCTAGATCTAAGCAAACTCCTTGAGGACCTGGGTTTGAAATTAATTAGTGCAGTAGGAATTGAGGTGAAATTGCTAGTGAGTCCTAGAACTTATAAGTTGAAAAAAAGAAGGTGTAGAAAGAACTTTAGAATTTGGTTTCTTCTATTTGCCATAGGGGAGGGGACGTAAGGGAGTTGGGAAGGGGGGTAAGCAAGTGAAATTATGAAAATCGTCAATTGGAATGTTAGAGGAATATGAGATTATAGAAAGAGGTGGTTAATAAAAGACGTCCTGCTTAGATACTCCCTTGATATTTTTTTTGATTCAGGAGGCCAAACTTGAGAATGTTGATGGGCGGGTGGGTTGTTAGAGGGATTTGGGAAGGTCACAATAAGGACTGGGCCTTCTTTCTTCCTCGAGGCATGGTCTTAAATTTCCACGAAATTGTTGAAATTTTTGGTTTCTGTGACCCTCAAAATGGGAATGGCAGTTGATTTCCATCTTGCAAAATTTCCATCGAAATCTCAACGAATCATCGAAAATTTATTGAAATCTAAAAATTTTAGGGGAACTTGTCGAAATTTGAACTATGTAATGAAATTTACTCGGGATTCAAATGAGAGATTTAGGAGTGAAGTGAAATTTCTCTCTTAAATTATTTTATTTTTTTCAATCAAAACAAAAGATTATTACAAGTGCTTTTGAAATTATATGAGAAGATAAACCTACAACAACATTTTATTTAACCATTCATGTCTAAATTATCATTATTTGTATAATAAATGATATTTAAATGATTTATGAATTTTATATGTATTAACTGATTCACTAAATATGTTTAATGTACATTATCTTACAAATATGTTTGATGCACATTATATTACAACTTCTCCACCTCATACACAACATAGATGTATTTACTTGTAATATATTAGTCTGAAAACTTACATTATTATGTCTATCAATCATTTCCAAAGCTTCATAAAAGAATTCCATGCTTTACTACTTATTTCCATTATTTTTCCAAATCGAAATCGAAATTTCCTCGAAATTTTTTGTACTTTTGGAGCTTCAAAATTTGAGTCGAAATTGAAATTTAAGACCTTGCTTGAGGGTTAGCGGGTGGTATTTTGGTAATGTGGGATACTCGCTCTATTGTTAAAGTGGATAGTCTAGTAGGTTTTTTTTTTTTGTTTTTTCGTTTGGGTTTTGATAGATGTGGGGGGCTAGTGTCATTGGTGGGTTTCATCGGTGTATGGTCCTTTTAGACCAACCCTTAGTTGCTCTTTTTGGGCTGAGCTTTTTTGTGCTCCTAATTGGATTGTGGGAGGTGATTTTAATGCAGTGAGGTTTCCCCAAGAGAAGAAAGGAGGTTGGGGTTATTAGGGAGTGTGGTTCGAGAGACCTTTCCTCTCAATAATACTAATTTTACGTGGTCGTTGGGCGGGGCTAGAGCGGTGATGAGTAGGCTTGATGGATTCCTTTTCTGTATGGAGTGGAAGGATGAGTTCCCTAATCCCTCTCAATCGATTTTACCTAGGCCCACTTCTTATCACTTTCCCGTCTTGTTGGAATTGAGAAAGGCTGCTTGGGGAACTACTCCTTTTAGGTTTGATAATATGTGGTTGGATCACAATTCCGTTAAGCCCTTATTCATGAATTCTTGGAATGAGGATGTGGAGAGGGGTTGGGAAGGATTTAGGTTCATGAAAAAACTTAAAAGGTTAAAAGAGAAATTGAGAGATTGGAATAGGGTGTTTGAAGACTTAAGATTTAGAAAGGCAAGTATATTAGGAGAGTTGGTTGTGTTAGGAAGGGAGAAGATAATAATCTACCGGGGGAGGAAGAGATTAGAAGAGTATATCTTTGAAGCATGTGTTGGTTGAGTTAGATAGGAAGGAAGAAGATAATAATCTATTGGTGGAGGAAGAGATGAGAAGAGTATCTCTGAAGAATGAGTTGGAAGAGGTGATTTTTGAGGAAGTGAGAAGTTGGAGGCAAATACGAAGTTTAAATGGATCAGAGATGGTGATTGTAATTAGATTTTTTCATAGGATAGTGACAAGGAAAATGAGGAAGAATTTGATTAGGGAGTTGGGAGTGGATAGGGGGGGTCATTATAACTGATTAGAGTCAAATTGCTGCTGAAATCACTGCGTTTTTATTCTAATTTGTATTGTGAGGAGGATGTTAGCAGACCTATGATTGAAGGATTAGAGTGGGACCCTTTGTCATGCAAGGAGGTGGGTTGGTTGGAAAGACCTTTCGAGGAAGAGGAAGTGAGGGCCACAATTTTTGGGATGGAGAGGGATAAAGCTCCAGGACCGGATGATTTCAATATGGATTACTTCCAAGATTGTTGAAAGTTGGTTAAGGATGATTTGCTTAAGATCTTTAATGAATTTTACGGGAATGGGATTTTAAGCAAGAGTATGAATTCCACTTTCTAAATCTTGTGCTGAAGAAGAATAAATCTATTAAGATTTCAGACCATAGACCTATTAGCTTAGTTTTTAGTGTTCATTAAATCATCACTAATAGGCTTCAGTACTGTGCTTGATAGGATTATTTCTAAGGCTGAGTGCTTTTGTTGGGGGTAGGCAAATTGCGGATGCGATTTTGGTTGCTAGTGAGGTTGTTGAGGATATTGGGAGAAGGAAGAAGAAGGGTATAATCTTTAAATTGCATTTTGAGAAAGCTTATGATATAGTGAACTAGGATTTCTTGGATAAAATCTTTGTGAGGAAGGGGTTTTAAGAGAGGCAGCGGCATTGGATTTAAGGCTGTTTGCTTAATGTGAGCTAGTTGATATTAGTAAATGATGAATCTAAATCTTGGTTTAAGGTTACGAGAAGGATTAGGCAAGGAGACCCTCTTTCCTAGTTTTTGTTTGCTTTAGTGGCTGATTCTTTAAATAGGATGGTGGATAGGGCAGTGGGTAGAGGTTTAGTGAAAGGCTTGGAAGTGGGGAGAGAGAGGGTCAAGGTTTCGCACCTTCAGTTTTCTGATAATACTATCTTTTTTCTAGAGGATCATAAACCATCCTTAAGAATATTTTGGGTCTCCTTCACGTTTTCGAGAAGAATCCTGGCTTAAGATTAATGTTGGTAAGAGCAGTATTGTGGCTATCAATGGTTGTTGAGAATGTTAGGGAGCTATTTGTGGGAGTGGGGTGTAGTGTTTTGGGTTGGCTGCTGTCTTATCTTGGGGTTCCTTTGGGGGTAACCCTAGAGCTGCTAGCTTTTAAGATTTTTGTGGAAAGGGTTTCTAAGAGATTGAATGGGTGGAAAGGTGCTCTTTTTTTTTTTCCCATGGTGGTAGAAATACTCCTATCCAGGCCTGTCTTTCTAGTATCCCTTTATATCTTCTTTCGATTTTTAAGATTCCAATGGGGGTTGCTGATAATATTGAGAAATTATGAGGAATTTTTTGTTGTTGGGGGTAAGGGGTGGTAGGGATCATCTAATTAGTTGGGGAGTGGTGGTTAGGTCTAAATATGAGGGTGGTTTGGGTATTGGAAATCTGGTGTCTAAAAACACAACCCTTTTGGCTAAATGGCTTTGGTGGTTTCTGCTGCAGACTTCCTCTCTTTGGCATTTGGTTGTTAGAAGTAAGTATGGATTAGATGAGAATGGGTGGGATACTACTTTGAGATTTAGACGTTTTTCGGGTAGTCCGTGGAAAGCTATCTCTCTGAGTTATCCCCTTTTCATTCCCTATATTAAATTTCTGGTGGATAAAGGTAGTAATATCCGGTTTTGGAAAGATCCTTGGTTGGGGAGAGCTGAAGAATTTTTCCCTGTCAGGAACAAAAAGAGTAACAAAAGGGCCTAAAGTTAATAATCAAACAGGAAAGAAAGGGGGGCCAGCTCCCCAAAAATCCTTATGAAGATCGCATCTTGGAACATTAGAAGCCCCTAAAGCAAAATGGGGTGACTGACCTCATTAGAAGAAGCAAGGTAGATGTGTTTGGTGTTCTGGAATCCAATTTCTCTATGGATAGTCTTGATACTTTTATGTAGAAAAAATTGCCGGGGTGCTGTCAAGTGAATAACTTTACTCACCATACTGCAGGAAGGATTTTTGTTTTATGGAATCCCAGGAAGGTTCATCTTCAAGTGATTGGTAACAATGCTCAAATGATTCACTGTTCAATAAAATGCCTAGTCACTTTAAACTGGTTTTATACCAGTTTTGTTTATGGTTTCCACGCCTTTACGCCTAATCTCGGAGCAGGATGAGTTCATTTCTTCTTTTATTGTTGATTCAGATGGTCCTTTGCCTTCCTGGGATTTCCACTTCCACAGATCGTTAAATGATAAAGAGATGGGAGAGCTGTCCCTTTGCTAGTCTGGTTGAATAATTGTCGTTTTTTTTAGAGGAGGATAGGCGGTCTTGGTCTCTGGATCCTTCAGGGGTTTATTCGTGCAAATGTTTTTGTGATTTTTTGAGTAGATCAATATTTTTTTTTCCACTCTATAGTTACATTTGGAAGGCCAAAATCCCCTTCAAAATTAAGGCTTTTATCTGGTTGGTTGCGCTCGATAGAATTAATACCAATAACTTGTTGCAGATTAGGAAACCTTTGAAGGGCTACATCTCCTGACTTATGTGTTCTCTGCTTTAATTGTTTAGAATCATCATCACACTTGTTCATTCATTGGGACTATGCTTGGAGTGTTTGGAATAAGCTTTATTATGCATTTTGGGTGAATGTTGGGTGAATTCTAAGACAGTGGAGGATTTTTTGGCAGTGACTTTTGCTGGATTTGGCGGGAAAAAGGAAAGGGCAGTGCTTTGGAAATGTGTTTTTTTTTTTTGAAGTTTTTTGGGGGTTGCGGATGGAGTGTTATGTGCGCATTTTTCTAGGGAAGAAGTTGGCTTAAGTGCTGGTTTGGGAAAATATACATTATTGTGCTTCTCTTTGGTGTGTGGGACAAGGGAGTTTCAAGGGGGTGAGCTTTTTTGATTTTCAGTGCAATTGGCTTTATGTGTTGGAGTGTTAGTTTTGTTATGGTTTTTTTTTTTCCTCTTTTGTTTGTTAGTCTGTAGGTTGTTCCTTTGTGTTTTCTATCTGGACTTTTCAGACTTTGTTAAGGAGATGCCTTGTTCTCCTGGATGTATATTCTTATTCTATTAGTGAAATCTTCTTTTATTATAAAAAAAATCCTTACTTTTGCTTCCTCAAAATCAAGTCCAATTCTGTCCTTTAGTTTGCCTCCTGATTTGGTGCTTTACTTTTTGACTTGAAATTGTTAACCATAACTTGTGTATTTTATTAATCTTTTGTACCATGATCAAATATATTGCAATGCATTGCATTTCAGATGTTTATCTGTGTTTTTAGTGTATTCATGCAGATTAATGATGTCAAATTGGGGACTATGATGGGCGTATTCATGCCGTGCTTGCAAAACATTTTGGGGATAATTTACTATATCCGATTTTCTTGGTAATTCTCATGGTGCTTGATGTTTATTTTGTCATTTCCTGTTGTTTTCTTTTTCTTAAATTTTAATGCTTTAGTTAACAACTTGACTGTATGGTGTAGTTATCCTTCTTTTCTATTTTCAAAATTATGGCATTGAATTAATATTTTTGGTGCATGCTTAATTTCTAGCGAAGTGATTGTTGAAGGTGGGTCACACCTCTTTCTAGTAACATCCCCTGTCCTAGAGTCATCCATTATCTCATAGTGCATAATCGTGAGGCATTTAGGCTTACATTTTTTCAGTTTCTCTTTTTGCCCAAGTAAGCTCTTCTTGAACAGCTTTACTTGTGGTGGCCATAACCACTCCCCACAGTGCCAGCCTCCTACCTTTCAACCCCTATTGCATTGCACGCCGACCTCCATTGTAAATAACATTGTGAAATTGATGGGTTAGTCGATTACCACTCCTACATTTGTTCTGGGCATGCTTTGTTTACGCAATATTTACTATATTATGGTCCATATTCGACATAATAAAGATATCTTTCTGTTAGATTCTAGATAGTTTCTTCCTATTTGTTGAAATTATGTCTTTGGCTTGGTATTGATTGGCCTTTTATGACTCATGAGTTTAGGGTGTGATTAGCTTTCACCTTCAAAGCGTGGATAATTAATAAGTCATGCGCTGTCTATGTTTGAACCTTGGAAGTTTCTCTTATTAGTTATCCACTTGATCAATATGCATGATGTTTCAAGAGGACTCAAAATCATTTTGAGAAAGCGGTTTTGATATTTTATCATATTTTGGAGATAATTTGTGCCGTTTGCCTTTGTTTGGAGGGGTTTAGTCCTTAAGTCCTAAGAAAGGAAGGTTATTTGGAATTGTGTGCCTATGCTATTGTTTGCTGCATTTGTTGGAGCTGAAAGCTAGGATCTTTAAGGGGGAAAGGAATTCTGCTGTCCTAGTTTGGGGTAGGGTTACTTTTCAGGCTTTATTTTTGTGTAATGCTTTTGGTTTGTTTGGAGGACTGTCATTGATTGATGGGCAAATGTATTTCTTTTTACTTTTTTTTTGTTTGTTCTAGGGGGATATCTTATCCTCCCCCTTTTTACCTTTGGAATGATACTTTTGATCTCTTTTTAGTTACATGCTGTACTTTTTTTGGTGATAATATAGTTTTACTGTTATCTTTGAAGGAGTCAATGGCACTCTTGCTCTCCTCCCTCTCCTCTCTTGAAGCTCGTCTTATTTTCAGTTCTTTTTAGTTGTGGCGCTATCTGTTGTCATGAGAGATGATTTTGTTCGGCATATTGCCCAGATCTGCTGCTAGAGAAAGTGGGAAAGAGGCTTTGTGGTTCTGTTAGAGAGAAACCTAGCGCGTAGTCACTTTAAGGTTTTGTTGAAGGAAGTGAAATGATTTGCATAAGGTTTGTCCTCAGTGGTTGGGGTGATTAGGGAATTTACTCATAAAACTAGATTTGGATGGGTCAAGCACTATATGGCGAACAGGGTAGGAAAAACAGGCAAGTTTTTGGAAATAAGGTTGGGGTGGAATCAGAAGAAAATTTCTGTTTTTATTCCAGTAGCGTTTCATGGTTGTGGTTGGAGGAATTTTGCAGAAGAACTTTGATCACTGGTGGTAGTAACAGTGAAGAAAAGACTTATCTTTTCGGTGAAGCACACTGAATCTGTAGTGCTGCGAGGTGATCGACCAAGCCTTAACAAAGCTTGGCTCAAGGCTACTCTACTTATGACCTAGAATTTTATGCTATTGTTCAAGCATTGAAATTCAAATTCTGGTGGCATTACCTTATTCAAAGGGAATTTATTTTGAGTTCTGATCACTAGGCCTTTAGATATCTCAATTCCCAAAAGAAGCTAATTTGGAGGCATGCTAAATGGGTGGCATTCTTGCATGAGTACACTTTCACATTGGGACATAAGGCTTATTTGCAAAATAAGATGGTAGATGCATTGTGTAGAAGGGCATATTTGCTAAAAACTATGTCTACTAGTGTTGTTGGGTTGGAGCTGATCAAGGAACAATACAAACAAGATCTTATTTTCTTGAAATTGTTGAGAAATTTGCAGCTACTAAATTTTGTGTTTTGTCTCTACTAAAATGACCTCCTACACCTTGAGGAATGTGTAGCTTAACAACCTTGAATGATACCCATCTTTCACCACAAATTCTGCACATACATCACGGTGAAATATGGGTATGTGTTTGAAGGGTTTTAAGCTATGCATTCCCCAACGTTCATTGAGGGAATACTTGATATCTGAATTGCATGGGGGAGGTTTAGGAGGTCATTTTTGCAGAGATAAGACACTAAATTTAGTGGCTGAAAGGTACTTTTGGCCTTCCATGTGCCAAGATGTGTATAAGACACTAAATTCTAGGGATCGTGATGTGTGTGCAGAATTTGTGGTGAAAGATGGGTTTGTGTTCAAGGGTGTTAAGCTATGCATTCCCCAAGGTTTGTTATGGGAATACTTGATATCTAAATTGCACAGGGGAGGTTTACGAGGTCAATTTGACAGAGATAAGACACTAAATTTAGTGGCTGGAAGGTACTTTTGGCCTTCCTTGCGCAGAGATGTGTATAAGTACGTTGATGGGTGTTGCAATTGCTGAGTCCAGAGTCCCTCCCTCATTAGATGTATCCTTTTGGTACAAAGAATTAAGAGTGGAATTTGACAAAGGAGGAATGAGTAATGTAGCTCTTTGGGAGTTGAGACCCCATTGACCTTCCGTGAAAAGGTCATTCCTAGCCTTACCATTCTTAACTTCTGGATCAGACTCATTAACAATTTGAATGAGAAGACAATTACTTGAAGGAATGATAGGCAAAACCCCGTCTTCAATTAAGTCTTTAATTAGATTATCAGAGCTCTTCAAATCGTCAACACTAGCCTGAGAATCTTCAGTGGTCCATTCAGAAACTTTATCCCCAGCTCATGCTGTCCATACAAAAAACAAGCACTTAGATCCGCTGTATTATCTGATGGTACTTCATGAATGACAAATGGTACCTCACACTGAGTTTATATGGTGAATAACCCAAAAAACTGCCACCTATCCTTTGTTCTGTCATCAACTGATCCAACTATAAGCCCTTATCAGACTCATATAAGCCCTTCAAATCATTATCAGACTCATAAAAGCTTTCCTTACCATTTTCATCCTCTTTCAGTGATAAGACTTTGCTGTTCGTCATTTTGTTTCTTACAACCATACAAAGAAAATATAAGAAGAGAAGAAATGGCTTTTTGCACATGAATATCTGTGACTTATTAAATTTCACAATATTTTCCATTGGAAATCCTTCATCGCCCATTTTATTATCGACTTCAACAATCCCTTGTAATGCATCTTACCCAACCTTACTGTTATCATGTGCAACATTCACTTCTTTATCATATAGAACTGTCAATCTGTTTCAGCAATTGGGCAATCCTTGCCCAACCCAATCTGTCCTACTTGATCTTCATTTATCATGGTAGCCATCTCAAGTGTATCTTTTTAACCACAGATGAATTTCACTTCTCCCCCTTTCTTTATCATTCGGCCCATTCAGATAAATCGCAGCCCCCTTCTTAACTTCTATTGGTTTGATAGCATCAGTCCCATCACGGTACAAATTAATTTAACCTTGATCCTAGCTTGTCTTTTCAGCATTCTGTTATATTTCTTCCCTGTATTTAGGATTCCGATGAGGATTGCTAGCAAGCTTGAGTGAATCATGAGTGACTTTCTGAGGTCTAAAGGCGATCACAGGGACCACTTAGTTAGTTGGGGTGAGGTTTGTAGGTCAAAAAAAGAGGGTTGGGTCTAGGGAAGTTGGTGTCTTAAACATGGCTCTTTTAGCTAAATGGCAATGGCACTTCCCTCTAGAAAAATCATCCCTTTGGCATAGCCTTTTCCTTGGTTACTCCGAGAATGTGCTTATTTACTACTCTGAAGAGTTTAATATAAAACAGCTTTAGGGAATTTATTTGCCTTCAGATTGTGGTGGTTTAGTTGAATGGCTAACATTTCTCTCTCTCTCTCTCTCTCTCGCATGTTGGATAGGAGGAGAAGAGAGGGGAAATATAAGGGAGTAAGAGAGAGAAGAAGGAGAGGGATAGAAATGTGGACACACCCACATCAAAAGTTAAACACTGAAATTTCAATTTCAATAGAGAACCTTTTTTGTTAACTTGTTGCAAAACATAGGTATTTAAAGACCTAATATGCTTCAGAAAAGCAAATAGAATTAGGAGACTTAACAATAGTGGAATGATACTTTTTTAATGCAGGATGTCCTATCTACTTATTTAAAGACCTAATGAATACCATCAGAAAGATACCATAGAAATAAATGTAGAAATTACAGAAATTTAAAAAGAATCCAAAATGTCTTGAATTTAACTCTCCCACCTTATGCTGCACACATCATTCTCTTCTGGTTGGGGGAGGGGACTCCATCTCAAGTTTTTAGTTGTCGAAGGAGAAGAAACCATGAATAATGAGTTAGAATTTTTCTTTCATTGTTTTCGTTTTCTTTCTTTTTTATTTTGGTTTCATTTTTTTTAAAAATTTTTTAGTGGACTTCCCAACCTCATTTAGGTGTAACTTCTCTTCCCTCTATCTAATACCATCTTTTACTTTTTAAATAAAAAATGAGTTAGAATTTTTCAATATTTGAGATACTTTAGTTAATAAAAAAAATGTTCCATTGGAAGTTTCAAGAAATTAGAAGGGGTGCCTGCTTGTCTATCATAGCAAGGAATTGATTGGGAATGGTGAATTCATTGATAAGAATATTGAAGAGTTCCTGAACATCCTTAATCACTCGTTCATGCTCTGGCAGGTCTTCAACAGTGCTGCTCACAACTTTATTCTCAAAATTTCAAGATGCTGCCAGAGTAAATTTATCTGCGAGGTTATCATCTCTATTGCAACCTTGTCTTGAGATTGTGTGAGTGGGACAGGTAAAATATTGCCCTTAAATGTTTTGGTCCTCTACAACTTTGCCACAAGTTGAGTAGGTAATACTTGAGAAGAGCTTCTTTCTTTTTGGGCTGCCTTTGGTACAATGGACCAACCATTATTTATTTAGAATGATTTTTTTTTTCAAGATAATGAACTCAGTCATTTGATCCAAATTAGCCAAGCAACAAGTGTATAACCTTTGCAGGAAGAACATCACACCAAAAAAACACAACTCAAGTGTCTGCTCATTTCAATAAGAACCAAACATCGTGATGGGTATATTTGTGTTTTTCACAAAAAAGAGTGAAGGCAGAGGGTTGTTGTTTGGTTCATGAGTTTTTTATTATGCGCAATGTGCAGCTGTAGCTTCCAAAACCAAATTCAATTGACACTGATGGTCAATCACAAATGTTGCAAACTTTACCTGCATACCTTTTTAAAGGGAGCTGGTGGTTTCCCACAAGCATCATGCTCAAAATTGGTTCCATTATGGAGATAGTACAACGTGATATCCTTTCTCTCAAAATTTGTCATATCCTTTTGGGCTGTCCATGGTTATTTGATAGGAAGGTGAAGCATGGTGGATATGAAAATTCTTGTTCCCTCTCCATCGACAACAAGAAGTATAAGTTGATGCCATCATGAATTCTTCCATTCACTAAGTTGAAGCACACTGCTGGTTCCTTTCTTATGAAACGGGATGACTCTTTTCATGGTGATGGATTCCTTGATATTTTCCCCAACTCGACGGAGTTGAGTTCTTTTCGGAAGGGGGGGGGGGATCATTATTGTAGGACAAGAAACGACTATTTGGATGGATCATTTCGACCCAAATAGGAGGCCTATGTCAAAGAATAGGGTGAGTGGTTTATTGGGTCTGAAACCCAAATGTGCTTAGCTTGTTGTTTATGCATGTGTGTGTAGTTTGCTTGTATTAGGATTATTTATGTGGGGGATTTTTTGTAGTAATTGTGTACTCTAGGGGCATGTTTGTAATGCAATGTAGTTTTAGGGGTATGTGTGTAATTTCATGTGTTTAGAGGCTTTCTTATAAATAGTGTATGAAAGCCATGATGTAGGGAGTTGTTGATGGGTGTGAATTGGAATTGAACGTGAGATCCCCCTTGGTATCTCCTCTCTCCTCCCTTCCCTTTCCTTCATCTTCTCTATTTCTTATAAATTCTCCCATGGCTGCAGAACCTTGATGCTGCCCCTGCATCAGAGAGGGAGGGGACAGTGGTGGGTGTCCTCTGTGTATGGACCTACTATTTTTGGGAGGAGTTGTATTATGTTTTTGGTTTCTGCACCCCTAGGTGGATCATGGGAGGTGATTTTAATGCAGTGAGATTTCCTAGTGAGAAGAAAAGGAGTGGTAGAGTTATAGTTAGCATGCAGACTTTGATTTTTTTATCTGGAATTGTGGTTTGTAAGATATTCCCTTGGGGAATGCTTCCTTCACTTGGTGTCTATTGGGGGGACTAGAGTGGTGGCTAGTGGACTAGATAGGTTTTGTAGACTCGCAGTGAGTGGGAGGATGATTTTCCAAACTTTTCTCATAGTGTTCTTCTTAAGACTACGTCTGACTATTTTCCAATCTTGATGGAATCTGGAAAGGTATCTCTTAGGGTCTTATGCCTTTTAGGTTTGAGAATATCATGCATCCTTCAAGCCTTGGGTTAGAGATTCTTGGGGGAGGAATTGGAAGCAGTTGGGGAGGATTCCGATTAATGAGAAAGTTGAACATTTGAAGGAGAAGTTGAAAGTTTGCAATAAGGAGGTGTTTGGCGATGTAAAAATTGGAAAATCTACCATTGTGAGTGAGTTATCATCTATGGATAGGAAGGAGTGGGAATTTAATCTTACAAATAGTGAGGAGATTAGATGAGTTTCCCTGAAAATTGTGTTAGAAGAGGTGATTTTTTAGGAAATGAGGAGTTGGAGACAAATGACTAAATTCAAACGGGTTAAGGATGGTGATTGCAACTCTTCTTTATTTCATAGGCTAGCTAATGGGAAAAGGAGTAAGAGTTTGATTAGGAAGTTTGATGTGGGGGGTGGGATAGTACTTAATAATAATCAATGCCAGATTGCTTTTGTTATTGCCATTTTTTTTCTTCAAGAATTTGTATTTGGAGGAGGATCATTGTGGGCTGATGATAAAGGGCTTAAATTGGAACCCTAGATATGCTGGTTAGATGTGTTGGTTAGAGAGACCTTTTGATGAGGAGGAAGTTATGGGGGTTGTTTCTGGGATGAGGAGGGTTAAGGCTCCAGGCCTAGATGGCTTTAACATTGCTGTCTTTCAATATTGTTGGGAAATAGTAAAGGATGATTTGCTGAAATTTTTTCGTGAGTTCTTTGAAAATGGAGTTCTTAGCAAGAGTATTAATTCCCCTTTTATAGCCTTGGTGCCAAAGAAGTCTAATTCTACTAAAGTAGAGGATTTTAGATCTATTAGTCTTGTATCTAGTGCGTATAAGATTATTACTACAGTCTTGGCTAATAGGTCGAGTGTGGTGCTTGTTGATACCATCTCTAGCACTCAAAGGGCATTTGTGGGGGGAGGCAGATAGTGGATGCTATTTTAGTTGCCAATGAGGTGGTGGAGGATATTAATCAGAATAAGAAGAGGGGTTTTGTTTTTTAACTAGAGTTTGGGAGAGCCTACCATCAAGTGAGTTGGATTTTGTTGGATAGAGCTTTTGCAAGAGAGGGTTTTGATGAGCGTCGGCATCGTTGGATTAGGGGTTGTTTGTCTGATATGTGGTTTTTGATAATTGTGATTGGTGAGCCTAAATCCTGGTTTGGTGCTTCGAGGGGCATTAGACAATGAGACCCTCTAGCTCCTTTTTTATTTGTCCTTGTAGCAGATGTTTTGAGTAGGATGGTAGATAGGGCAGTGGAGAGGGGTTTTATTAGAGACCTAGAAATGGGGGAGAGAGGGTGTGGTGAATTCTTGTCTTCGGTTTGCTGATGACACCATTTTCTTTTTAGATGATCATAGTCTTTCTTCTAGTGGAATCTTGGGTATTTTTCATTGTTTTGAGAGGGTGTTTGGGCTTAAATTTAATATGGGGAATAGTGGTATAGTGGCTTTGAATGTGCCAGTCTAGCGTGTTAGGGAGTGGGCTTTGGAAATGGGGTGTGGTATTTTGTATTGGCCTTTAAATTACTTAGGTGTCCCTTTGGGTGGGGTAACCCTAATGTCGCAGATTTTTGAACTTAGTAGTGGAGAGGGTGACGAAGAGATTAGATGTTTGGAAGGGAGCCCTCTTCTCTCTTGGGGGTAGAATTACCTTGATTCAGGCTTGTCTTGCTAGCATTCTGTCATACTTCCGATCTGTTTTTAAGATTCTGGTGGGGATTCCAAGAAACCACTGGGTTGCTTAAGTCGCCAACAAAAACAGAAAGAGCTTTATTTTGATCAGAACTTAGATGAAAGAGACAAGGGAAAGAAGTGGAAAATGGTGCATTTCCTAGCCAAGGGTCTTTCCAAAAACGAATATAAGACACCCCCCCCCCCCCCTTAAGTTTAGTATGAGGGTTGAAAAAGGGATAGATCTGAGAAATGGACCTCCCACTCATTACTTTAGGAGACCCTCAATGATAGGGAGATAGTGGAATTGTCATCTTTGTTATCTTTATTGAATGGGAGTAACCTTTCTTCGGAGAGGGACGTTCGTTCTTGGTCTTTGGGCCAATCAGGAGTGTATTCTTGCAAATCTTTTTTAAAATTTTTGATTTGTTCAAACTCTTCTTTCCCACTCTATTATACTATTTGGAAGGGCAAGATTCCTCCTAAAATAAAGGCTTTTACTTGGTTGGTTGTGCTTAACTAGATAAATTCTAATAACTTGTTGCAAAGTAGGAGACCTATGCAGGCTCTCTCTCCCCTGATCTATGTATGTTCTGTTACGAGAACTCTAAGACAACTTCTCACCTTCTTTTGCACTGTGAATTTGCTTGGAGGATATAGAATATGCCTTTTGGCATTATTGGAGAAAGCTGGGTTTATCATCCTTCAGAGGAAGACTTTTTGGATAAATCCTTCGCAGGCTTTGGTAGAATGAAGGATAGGGCAGCTTTGTGGAAGTGTGGTTTTTTCACAGTATTATGGGGTTTATGGATGGAATGTAACACTCAGATATTTCCTGGGAAAAAAATAAACCAGATGCTTACTTGGGAAAAAAGTACTTGGCCTCATTGTGGTGTGTCGGATATGGATTTTTAGAGAGGCAAGATTGTAGGAGTTTCAAAGAGATTGGAGGAACACACTGATTTGATAACCTCTTTTCTCTTGGGTATTTTTGTTTGTTTAGTTTTGGAGTGTCTGAGTTTGTCTCGGGAGATATCTCTTTCTCTCTATTGTAAATTCTATTAATGATATCTTCTTTTGTTATAAAAAAAAATCTTTCTGAACAAACAAAAGTCTTTTTCTTTCTTTCTTATGTTGTGGACTCAGACCCTACCTGCCCTCCTTGAGAATGCACTAAGTAATACCAATTCAATGCCATACAATAAACGGAATGGAGAGAAAAAAATAGAAGAGGTGAAGAAATCGAGAAAGATAAGAAAGAGAGGGAGAGAAGTGTTCTTCTTAGATATATACTGTGTTGCTAGTTTTATTTTATTTTTATTTTTATTTTTTATTACATTTTCTTTATCTTTTCTAAATAGTTAAGTTAGTAGAGTGTTTTTGTTTTGGACTGGCCAGACTTCTTGTTATTATTATTTTGAATTTTTGATTATGCAGGATTGTTGGTATGGCTGGCATAGGTGAGTCACTATTGCTGGTCTCATTTTGTGGCCTGTGTACTTTCCTGACTTCAATATCTCTGAGTGCCATTGCAACTAATGGTGCTATGAAGGTACCACAAATATGTAGATATATTTTAATTCATTAAAGCAGTATTATTGTTTTTCTCCAATTCTAGTAGGACAATTGCTGTTAAAAGTTTCCCCTAGAAATTCTTTTAGCAACAATTTTTGGTATGTACTACATTGATATTATGTGGTGTTTGGAAAAATAGGGGTAATGCAGGCAATAGATATTCAGGTTTAGGATTTGGATTCTTAAGGAATCCATTCTCCTATATCTTTCCTTGAACATTTTACCAAACCTTTACCCTATGTTTAGAGAGGCCTTAGATATGGATTTGTATTGGATTTGGATAGGATGTAATATAAAATTGTATTAAAATTTGTCTACATCCACCAAATCCAAATCCAAGGTCTGAAATCCATACTCCCAAACGCAGCGTTAAGTCATTTCCCCACATTGTTTATCGGGAAAGAAGAGGCCCCCCTTTAAGACAAAGGGGATGTTTGATAAAATTAAGCATTAAGCGCTGAACAATGAGTATACTTATGAATCTGTGAAGCTGGCTATTGAATATAACTAGGACCACTCTCTGAATTTGAGTATTGAATTATTTTAGTTATTTGATAACTAACAAATAACTAATCTCTGAATATGTGTAGTTTCCCCATTTTAATCTTCTAAAACTTGCAAAATGGAAATTTAAAGTTAATATAAACATTTGAGTTTTTTCCAAAATAATATTATTTTAATCAAAATTATTTAAAAACATTGATTTTTTGGTATTGGAATCACATATTGGAATCAACTTTTGGATCACAGTTTTTTCCAAAAATTGCATCAATTATTGGAATAACAGGCAACAAAAAAAAGCCACAATATAATCCAAAATCAATTGGAAACTATTAACACCATTGAACAACTGTCTTTTCCCTGACCTCCATTTTTTGCAACAAATCTCCCGTCCTTTTCCCCTTCCTTCTTCCTCCCTGTGTTAAAGCCCTCTGTTTTCCAAAGACACAACTAGAGCTCCAACCAACATAGAAATCCTCCCATGATTCTGAAAAAAAAAAACATTAAAGGATTTGGATTGAAATTGGCCAATTGTTTTAGAGAGAATCAATGATTTTTTTTTTTTAAACAGTTCTAAAAATATCCAAAAGCATTTGATCTGATATGAAATTTTGTCAAAGGTACCCCAGTTGTCCATTGAAGACATTTTTTTTTTCCTTAGCCAATCACCGAAAACCACTTCTTGTTCATCATCGACTGCCTATGTGTGTGTGTGTGAGAGAGAGAGATTAATATGTTCATAGGAGATAAATCTGTTCATGGCGTAGATGAATTAATTCTCTATCAGTGGGAGAGATGAATCTGTTCTTGGGGAAGTTTTGTTCCTGAATCTGTTTTGAGCAAGAGGAAGAGATGGAGGCATATTTCTTTCAGGGGCAAATTTGTGAAGAAGCAATTCAGTGAATGCTCTGAATGAACGAGAGGAGAGAAAAGCTGATTGCACTAGAGGCATGAGGAGGCTCCTAAGAGATGTAAACAAATAGGTTCACTTTATTTTGAGCCATTTAGAACCCAGCCTCTATTTAGATGCTATTAAGTGCAAACAAATGATCCCAAAGACTTATTTGGTTGGTTGTTCTTAAGAGTTTGTTGAAATCTTGTGTAAATTGGAATGCCAATCACAGCCATAGATCTCCACCATTATACCCTTAATCACTCTTAGTTACTAAAACAGCAAGAATATTAAACATCCAATAACACTCCGCCTCAAGTTGGAGCATAGATTAATTAGCAAATTTGGATCCTAATAGTCCAATTTCATCCAAAAGATCTAGTACATACTCCCTTTATGAAATGATCCTGATACAAGATGTGATACTTCTATACCCAAGAAGTATTTTAAGTTGCCCAAATCTTTAGTCTGAAACTTTGTTTGGAGAAACTGCTTCGAGCTTTGATACCTTGATCATTATTACCTGGTGGCAGCATGGCAATAAAATACACAGTTATTAACTGCACATTATTAAATGCTGAACTCAAGTAAAATTGCATTGGACCTATCAAATCATGCTCTAGGAGGTTGCTTGAGACCATGTAAGGATTCTTTTTAGGGGGCACGCAAATGTTAACTCCCCTTGAGCAACAACCTATTTGGTTGCTCCATATGTCCATATAGACCTCCTTTTGAAGATCACCAGGTAAAAAGACATACTTCACATCCAATTGATGTAAAGGCTAGTGACATGTGGTGGCTAAAGAGATGAACAAATGAAATAAGGAAAGTTTGGCAAGTGGGAAGAATGTGTCATAATAAATTGAATAATCGAAATCCTATGCCTAAGTATGTTCTTTGGCAACAAGACGAGAATTCGAACGAGTCATTGGACCATTAGGGTTGATCTTCACCACATACACCTAGTGACAACCAACCACAAGCTTATCATGAATAGGTTTGTGTTCCCAAGTGTTATTATATCATGTAATGCTTGAATGGACTAAGGCTTCAATGATGTATTAAAGAAAGAAGTAACATTGGATATAGTACTAGCAAAACAACAATACGAGGGTGACAAGAAAATATGGCAAATGAAATTAGAGATTGGATGTTGGGTACAAGGGCATTTTACCTTTGGGGACAACAATAAGAAGATCAACACCTTGGGAAAAAGGATTATATGAAAAAATGAAAGGTGTAGGAGTAAAAGCTAGAGGTGTCTCTCTCTCTTGAGTTGTTGTTGTATATACAGTATACACTTGCAAATTAGGATGATTCAGTAAAGTAGATGAAGATGCAAGACGATGACTTGAAGAGATAATATATCATAATTGGAAAGACAAGGTTAGCAGGGCAAGGTAGGACGAGTGAGACATACTTGAATATACATGAAGGTAAAAAGAACAGAGGATCATTGGGAAGAAAGCATAATTGGTCAACATACCACCAACAATAAAGGATGGTATTTTGTTGATCCCAAATACTTTTAAGGACATTCATCCAATACATTTGGGTATGATTGATTTCAAGGATGTTTTTATTTCTCCTCTCTTAAACTCAATTTATTGTGGAGTGTGGGCACAAAATGGGGTAATGAAGTGGGTAATGAGTGTTGGAAAAATAATAGAAGGAAAAAAGTAACTACTATAAAATTAAATATAAATAAAAAACACATATTAGAAGTCAAGGCATGGAAGCTGATGGACCATTGACCTTAAATCCGATTTTGTGCCTATGAAGAACATGTCTCAGGGCATGTAGTCATTGCGTGCACAATCTCCAAGATTAATTAGCAGGCTCAGTTTTGTGTGCATTCACAAACGCCAGAGCTATAGGAGATGAGTGTCTAATTATCAAACATGTCAAAAGAGAAGAGAACGAGAAAAGAATAGAAGAATATATTTCACATCTTGTTTTGTCAGGAGAACAACTTTATAGGCTAAACTAGAATAACTTCTAGCGGTAATAACACAAAACCGTAAAATTAATTCTTAATATTATAAAAACGGAAAAAACTGAAATATTAAAAAAAAACATATACTTAATTAAAAAATAAACTGATGGCTGTTAAATTATATGCATTAAATGTATATATTTTCAATTTGAAACAGCCAAACATTAATACCATCAATCCCCCACATGGCTCAAATTAAAAAACCAACGAAAGATAAGAAATACTGTTAAATAACCACGAGATGTAAGCATTGAGTGACAATACCTTTCAGTCTTGAATTGCACTTAGAGAAAATGTGTAACGAGTTACAAGAACTTTATGAATATTAAAATCTTGAACCAAATTCTTTTAGTGTAACACTAAAAACACATCACTTGCATAACATATCTTGACACAAAACTCCTGCAGGCTGGTATGAAAGGGCATACACTATAATTGGTTTATCATGAGTGCTGTAGAAAATTTAACCAAGTAAACTTTTATAGGAAGTGGCCCAACTTCCAGACTTACATAGGTAAATCTATCAAGTGTGTAACTGTAGTTAAACACACTACCTAACAAAGGCTATGGATTTATTAAAAGATAAACTCAACCTCGCAAAATTGTAGTCGCACTATTTTAACACCATAGGGATGAGCAAAACAAATAACACTGCTCACCAAACTATTCAATGACTTGTTATTACCCATTGAACCTAATTTATGAGATCTCCAATCACATAGGTTGGGTTGCTATCATTAGTAGTTTGTGTTAGGGGCTTAAGACCACCCTCTCGATGTTTTTCTAACTAATCCTTTAGGGAAGGAGTTTATTTTCCAATAGCTGTTTCTTAATTCTTATATTTCGATACTAAGTACCTCCACATTTTTGTGGTCACTCTCTAATAATAGCCCATTTGGACTGTTCAGTTAGGTGCAGTTAGTCCACAGATACATTAACCAATGCCAATACTATGGCTCTGTGTTTAGTATCCATGTAGACAATGTAACACAAATTTACACATCAATGTGTGTAAATTAACACGCTCCAATTTATTTTCCTGTGCCATTTATGGTTCATGAATTAAGTTGTCTACTTTACCACACTACTGCTCCGATGCAAAGATTGTGTGTCATATGCACCAATCTTGCTTTAAAAAGATATTAATAAAAATTACGGAACTATGCACCATCATATATTGCACATACAAATAGGAATATCAAAAACCACATTTAATAACCTCTCACAATTAAAGATAATAAATTTGTGTCATGGAATCACATAATTGTAAAGGTAGATAATAATTTTTTTTTTTTATGCAATGAAATAGAATGACAAAATATTATAATGTTATCTACTGCAAATAGTAGAATTACCAATGCCATCTCATTTATGCGCATATGCATATACCATTTAAATAAACAAGTCAAGACCAACGATGTGGGGGAAACAAAAAACTTCTAAATTGTTCAAGCCTCAATTTTTACACTCGAGTCAATTATTATGAATCACGAATAATATTATAGATATTACTAGTTGAACTGTCAAGTACATTCAAATGGCCCATACAAGTACAATAAAAAGTATTGATTAAATATATTGTTTTTCAACAACACAAACTTTTATCTTTAAAAGTGCCTGCAGAAATACCATGTGGTTCATTCCATAGATGAAACTCCAAATTTAGTAATTGTAATTCAAGTCAAGAACTCCATGTAGCAATTTTGGTGCTTAAATCCGAGATTTGATGAGGTTCTTGTTATCAAGTTACATGATTCAAAGTGAAAGCTCTGTCTTTCCTCTCTTTTGCAAAACGACTTTCTCTCTCTCTCTCTCTGGCTTCGAATGTAGTAGGTGATGTCAAAATTCATGATTCAAATCAAAGGGAAGACCTTCGATTTGAGATTGGACAAGGGGAGAGATATTCAGTTTCTGTTTGTCGTTGAGATAATTCCCGCTCGGAAGAGATGGATTAAAGAGGTAGTTCTTTGGTTTGCCAATGGTCTTCCAGGTTTTTTTTAGTTGGTTAGGGGTTTTCGAAAGGTCTGAATGGGGAGTATGCTATTTTGGATGTCTATTAGTGGACTAAGGTGGGGATGTTTTTGCAGTTAGGGTTGGCTTCGAATGGTAAGATGTTCTCTATATTTTTCCCTAGTGGAGCAAAAAGGGGTTGGTTGGTGCAACTTTGCAATAAAGCTCTTTGAATTAGCCAAAGTTTGGGTTTCAATCGTGAGGCACATGCATGGTAGGCCTTTAGAGCCCAAATTGTGGGGTCAAGTGGTGATGAAAGGGAAAGCATGTGAAGGAGAAGGTTGTGAAAGCAAGTTCCAACGAGGAAAATGGGATGCTGCGAATGAGTTAGATGCTACGTGCATTTGATGTGGGCTTGAGCTCAAGTCGAAGATTGCAGGGGAGCCAACACTAGAAGATTTCCAGCCAAAGGTGTAGGTTCATATTGCTTAGGCAGTTGTGGTTGCTAATCCTGCAAGTGGCTAGGATTTTGGATGATAGTGTAGCTCTAGTTGAAGTGGCTAGGGTTACGATTGGGGAAGAGGAAGATAATTCTGGGTTGGGTCGATTGGATGTTGTAGTGGACTTGGGGTAAGTTAATGGAAAAAGGAGGGTCCTCATTTTTATATAAAATGGGCTTATTAATCGAACAGGCCCATAATTTATAGGGCCTTATTTTGGATGGCCAGTTTAAGGGAAAGGATGATTGTGCCATTCATAAGGGGCAGACCCAAGATTTTCGGGGCCTTATTTTGGGTAGCCAGTCTAAGGGAAAGGAGGATTGGGCCAATCATAATGGGCAGGCCCAAGGTGCCCACTTTTCAAGCTCCAATATGCAGGTGGAGAATATAGGGAAGAAGGATTGTGTAAAATATCTCTCTAGTTCCTCAAGATTTAAGTCAAATAGATTATATCGTGGAGCAATTACTAGAAAATGATTGATTTTAGAAAAGTTTCTTGATGACAAAAAGGAAATAACTAAAAGTTGTAGTAGTTGGAGATATTGGTTTTGTAGAGGGGCAAGAAGATGTTGCAGCAAAGGTTTATAAAGGTGATGGTGTTTTGGGTAGGTTGTTTGATGCCTTAGATATTAAGGCAAAGGGATCTAACTTGTCGGAAAATTGCATAGATGGGTGCGGAAATTGAAAAATTGATCGAAGATAATAGAAGGCACTTTAGTGAGTTTGTGCCAAAGATTTTATAGAGGAATTTAGAAGGAGAGTTAGGTATTGTAGAAATCATAAATGCTAAGAAAAAGGCAAGAAATTATTGTGATAGGTTTAGCAAAGGAAAGGAGGTAATGATTCTATTGAAATGGGCGGATTTATCAGATAATGAAAGCGATGGTTTTAGTGAGTTTGATTGCTGTGGGGGTTTACTATTGGATGAAATTAGGGGGCAAAGTGGATATGTTTTTGATTCCAGTGACGTTTTAGGGGGCTTATTATATGTACATCCATCCCCTTTGGAAGTGTTAGATTTCCACTTTACCTAAAAGCTTAAGTCGTTAGGTCATGGGCCAGCAATTTTTTTCAAGCAACAATCCCTCGCACGTGTAGCTTGATAGCACGTGGAGAGCTAAACACACGATAATAACATCTAGTGCAGGGAATACAATAATTTTTTAAATGCCACACAATATATGCGGGCGATAAGATGAGAACCTAGGACCTCCTAGTAACCAGCTCTGATATCATGTTAGATGACCACTTTACCTAAAAGCTTAAGCTATGAGGTTGTGGGCTAACAATGTATATCAAGCTTTAACATGAAGGATGGATGGAGTATTTATATTTGTAAGTGATGATTTAATTAATGAGATGTAGCGCAAGGATGGTATTTTACCAACACTGATGGAGGAGATTTCAAGTAAGGATTTAGAAATTCTAGATCTCATGGATAAATTGGATTTAAAGATTTGTGATCTTAGGGGAAATGAAGTGTGTCTTGATTGGTGTAAAAATAGAGCTAAAAAGGGTCAAAGGAGTTGGCTAACTTGAAGTGTTCGGTGAAGTATGAAGGAAAATGATTGAAGAGGGGGTTCCTTGTTTAATTATTGTCATGAATTCTTACCAAATTCACCTAGGTCAAGGGATTAGACCAGGTTAGTATAGATGGGAGAGGACTAAGAAGTTAGCATAAGAAACTAAGATTATATTAGCAACTTGGAATATAGGGACACTTGGGGACAAAAGTATGGAAATAGTGGATATAATTTTTAAAAGGAAAAAAATGAACTTAATCTGCCTTCAAGAGACGAAATGGGTAGGGGAAAAAGCTAGAGAAATTGAAAAATCAGGATTTAAACTTTTTTACATTGGAAAAGAGAAACATAAAAACGGGGTGAGAATTATTGTAGATTTTAAAAGAATAAGGGATAGGATCATTAAAATCAGGATGGCTCTAGGCCTGGAGATAGTAAATATCATCAGTGCGTATGCTCCCCAAATAGGCTTAGCAAAAAATCTTGAAAGAAAATTTTGGAAAAATATAGATAGTATTTTACAAGGGAGAGTAATGTCTAAAATGACATTCATAGGAGTTGATTTAAATGGACACATTAGAAAGGATAATATAGACTATGAGAGGACATAGTAGTCAAAGGTGCAAGGCCTAGTGAGGCGCAAAGGGTACTTAGAGATGAGGCGCGAGACGTGAGGCGAAGGTGCGCAGCTCATGAAGGTGAAGCGCACAATTATTAAAATTGTGTACATTGCCTGTTTGGTGGGTAATTGATATATGAACACATCAATAGTAATATTAGAATATAAAATGTCAAAATATTCAATACCAAAACATAAATGCATAGAAATTGTGACAACCAAGTACCAAGTTCCAAGTGAAAGAAACATAGTTAAACATAAGTAATTATGCATGCAAGAGCTAAAGCTTCAAATTAGAAATGAAATGAAATTGCCAGGCCGAAGGCCCAAAAGCATATTCAATATTGAAAGAAAAGATTACAATAAAAGATTTCAAAGTCGAAAATCTAAACAAAACAGCAGCTAAATTCAGTAAAAAATGTTATATATTAATTATAAACTTGCATTAAGCTACATAATTAATTACATATTATATAATATTAACTTAGTGGCTTAATATGAGTTAGTCTATAACTTGCCAAAAGCAGGGCAGCCTGCCAGCCGCCAGCAGGCAGCAGCAGCAAAATACTGGGCCCCTGAGGAACATGAGGAAGAAGCAGGAGGCAGCGGCAAAATACTGAGCCCTGAAGAAGCAGCTGGCTCGAAGATGAAAGACAAAGGGCTCCTGCTGATTCGAGTCGAAGGCTCAAAGACGTAGGGCCAGGGCTGGTTCGAAACAGGGGCTTCCTGCTGGTTCGAATGCTCGAAGACGAAGGGCTCATACTAGTTCGAAAGCTCGAAGATGAAAGGCAAAGGGCTCCTGCTGGTTCAAGTCGAAGGCTCAAAGACGAAGGGCTAGGACTGGTTTGAAAGCTTGGCTCTGGAATCTGGCTACGTTTTCTTTCTTAATAGGTTTAAAAAAAAAAAAAAGTTAAAAGGTCAAAAATTTCACGGCATGACTCACTGCGCCTGGAGCATCAGTGTGCCTACCTGTTCCTCTTGACGATCGCCTCGTCTCAACCCTTGATGAGGCGTTAGCCTTGTCGCCCCATTGTGGCTCGTGCCTAGGCGTGCTTTTGACTACTAATTGAGAGGATACATGGAGGCCATGAATATGGAGATAAAAATGAGTTTGATGATACAATCTTAGATTTTGCCATGTCTTAGGATTTGGTTATACAGAATTATTGCTTTGTAAAAAGAGAAGAACACTTAATAACTTTCAGGAGTGGAGTTAATAAAAGCCAAATAGATTTCTTCTTAATTTGGACGGGGGATTGTCTATCTTGTAATAATTGTAAAGTTTGACTACACAACATAGAGTCCTCGTATTAGATATACATACTAAAAAATGGAAAAGAAAGAGTAACATAAATCAACACCAAAGGAATAAAGGTGGAGCTTGAAGGGAGATGATATAGTAAAATTCGAAGATAAAAAGATCAAAGAGTGTGGTTGGACAGTGTGAGGTAAGGTAGATGCAAATATTTTTTAGAATAAAATGGCTAACTCTATCATAAGGATAGCAAAAGAGATTTTAGGTGAATCCCAAAGTAGATACTCGGGTAGTAAAGTAGGTTGGTGGTGGGATCAAGAAGTCTAGAAAGCTGTTAAGACAAAATGAAATTGGTATAAAATATAGCAAAATTGTAGAAATATAGAAAATCTTGAGAAATATAAAGAGGCGAGAAAAAATCTAAAATAGACTATTTATGAAGCTAAACATAGGGCTTATGATATTTTATATACTAGACTAGATACAATTGAAGGAGAAAAAGACATCTATAAACTTGCTAGAGCTAGAGAAAGGAAATGCAAAGATTTAAGTAATGTAAATGCATAAAGGACGATAATGATAATGTCTTAACTAGAGAAGAAGACATAAAAGAGAGGTGGCGAAGATACTTTGATAAGTTGTTTCATGGAAACTTAAATGAAAGATTGAACTTAGAAGTGAAAAATGAGGAGAAGACTAAAACTAGGTGATTTATTCGCGAAATTAGAATCTTTGAAGTTAAGATGACATTAAAGAAGATGAAAAGTGGGAAATCTATAGGATTAGAAAAAATGGCAATTGAAGTTTGGAAATGTTTAAAGGATAAAGGAAATATTTGGTTAACTAACCAATTCAACATTATTATAAAAGCCAAGAAAATGCCAGAGGAATGGAGGAAAAGTACATTAATACCTTTATACACCAAAACAAAAGCGATATTCAAAACTGTAATAATTATCGTGGAATTAAGATTATGAGCCATACAATGAAATTATAGGTAAGAATAATTGAACAATGAATAAGACTAGAAACGAGGATTTTAGAAAATCAATTTGGTTTTATGCTTAGGAGATCGGTAACAAAAGTTATTTATCTTTTAAGAAGTTTAATGGAAAAGTTTAAGGAAAATAAGAGGGACATGCATATGGTTTTTATTGGCCTAGAGAAAGCATGTGATGTACCTAAGGAAATTATTTCGTAGGTCTTGGAAAAGAAGGGGGTTATGTTGTAGATATACTAAGGTCATTAAGCATATGTATGATAGAGTAGAGACTAGCATTAGGACTGTAGGAGGGGAATCTAGAGATTTTTCAATCACAATAGTTGTAGATCATGGTTCTATTTTGAGTCCTTCTCTTTTTACCTTTGTGTTTGATGAGCTTACTAGAAATATCCAAAATGTGATCCCTTGGTGTATATCGTTTGCAAACGATATTGTGTTGATTGATGATAGTAGGAACGGAGTGGAATCTAAGTTAGAACTTTGGAGAACCTAAGAGTTTCAAGGTTTTAGGATAAGTAGGAATATGACAGAATATATAAAATGTAATTTTTTAGTAATGCAAGGAATAGTGGAGAGAAGATTAAACTTGATAATCAAGAAAGTAGTAGCACTAATAGATTTAGATATCTTGGATTTATTATGCCAGCAGAAGAGGAAATTGAAGAAGATGTAACACATAGAATTTAAACAAGTTGAGTAAAATGGAGTAGTGCATTAGGCATGTTGTGTGATTGTTGATTATCCACAAAATTAAAAAGAAAGTTTTATAAGACGGTTATAAGGCCGGCTATGTTTTATGGTTCAGAATGTTGGTCAACCAAGAAATAACATGTACAAAGAATAAAAGTTGCTGAAATGCGAATGTTAAGATGGATGAGTGGTTTAACATTAAAAGATAAAAGAAGAAACGAGCATATAGGTAATAATTTAGGAATAGCACCGATCAAAGACAAGATAAGGAAGGAATGACTTAGATGGCTTGGTTATTTGAAATGCAAGTCTAGTAGAGCACCTGTGCAGAGTAAGTGAGTTATTGTTTCTGGAATGAAAAGGGGTAGGGGCTCCAATGACGTGAAGGACTTGCTATTCCCATAATTAATAAGCATATTTTTTTGATGCAAAAATGAACAAAGAAATATAATTTCCAGCATTCTATCGGAATAAAAGGTAAGTGGACATTTATTAAATAACATAGATAGGAGCTCAAAGCCTTCAAAAGTTGCTTAATATATTAAACATCCTTTCTTGCTAACTCAATAGCGAGTGACATTGATTATTCAATGGACAAGGCTGAAATTGCACTCATAATGTTTTAAGCCACTCACAGAGAAAAAATAACTTTGATTAGTAACATATCATGACAGCTGTCAAAAAAAAAAAAAAAAAAAAAAAATTTTTCATCATCTTGAGGTTACATACATTAATATCAACACATTATAATGCATTTTTAATAATATATACTGTGTAAAGGCACAATGATAAACTAATAAACTATAATGCCAAGGACTAAATTATCACAAATGAGGGAAATTTTCTTACATACAATTTTTATGTGCTCATTATTTTTTACAAGGCTAACAAATCTAAAAAGTTAAGAAATTTTAATACAAGCAACAAAATTTTTAAGACAGCAAAGATTGCACAAATAGTTATATCTCACAAATTAATCAAATTTCTAAACCATTTGGTAAACAATCCAAATGCTCACCAAGATAGCATGTTTTCATATGCAATGTACCATTTTATTTTATTATTATTATTTTTTTATTTTTATTTTTTTCTAGAATTGAAAGTAGCAACCGATATCAAGATTGTTGGAAAAATAATAGAAGAAAAAAAATTAAATGCAATAAAATTTAATAATAAATAAGAAAACACATATCTCGATGCATATATTCGTTGCACGCACAACCTACAAGATTATTTAGTAGGCTCGGTTTTGTGTGCACTCACAAACACTGGAGCTATAGGAGATGTAGTGTCTAATAACAAAGAATGTCAGAAGGTATTCCTTGAAGATGATGGGATGGGTGAAGAATAGCTGGTGAATGATCATAAACCGGATGGTATATTGCTTATCCTTGTTTTCTCTTGTGAAGGAAGCTGGTAGAAGGATATTGATGCTTAACAACTGATGGAGATGGGAGTATGGTTTGATCTTGTTGGAAATGGAGTTTTGTTGGATGGTAGCAAAAAAAGGTTAATGTAAATTAGCTACATTTGAATTGTTTGATTATTCGAAGTAGTTAATTCAATTTAAAGTTGCTAGAGCTTGATAACGAAAGAACATGGACTTTGAAAATGTAAAAAATGTGAAAAAATAAGGATGATAGTGTCTTGGTTAAAGATGAAGACATAAAAGAAAGATGGGGAAGTTACTATAAAAAAAAGAAAGATGGCAAAGTTACTTCCATAAGCTATTTAATGAAAATCAAGTGGAACGGTTATACTTAAAATTGACAAATGAGGAAAAAAGTTAAAAATTTGCTATTTATTCGTGAAATGAGATTTCATGAAGCTAAATTTGTATTAGAAAAGATGAAAAATAGAAAAGTTATAGGACCAGTTGGCATCCCAATTGAAGTTTGGAAATGCGTAGGTGATAATGGAATTATATGGTTACTTAATTTTTTAACATAATTATAAAAATTAAGAAAATGCTAGATGAATGGGGATACACATTTAGTTACCTATATTAAAAAATAAGGGAGATATTCAAGATTGTAATATGTATCGTGGAATTGAACTTATGAGTGGTACAATGAAACTATGGAAAAGGGTAATTGAACATGATTAAGGTTAAAAATGAGGGTTTGGTTTGTTGTTGTTGTAATTAAAAAGTTTAAGGAAAAGAAGAGGGATTTGCATATGGTTTTTATTGAGTTGGAGTATGTTAGGGTACCTAGAGAAATTCTATGATGGGTTCTAGAGAAAAAGGGAGTACGTTGTAAGTATATTGATGTGGAGAAGAGGGACTTGCAAATGGTTTTGATTGACTTAGATGGTTTGCAACGTAGGCCACGTAGTGCACTAGTGACGAGGGAGCTAATTACCCTAAGTGGTAGTAGATGGGGTAGTTGTAGAGAAGAGAGCATTTCAAAGATGGGATGCCACCTTACAGTATAGAAAAAGGTGACAGTTTGTTTCCTTGGACTCGTGGCACATCAAGCACATGTTATGTTGGAGAGACTTGTAAGGCCTTCTTATGTGTAAGATATAATGCATACTAATCCTATGTAGAGTCACAATCCAAATGAAAGTCTGAATCTTAGAAGGAACATTAGACTTCCAATGTTGTGGCTTAAGGGAAAAAGTTGGGAGCAGGAATTTTTAATAGATGTGGGAGAAAATGTTTTTGAGAGAACAGCTCTGGAGAATCGCCCTTCCAAACTCTGTCATCCTTTCTATTGGATGGAACAAAGTGATCCTATGCAGAAAGCAAGGTGGTAAGCTCGTTGGCTCTCTATGTGGAGATTCTGAAAAAAAAAAAAAATGGAAGGCCTATGAAAGAGGGCTCTCCTTGAAGGTAAAAAAATGAGCTGATAGGTGTCCTTGTCCATCCAAGCTTTTTCCCAAAAATTAAGCTTGTTGCAGTTTCCCACTTCGAAGTGACTGAGAGGAAAAAACTGACATGCCACTTGGGACACAAACTCCTTAGGGCATGTGCAAGAAATTTTGCCACTTCCTCTAGACTCCTGCCCATTTTGGTGGAACCTATATTTATTTTTTATCACCTGGTGCCATAGGAATTCACTTCCAAAGGAAACCTCCACGACCATTTACTAATTTGGAAATTGTTTTTGGATACCATGTTGCCAAGCCCAGTGCCCCTTTGGATGATCTTCTAACTTCCCAACTAGGTTGGACTCCTTTCTCTCCCCAAAACCTGAGCAAGAAATCCATGCATTAGCCTCTCTAGAACAGTCTTGAACTGCCATGAAATTGATGAAATTTCTGCATTCCATAACCCTCAAAATCGAAATGGCCGTTGATTTTCATCTTACAAAACTTCTATCAAAATTTCAACAAATCATCCAAAATTTATCAAAAGTTCAAAATTTTTGCGAAACTTGTTGGAATGTAACTACACGATGGAATTTCCTTAGAATTCAAATGTGAGATGTAAACGCGAAGTGAAATTTCTCCCATAATTATCTTATAAGGGCTTTTGAAATTACATGAAAAATTAAACTTAGATATTAGCAGCAACATTTTATTCAACAAATTATATCTAAATTATCTTTATTTGTGTAATGAACAATATGTAACTAATTATGAGTACACAACATACCTATTGTTGGTGCATTTAATTTATATTATATTGGTTCTAAAACTTGTTTGTGATTGCATAAATTGGTAGAAAAGGATTCATGTAGCCGATCCCACCTAGTGGGACTTAAGGCTTGGTTTTGTTGTTATTGTTTAGTTCTAAAACTTACATTATTTTCTATATTAACCATTTCTAAAGTTTCATAAATGAATTCCATGTGTTACTACTAACTTCCATCATATTTTAAAATTGAAATCAAAATGGAAATTTCTATTGAAATTTCTGTACTTTTGACGCTCCGAAGTTTTAGTCGAAATTGAAATTTAAGATGTTGCTTTAGAGAAAGGAATAAAGTAGGAATGTTGGAAAGTGAGGCACAGATGAGTGAGATACATAAATGCACCCTCTTCCATCCCTCCAATCTGCTACCAACCCTCTCAATGACAGGATCCCAAAAGGCCGTAGAGTTAAGATTGCTGCTGGAACTTACCTATTATAGAAAGCAATAGATGAAAGTGGCTTGGGATTACAATTTCATGCCATTGTAAGCCTTTTAGGTATGCATATATATCAACTAAAGATTGCCCATAGAGAAAAATAAATGATATTTTACAATCTTACCTCCTCGATGTAGACTGTAGACTTATCAAAGAGCGTTTTGGCTTGCCACTTTTAATTGTGGAATGTATAAGAATCAGAAATATGTGTACAATTCTATTCAATAGACATTTTTTATTGCATTGATGAAATAGTAAAAGTTTGCTCTTGATACAGACATTTATGTGTGTTCTATGTTATAGTGGCATTTTTGGAATGAGTGCTAATTCAATGTCATCATATACTCACTTTTAGGGTGGGGGACCATATTATCTCATTGGTCGTGCCCTTGGTCCGGAGGTTGGAGTTAGTATTGGATTGTGTTTCTTCCTTGGGAATGCAGTTGCTGGATCTCTGTGAGTGTATGCTTTTAGACTGCTTTGAGACGATAGTTATCTCTACATTCAAGTTTTTTGTGATGGAGTGTAGTCATCATTGTTGCTATATTATCCTGATAGTCTGATTGAAAATTTTCACACTTGACTAACATTTCATTTTTGCTTTTCATTTGCTTGTGGTTACAGTTATGTGTTGGGAGCTGTGGAAACCTTCCTAGATGCTGTGCCAGCTGCTGGGATTTTTAGACGTAATGATTTAGAAATTGCTGTAGTTGATGTTTTCAGCTTTACTGTAAAAAAAAATACATTTTAGATTTTTTTTCCCTCTCATTTTCAATATGGTAGAGCATTTCATTTTGATTTTTCACAATGCCAATTTTGTGAAAATTTAATCATTTGAATGATTTGAATATGCTTGTATTTTTTCCCTTGGCTATGAAATATAGGTATATATATATATATGTGTGTGTATATATATATATATATATATATATATATATATATATTGTACACATTCTATAGTAGCCCTAGGTGCAAAAATTCGGCCTTGGTACTGGGTACATTGATGGTGATTGGTAAAACATTTTTCCTGGGGTGACCCCACATGCTTCTGTCTTTGCTGTCTTCATAACTTGAAGATATGTACTTTAAGGAATGCGTGAGCAGAACTCATCACTCTCATGTTTGAAGTAAACATGATTGTAGATGTACCCACACAAACATGTGTGAGCATGTGAAAATAAAGTATAAAATCAGTAAATTATATTTAAAAAATTAATATTCTTCCATTTGAAAGTATGATTGCCCCTCTTAAATTAATTGTTCAAACTAATATTTTGTTTTAATATATTGATTAAAAATAAATATGTATAATGTTTAGATTTACTATAAAGTATATAAAATATATATAAATAAATTATTATATATAAAAATGATGGCATTATTGCATATATGAGCTCAAATACGCATGAAAAAAAAATTGACATGTAAATGGACATTGCCATTATAGTTTCTGGTCATGTGGATTCTTTTGGAGTAGATACTGTTATTGGAGTGTGTTTTGAATACCTTCTGTTTAGTACATATATGTTATCTGGTTAGATTTGTGTGTGTGGGTGGTGCTGTTTACGTTTGTGGATTAATTGAGGTCCTTAATTAGTCTTGGTTGGCATTGGTTATTGCATAATAAGCGAAGTGTATAATTAAAATATTTAATAGATTGTATCTTGCTCTAGTAAATTTATTTATATTCTGACATTTTATTAATGCAGAGACTATCACAAAGGTTAATGGGACTGTAGTCCCAGAACCCATTCCGGCTCCAAGTTTACATGATCTGCAAATATATGGGATCGTTGTGACGATCATTCTATGCTTTATAGTATTTGGTGGTGTGAAAATTATAAATCGGGTTGCCCCTGCTTTCCTCGTACCAGTTTTGTTCTCATTGTTTTGCATATTTATTGGGATTTTTTTGGCAAGGAAGGATCACCCTGCAGGTAAGCCTACCCATGAGTACTTATTTCATTTGCTTTGAGTTATGTCTCCCTTCTAAACTAATTTTTGGTATCCTAACATTGACCTTGTTATGGCATCACTGGGCAGGTGTGAATTAAGTGTGACTAAAACATATTCAAAAACAATTTTAAAACTAAGTGGGGAAGTAGTCATAAAGGAAACATGAGTAATCAGGCAATGACAAACAAGATAGCAAAGTTTATAGTGGTTTGCTTGCACGTGACCTATATCCACTCCTCAAGATTCCATTTGGGTATCCCACTGTGCTTGGCATACAAACTCTCAGTCTTACACAAATTGGCTATCAAGGCCAATGGATAATATTCTGTGGATAGACCATCAGACATGAGCAGACAATTGGCCAGTGAATATTTGATCCAAAAAACATGCAACTAAATCATTTCCATAATATAGAATACTTGTGGAGCAGTCTATGTGAAATCTAGGCTTAGAATCTTGCAGAGCTTCAGGACACAGGTAATTTGCAACAGTATTGATGGTAGCACGGGTTGACTTATGTCAGTTAGCAAAGTGTGAATTAACTCATGCAACAACTCAGCGTGGGAGTGTTTCAGCATTTAAGTATGTTCAACACATATGATCGATGATTCAGGAGCATGGTGGGACCCAATTTAATTTTTTCAATTACTGAATAAAAAAAAAGATTATTTTCTTAATGTAAAGAGACAAGATTGGATTTCTCTCACGATCAATTTGGCACACTTTTTTTCCTCTTTATTTTGTTGTGTTTGTCTCTTGATGTTTTTTCATGTGTAAGGCTGCAACTTCTTCCCAAAACTTTTAATGCTGCAAAAAGTAGGGTTAAATTGGAGCACAAGAAGGTGTAGCCATTAGGGTAAAGTTGGAGCACAAGAAGGTGTAGCCATTAGACACAAAAATACTTCATTATATACCTCTTGGCTTGAATGCACAACAGATAATTGAAGGTAAGATTGTGTTAACTGGTGTTTTCCCTTGAATAGAAGAAATTCAAATATTCAATATTCCAAAATAAGGCAACAAATAAGTCACATTTATTTTATCAAGTATCCAGCAATAAATCTTCCATTCAAACTGAAATGTTGAAAGCAAGGATAAAGCACTTAACAGAATGGATAATATTGGTTCTCCTTTTATTTAGTGAACATCAAATATTCAATTTAAAAAATAATTATAGCAATTTGACTTCAGCAAATAGACAGGAGTAACTCCTAAAGTAAAATTTAAACAATAATGCACGTTGAGGGAAAATCTTGCTGTTCCAAAACTGGTAGCAATGTAGCATGCAATTCCCATATTCAAATACATTAAAATATAATTTCTAATGCTAAAAGATCATGTATAAACTTGTGATAATGTTAGATGAATTAATTTTTGCAAGAATATCCCAAAAAATATCAATGTAAAACAAAATTTTTCATGCTTTTGCAGAATTCTCGCTTTTTGTACATGACATAGTCAACCAAGCATGAGTTGACTCTTGCTTTGCCAAAAACATTTATACTCAAATTGCAAACACATTTCAAATCATGTGGATCTCATTTAGCAACAAATATGCATATAACTCATCACATGTAAGACTTTGAATTCATCAAATCATTAACTGAAAATAATGAATCAATACAACATGATGCATAACACTTAAGTTTTGCGTTGAATGAAACACATAACACAAAATCTTGAATGTGGAAGTTTTTGGTGATATTTGGTCTAAAAAAGAAAAGGTATTCTTTATACATTAGGTGTGCTTGATAGATTTGCTAAGGAGAGACCTCTTTTAGAGGACATAGCTAGAAGAAGAGTATAGTTGTCCAATGGGTTTGAACAAGTTGGTTTAATGTAAGAGATGAATTGGAGGAAGAAAGCTAGAACGAATTGGGTTGAGGATGGGGATTGTAACTCTAAATTCTTCCACGGGGTGGCAAGTGGTAGGAGAAGAAGGAGCTTTGTTAAAAAGCTAGAGGATTGTAGGGGAGTGATTATTAGGGATCCTTATTGTATTACAGATTTGATTAATGAGTTCTATAAGGACCCTTTTCTAAAGGAGAATAAGTGAAGAGCTGTGGTTGAGATTCTGGATTGGTGCCTTATATTAGTTGACTAAGTGGATTGGTTTTAGAAACCTTTTGAGAAGAGGAGATTATGAGTGCAGTTTTTGAGATGTATAGAGATAAAACTTTTCAATGTTTTTTCATGAGTTTTTTGACAATGAATTGGTAGGAAGGAGTATGAATTCTACTTTTACTACCATGGTGCCTAATAGAAGAGTATTGTTGTCCAGTGAGTTTGAACAAGTTGCTTTAGGGGAAGATATGAGTTAGAGGCAAAAATCTAGAAAGAATTAGGTTAAGGATGGGGATTGTAATTCTAGACTCTTCCATACGATGGCGAGTGGTAGGACAAGAAGGAACTTTATTAAAGAGCTAGAGGATGATAGGGGAGTGATTACTAGGGATCCTTACCGTATTGCAAATTTGATTAATGAGTTCTATAGGCACCCTTTTTTTGGAGGAGAATAAGGAAGGAGCTATAGTTGAGAGGTTGGATTGGTGCCGTATATCAGCAAACTAAGTGGTTTGGTTATAGAGATATTTTGAGAAGAGGAGATTATGAGTGAGGTTTTTTAGATGTATAGAGATAAAGCTCATGGGTTGGATATGGTTTTTCTTTTCAAGATTATTGGTAGTTTTTGAAGAGACAAATTTTTGATGTTTTTCATGAGTTTTTTTGACAATGAAGTGGTAGGAAGGAGCATGAATTCTACTTTTACTGCCATGGTGCCTAAAAGATATTTTGTGGTTAGAGTCTAGGACTTTGGGCCAATTAGCTTGGTAACTAGTGTTTATAGGATTTTGACTGAAGTGTTATCCAAGAGATTGGCTGCAATATTGGATGATACCATATCTCTTAGTTAGAGTGCTTTTAGGTGATAAACAAAGTCTAGATGCAGCTTTAATAGCAAATGAGGTGGTTGAGAATGCAATTTGAAGGAAACAAAGAGGTCTAGTGTTGAAATTGTATCTTGAGAAAGCTTATAATTGGGTGAGCTCGAGTTTATTGGACAAGATACTGAATAGAAAAAGTTTTAGTTTGAGCTGGAATCTTCTGTGGTTTTTCTAGTCTTGTGAACGGTGAGGCTACATCTTGGTTTCATGTGTGTCATGGTCTAAGGCAGGGAGATCCCCTTTCTCCTTTTCCTAGTACTATTGTGGCTAATCCCATGACTAGGATGATTGATTGAGGACTTGACGGAGGTTTTGTGGATTCACATAAGGTAGGCTATGATCATTTGACTAATGCAGAGTTTAGTCAAATGTTTGAGAAGGGGTTGAAAATTTAGGTATTAAGATGGATCCTTTTGCTAGGGTAGTAGGTTATGCCGTTTTGAGTTGGCCAATTACCTTCTTTGATGTCTCCTTTGGAGGTAACCCAACTGCTCACTCATTTTGGGACCAATTTTCATTAGAGTGGATGGGAGATTGGATGGTGAAAGGGGCATTCTTCATTTTAAGGATCGCATTACTTTTACGGCTTCCTTATCATATTTCCCTCTTTAGAATTCCTATGGAAGTGGCAAAGAGGTTTAAGAAGTTGATGTGAGGGATTTTTTGTGGTCGAGCAATGGTGAACTGGGCAGAGACCATCTTGTAAGTTGGATGAGGCTGAGTAGATCTAAAAGGGAGGGAGGCTTGTGTCTAGGAATTTGATGTCCAAAAACATCTCTTTGGTGGGGAAATGGTTGTAGCTTTTTCTGATTCTAATTATCTTGGGCATGAGGTAATTTGTAATAGGTGGGACGCTAAAGAGGGAGCTAATATTACTTATTCAAGTCCCTGGAATTTTATATTTCATATTTATCATTTTTCCCCTAATGCGAGTGTAAAGAGGGTAATAGGGTGAGAATTCGTTTTTGGGAGGACCTTTGGGTGGGAGAGTTACCTTTTGGCTCTTGCATATCCTCATCTCTTTTAGTTATCAAATATTCATGATACCTTGATTTCTGTTTTTCCTCATCTCTTTTAGTTATCAAATATTCATGATACCTTGATTTCTGTTTTTCTTCTTTTGCAAGAGGATGGGCATTGGGATTTCTTGAGAGAAATCTTAATGAGTGAGATTAATGGATTGGCTCTCTTGAACAACTTGCTTAATTTTTTTCATGTTCATTTGGGGACTGGTAAAAGACTTTGGAGCTTATGTCCTTGTACAGAATTCTTTGTTTTTACCCCCCCTTACCTGAATCATGATCCTAATACTGCTCCTTTTGCCTTGTACTCTTTGATTTGAGAAGCCAAAGTTCCTTCAAAAAGAAATATTTTTTTTTTATTGGATTTCAATACTTGAGAAGATCAATAACACCAATGACTTGCTTCAGCAGAGAAGACTTACTAAGGCCTTGTTTGAGGAGTGGGAAGACTTGCTCAGTTTTGTTTCTTATTGCCCCCTATCTTGGCTGTTTGGAACAAGTTATATGGTATCTTTTGTGAAAAGTGGCTTTGCCCCTTTATGTTGAAGGCTTTTTGCACTATAATGGCTATTTTATGGTGTATTTGGTTGGAGAGGATTGCTAGAATCTTTGTCACATTTCTTGAGAAGACTTAGATTGGGATTTATTAGCTCTGCTTCTTTTATTTATTTATTTTTCCTGTTCAACAAAGATATGTTATTAAGACAAACTGGGCATCAAGAAGATACCATTCAAGTACAGCGCAAACAAAGAAAAAGCAAAAAAAAACACCAGTCACTACATTGCATCCCGAAAATCAAGAAGAACAGGGAGGTCCCTCTTGGGCAACCCACAATGCCGACTAGAGATCATGGGAAACCAGTTATCTTTAACAGCCTGCAGAGAAGAAGCTGTCCCATTGAAGGCCCTTCTGTTTCTTTCTTTCATTCCAAACCACCCAAAAAATAGTGAGGGGAATAAGATTAAGGGCTCTCCTTTTGAACTTGTTGGCTCAGATCCCTTTCCAAGCCCAAATTTTGCTCTCAACCAACACTGCAGTGACCCAATTCTGATTGAGGGAAATGGTGAAATTCCAGAGATTCCTAGTCCAGGAGTAGCAGAGAAGGATGTGATTCAGAGACTCTGCTTCTGCAAGGCACAAAAAACACCTATTCATGGTAGAGATGCCCTTTTTTTGAAAGTTGTCAAGGGTGAGGATCTTCACTAAAGCGGTTTCTCTGGTTTAAAAAGCAACCTTGGAGGGGATTGGCCTTGCTTCGTTTAGTAGTTTTATTTTTCTGTAATCCTGTTGCTGGTTTTCTTTTTGTAAAGGGAAGACTTCTTGTTCTCTGCTGGAAGAGAATATGTTATTTTGGCAATTAGGTTGTTTGAAGGGGGGTATTTTTGTCCTTAAGTTCTTTTTATTATTATTACTATATAATAAGGGAGACCTGGAGCTGTATGCATGCTCGAGGAAAAAGCCGCTTCTTTTTCCTATTCTTTTCTTCTCTTGTTCTCTTTTATTTTTCTCTCTTCCATACATAACTTAACAACATACTATTAGAGTTTTAATTTCCTCTAAATCTGATTTATCTAAGCAGTTTTTAAGCACTGTTTCGTTTTTTCTCTTTAACTTCCCCTTATTAATTATTAATTCTGAATTTTTTAGTGCTTTTTGTGTTTTTGGCCCCCATTTGGAATGTCTTAAAAAATATGTACTTTTTCAGAAAATACTTTTTATAAGTGCTTGTGTCAATAAGTAGTGTTTGTTTTACAATTGAATTAGTACTTATTTCAAAAAATACTTTTCCAAACTATGTTTTTTTTTTTTTTTTAATAAAGAAAATAAGTATTTTATAAAAAAATATTTTATGAAAAAAGTACTTACCTGAAAAGATACTTATAATAAGTAATCGTAGACTACTTTTAGATAAGTGCTTTTTAAGATAAGTACTTTTTCAGAAAAGTACTTTTCTATAAGTGGTTTGAAATGATGTGAAGTCATTTACTTTATTTTTGGTGGTTTATTGATGTCATTTACTCTTTTTTTGGTGTACTGGTGTTGCTCTGCTTGTGTT